>NC_047089.1:83907680-84215319 GCF_902459505.1 Geotrypetes seraphini | reverse complement strand
TAGTTGAGTGATGTACTGTTATCAAATCCATCAAATAATCTTTTAAATTCAATTATTGCCTCAATTGGCAACCAGTGCATAAGAACATAAAAATTGCCATACTGGGAAAGACTTGAAGGACCATCAAGCCCAAATACCTAGCTAGATCCCAAGTAGTAAAACAGATTTTATGCTTCTTATCCTAGGAATAAGTAGTGGATTTCGCTAAGCCATCTCAATAATGGCCTGTGGACTTCTTTTTTAGGAAATTATCCACCTTTTTATTAAACCGTGCTAAGCTAATTGATTTTCACCACATTCTCTGACAACAAAGATTCCAGAATTTAATTACACATTATGTCAAGAAGAGGGGTGGGTAGGAGGGAGAAGGATAATGTATAGGGACTGGTTTTATTTATGAGTTGAGTGGCTTGCAGATTAATCTGCGGGCTGATAATGCTGGATGAGCTAGCGAAGATTGGTTTGGGTGGGGAAAGGGTTAATTAGATATTAGCAGGTAGGTAGGAGAATGGTAGTGGGTTGTTAGGCAAGTTAGGTAAAGGGAGGGGTGGAAATAAGAGGGTAAGGATAGGCAGGAGAGCGAGTGAGGGTTGGCTGGGGAATGGGGCTCGGGGATTGGAGGAGTTTATGAGGAGAATTGGTGGGCAGGGGAGAATTAGGGGTTTGGAGGAAGTGAGGGAAGGTAGGGTTGGTGGGGAAAATTGTGTGTTTCAATTGTGCTCTACTTGGGTTTGTTTGCTTGTGGAGTCGGGTGGGGGTTACTTGTAGTCAGTTGGCTGACTTACCTGTTAAGGCTCTTGTTTGCTGTGGGCCATGTTGTGCAGGGCGGCTGGGGAGTGCCAGTCGGTACCGGAGTTCCCTTTTTCCATTGGAGGAGTTTCATATCGGGCCGTGTCATCTGGATACTGCTGTGCTGTTGGCGGGGGAACCGGCAGTGGTGAAAAGCAGGAGACTTATTTTGGGCTGGTGGTTCTCCTGCATTGTTGTGCGGGCAGGGCCTTCGGGTATGCGTTTCATGGTTTCCGGGATCGAGCGTGCACATTGGATTGGGCCAGGTGTGCTGGAGCCTCACGGGAACCAGCCATAAGAGAGCCTTGGTGTGGGCTGGTATGTGGTTCCGGAGCATCGACGGAGAATAGTTCCTGGCTGTACTGGCTCCTGCATCTTCCTATACCTCAGGCAAGTTCTTTGAGCTGTGTTTGGTGAGGATTGTTGGCAGGCACAAGTGGACTGGTGGTTTTGCGCTATCCTTCTTGGCAAGTTTCCTTGGGCTGCTTGCTGGCTTTAGGATAGGTGTGTGTGCTGGTGACTTTGATGGTTGGGAGGGGTTCTAAGTATTTAGGGTGGTGGAGTGAATTAAAGGGATAGTTCCAAAGTAGTTGGGATTTGGGGGAATTTGGGTGTTAACATGGCCCCTGCTAAACAGTCTGGTGGTGCCAAGAGAGGGAGGGGTGGTGGGGTTCATAGAGGACGTGCTGCGGCAGTGTACCGGGCTGTGGTTGCACTGAGGGGTTTGCTGCGGGTTGTCGTGGGGCAGCCTCGCATCAGTGTGTGGGCCCAGAGCCTGTGGTGGATAGGACGTGTTGGCGTCCGGCGGCCGTGTCTGTTCCTGACCCTTTATCTGGACCTTCTGGCACTTCTCCTGCAGCTGTTTCTGGTGAGTCTATGGGGGTTTTGTATGATTTGTTAGCAGGAGATGGTGGGGTTTTGGGTGGGGGTGTGGGGTCTTTGGGGCTGGGCAGGTGGTTGCAGGTCAAAAGTCAGTTAGCAAGAAGTTGCGTGATCGCAAGTTTTTAAAAAATTTGCGACATGTGGTTAAGTGTTTGGATAGAGAAAAGAAACAGAGGCGAGGTGTACACGGGGATCCGGATACAGCTTGGCAGTCATCGGACTCTTATGATTCTTCAGAGCCTTCTTCTGTTTCTTCTTCTGAGGATGATGATGCGCCTGGCTTGGACGGACAGTCTCAGCTGGTTGGTCAGGCCCCTGTGGTGGGGTCAGGGCCGAGTACCTCTGGTGCTGCCGTGGTGGGTGTGACGCATAATGGTCATACTATGTGTGAGATTGCTCCGGTTGATTGTGGTATTTCTAAAAAAATTGCGGCAAAAAAATTTTGAGAGGGAAATTTGTGGACGTGTTTAGTTTGTTAGAAAAGGAGCATGATAAAAGTGGTAAGAAAAAAGATGATGGTAAGGCTGAATGCTCTCGTAAGAAGTCTCGTGTACCACGTTCTATCATGAACTGGTTGTTGGGTTTTAATATTTATGCGATGGTGGTTGGTGCGGCTTGGCCAGTTCTGTATGCGGGTTTGTTCCGGTATGCCGATATGATATTACGGGCTTATGGGGGCTGGTCGTGGTTAAACTACGATGAGCAGTTTCGTAAAAGTCTTGAGGCTGACAAATCTTGGGCATGGGGTTATTGGGATGTAGATTTATGGTTGGGGAAATAAGAACATAAGAACATAAGCAGTGCCTCCGCCGGGTCAGACCGTAGGTCCATCCTGCCCAGCAGTCCGCTCCCGCGGCGGCCCAAACAGGTCATGACCTGTCTGAATCACTAGAAAGGGCCCCCTTGCCACCTTGGTTTCCCATTGAGTCCTATCTTCCCATCGAAGTCCTAACCCTCCGGTCTTGCACATGCACGTCCTGGTTGGGTTTCTATACTTATTTCCTGGTTAGTTTTCTATACCTTTGTTACATCCCAGCACCTCTCTCAGTATCCCACGATCCTTTATCCCTCAGGAATCCGTCCAATCCCTGTTTGAATCCCTGTACCGTACTCTGCCTGATCACTTCCTCCGGTAGCGCATTCCAGGTGTCCACGACCCTTTGGGTGAAAAAAAACTTCCTTGCCTTTGTTTTGAACCTATCTCCCTTCAGTTTCTCCGAATGCCCCTTCGTACCTGTTTTCCCTTTCAGCCTGAAGAATCTGTCCCTATCCACCCTCTCTATGCCCCTCATGATCCTGAAGGTCTCTATCATATCTCCCCTGAGCCTCCTTTTTTCCAGAGAGAAGAGCCCCAGCCTATCCAACCTCCAGCCAGGTCTTGGTCCTTTTGTCCCAGCGGTTCCTTTGGATTTGAGTTTTATGGGGGAGCCTCTGCAAGTTGAGCAGTAGTGGCTCATGACCAGTAGGGGGTGATGTCTATGGGACGGTCATAGAATGGATGTCAGGACATGATAGTGCAGTATTTTTGTGGAATGTTTCTACAAAAGTGCTGGTTTTTCGTATGATTCTGGGTAACTCTAGTCAGATACAAGCATATGTGTTAGTTAAGGCCATGCCCAATAGAAGCGTACAAAAAATTGGTGAATAAAAATCTGAATATGGATGTAGCCAAGGCCAGAAAAACACACTACAGATATAATATTAAGGAAAAGCATAATAATATTTTTTAATGTACTTTGCTATTAGGCCAGATCATAAAGGAAAGCAGGTAATGCGTAACATACTTCTAGAGGGATTAAGAACTCCATCTTGTATTAAGAACTCCATTTTGGGTTCTGTCTTTCTGTCTTCTTTGTTCTCTCTGCTTTTCTTTGTGCAGGTTTCCCGCTCCTAGCATCGTGGTTCTAATTGATGCCAGATGTGCCTTGGGCTGGTTAGAAAAAGTATATGAGATTACGTATCCCAAACTGAGATATGATATAACATGTATGAAATATGAATGACCGAGCTATGAATGGAATTATGCATGTTGGGCCCAAGTATGGATGGATAAAGGAATTTTGTATTAAAAATGAAATGGAAGAATACTAAGGAAAAAATCCTGAACACAACATCCGGAAATGGTTCATTTAGAGTCAGAGACTGCTGTTCCAGTCTCTAACATAGGAAGGCTTCTGTGTGAAGATCAATGAAATTTGAAGCTGTCAGCTCAGGGAGAGGGGGGAGACAGCCCCTCCTTCTCCTTGATTGCCTTCTCCTTGACTGCCTTCTCCTTTTTCTCTTAGGCTCAGAATTTCTCAGCACTTAACAAATACAGAATTCTGTGATAAGGATAAAATGAATATTGGATATGTTATAAATTGTTAATGTATATTCAGAAATGAATGTAAACAAAACAAATATGATTTCTGAAACTTTTAAAAATGTAGAGGAATTTTCTTTGTCTAACTTTAAAGACCACCTGATGTCACACTGAGTCAAAGGTATATAATGGAGAGTTTCAAAGTATTGAGCTGAGTTCGTAATCAGAAGGCCAGCATTTTGGCAACTATAACGACCTCCCACTAACGCAACTAGCCTTTTGATGTCCGTGATAGAAAAATAGAAACAATAAAATTAAATATTTTGGTAAATCTTGCGTTAGCGTCATTTTCCATGTTTTTTGTTATTTTTCACACCATGAGTGAAAGCTAACAGCGTAATTGGTAACTGCAGCTTTATGAGTGCGCTGGCGTCCAATACCCATGCTCAAAGTGGAGTCTCCACTCCCGCACTGCAGTGATTTCCTTCGGGGTTCATGGGCCATGGGGGAGGTGCTGGGTCTTCGGCTGGTCGAGAGGGACCCAGTACCTTTTGTTTCCAGTTCAATGCTGGGCAATGTGAGAGGGCATCCTGTAAATACCGTCACCTTTGCAGTCAATGTGCTAGTTCCCACCCAGCTTTTAGGTGTACCAGTATTTACAGGGGAAGACGGTGTGGGGGAGGAGTGCGACCCTCAGGATATTTGCCGGGGGAGCGTAAATGCCTAAAGCCCCCCCTTTCACATTGGTGTCATAATGCATTTTCGATACAGTTGCATGTGGAGATGGTACGGTATAAGTTGAAGAAGGAGTTGGGTTTGGGAAAGATTGCTGGTCCTTTTTCGGTTCCTCCATTACCAGATTTAGTGGTGTCACCTTTGGGGATAATACCGAAGAAGGGGTTGAGGAAGTATAGGCTGATTCATAATTTGTCTTTTACCCCGGGGCGCAGTGTGAATTTGTTTATTGATCCTTTGTTCTGTTCTGTGCAGTATACTTCTTTTGATGTAGCAGTGTCTATGCTGTGCAGTTTGGGTCCAGGGGCCTTATTCGCAAAGGCGAATATAGAGTCTGTCTTTCGTTTACTTCCTGTCCATCCTGATTCCTTTCATTTGTTGGTTTTTCAGTTCCAAAATGGTTATTATATTTGACAAGTGCATGCCGAAGGGTGTTCTGTGTCCTATTCTTATTTTGAAGCCTTTTCCTCCTTTTTGCATTGGGTCACAGAGCAGGTGTCAGGTTGTGGATGTATTGTTCATTATTTGGATGACTTTTTGTTTGGGGGTCATGTGGGTTCTACTCAGTGTGCTGAGATGGTGGCAGCATTTGAGGCGGTGACTAAGAGTTTGGGTGTGTCCTTGGCATCAGAAAAATCAGAGGGGCCTGCTACTTTCTTAGTTTTTCTGGGTGTGGAACTTGATTCTATTAGAATGGAATCTCGGCTACCTTTGGCTAAGGTGCAGGCTTTGTGTTTGGCTATTGGGGAGGCTTTGGGGAAGTCTATGTTGACTTTGCAAGAGATTCACTCATTGGTGGGTCACTTTAATTTTGCATCTAGAGTGATTCCATTGGGTCGTGTTTTTTCTCGCCGTTTGGCTCTTCTTTTCAGGGGTCTTATTAAAAAGCATTTTAGAGTACACTTGACGGCAGGTGTTAAGGCTGATCTTCGGCTCTGGTATCAGTTTTTGCAGAGCTTTAATGGTGTTTGTGTGTGACAGCAAGAAGTGGTCTCCTCTGTAGATTTATGCCTGTTTACTGATGCGGCTGCAGGTTTTGGTTTCGGTGCCTATTTTGGGGGAGCTTGCTGCGCTCAACCTTGGCCGGTCTGGTGGCATGAGCGGGGGTGGGGTGCTAATATCGCTTTTCTGGAATTGTTTCCTGTTTGGGTAGCAACTATGATTTGGGGTGACCGTTTGCAGCACAGGAAGGTGTTGTTGTTTCGGACAATGTAGCGGTGGTGCAGGCTGTTAATGCGCAATCAGCTCATTGTCCATTGTTGGTGAAGTTACTGTGTTTGATTGTGCTCCGTTGTTTGCAATTAAATATTACTCTGACTGCTCAGCATGTTCCAGGCTTGCTTAATGAAATTGCCGATGCCTTATCTCATTTTCAGTGGGCCCGTTTTGGGGTTTTAGCCCCCATGGCAGACAAGGAACCTACTGTGATGCCGGTGGAGCTGTGGAGCAGAGTGCTGGATTCTTAACGGAGATGCTGTGGAATAGTCTGGCTGTGAATACTTGGAAATCCTATCGCTCTGGCTGGCGCAATGTTCTGCTGTTTTTGGCAGATCCAGTTTCTCATGGCAGTCTGCCTTTTTCAGTGCCTATGATGGTGCAGTTTTTGGTTTTTGCCCGGCAGCACGGGTGGTCAGTAGGTATAGTGCGCTCTTAGCAAGTGTGGCATTTCTGTCCCAATTATTGGGTTATGCTAATCCCTGTGCTGCATTTTTGGTGCAGAAATTATTTCATGGCTTTCAGCATTCCAGCTGTGCTCAGGGTTTGAGGCCTTTGCATTTGCCTCTTTCTCCGGCAGTGTTATTACAGTTTTGGGATGCTTTGCCTACTGTTTGTACTGATGCCTTTGAAGTGTGTCTGTTTAAGGTTGCATTTAGTGTTGCCTTTTTTGCAGCCCTGAGGATTAGTGAGCTTGTTGCCCCGGCCTCTTCTGCTGCTGGGAGACTGGGTTGTTGGTATCGGATGTGCAAGGGCGCTGTTTGCGCATTCGTAGATCAAAGAATGATCAACTGGGTGCTGGAGGCTGGGGTTGTGTGTCCAGTCCTGTGTGCTTGGGCATATGCAGCGGTGTGACCTGCTGGGGGCTTATTTTGGCTCCTTCATGCCAATGGTGCACCATTAACGCATTATCAGTTTGGTGCTGTTTTCAAATTGTGTTTACTGGTGGTTGGTTGTGATCTGATGCATTTTGGAACACATTCTTTTAGAATTGGGGCGGTGTCTTATGCTGCAGGGCGTGGAGCTTCTGCATCTCTGTTATGCAGGATCGGGCGCTGGCATTCGGCTTGTTATCAGCGCTATATGCACACTCTGCTGGACAGTGCTGGCGTTTAATCTTGTTTTGCTTCAGTTTCTCCTACAGATGCCTTGCTGTGCGTATGGTTCTGTGGCCATTCCTATGTCTTTTGGGCACAACGCCGAGCAAAGGAGTCTCGTTGGGGACCGATCCTTGGACTGCTGCATTTGGGAGTCCGCATCAGATGTCTGGGCTTGAGAGGCATGCTGTGGGAGCAGTTTCTTCCAACTTTACTGCAAGCTCGACGTTTTTCTTCGCCTCAAGTGATTGTTTTCCATGTTGGGGGTAATGATTTGTGTTATACTAAAGGAGTGGGCCTTATTTGGAGAATGAAGCAAGATTTGTTGTCTGCCTCGTTTTATTTTCCAAGCACTCATTTTGTATGGTCTTGCATCATTCCCTGGTTGGTCTGGTGAGATGCTCGTAAGGTGGAAGGTATTGAGCATCTACGCAAATGTGCTAATTCTGAAGTTTCCAGGTTTCTGGGTATGATGGGAGGTTTAGTTCTATGCCATGATTTGCTCACGGTTGACTGCCCTGGGTTGTATAGGGTAGATGGGGTACATTTGTCTGCTATTGGGCTTGTTATTTTTTTTTTAGTTCAGTACAGGATGTTTTGGAGGCCTGTTATGCGGGCCACCGGGGTTGCAGCTTTTTTTTGGGGGGGAGGGGTGCGGTGACTAGCTAAGCTGTCTCCGCATGTGGCGGAAAAATTATACGTTGAGGAAACAATTTTGGATCAGTGTGGCTATGCAACAGATTTGGTGACTAAATTTTGTAACTGCTTATGTGCGATACCGCCATGGGTGGCGGCTGGACTCTGCGGCACTGCTAGTCTTGCTGTAAGGGAATTGGGGAATGGGAGAGAATTTTGGAAGAGGAGCTAGTTCGACACTAAGTAGCTCCAGAATTTTGAGAATAAGCTACACTGTTTTTGAAAATATGGATAAGTTGATTTATTAAGGTTTGTTCTTAATGACAATAAAGCTGCGGACCATTTTTTGCCACTTTATCTGAATTTGTGTATTTTATTGTGAACAATCTGAGTGTGGTGCGAATTCCAATGTTATTAGTAGTATTGTATGGGTATCTTGAATATACTGAAATTAGAGGGGAAGGGGTGAAAATTATTCTTATGTATTTCACTGATGGATATAAGTGCTGTTTTTTCAGGCAACTTGTTATGCAATTTTTGTATGCATTGTTTTTAGAATGAAAAATAAATATTTTTTCTGATTTGTTTTAAATCTAGCTTCATCACATGCCTCCTAGTCCTAGTATTTTTGGAAAGAGTAAAAAAGCGATTCATATCTACCCTTTTCACTCCACTCAGTATTTTATAGACTTCTAGCATATCACCCCCAAGCCAACTCTTCTCCAGGCTGAAGAGTCCTAGCTGTTTTAGCCTTTCCTCAAAGGGAAGTCATCCCATCCCTTTTATCATTTTTGTTGCCCTTCTTTGTACCTTTTCTAATTCCACTATATCTATTTTGAGATGCAGCAACCAGAATTGCACACAGTATTTGAGGTGCAGCCATGCCAAAGGGTTTATAAATTCTCATCTTTGTTTTCCAAATTTTTTTCACATTTTCAAGTTTTATTAAAATTTTATATACTTCCCAGGGCCGAAGCCTTCTAAGTGATTACATTTATAATCAAAATATGCTAAAATTAATGAGAGTTATTAAAAAAATAAAAATCAATTCTTAGGAACATGATGGCAGATAAAGGCCAAATGGCCCATCTAGTCTGCCTGTCTGCAGTAACCATTATCTAGTTCTCTCTCTAAGAGATCCCATGTGCCTATCCCATGCCCTTTTGAATTCAGACACAGTCTCTATTTCCACCATCTCTTCTGGAAGACTGTTCCAAGTATCTACCACCCTTTCTGTAAAAAACTATTTCTTAGATTACTCCGGAGTCTATCACCTCTTAACTTCATCCTATGCCCTCTCAATGCAAAGTTTCCTTTCAAATTAAAGAGACTCAACTCATGTGCATTATGTAGGCATTTAAACTTCTCTATCATATCTCCCCTCTCCCGCCTTTCCTCCAAAGTATACAGATTGAGATCTTTAGGTCTGTCCCCATACGCTTTATGATGAAGACCATGCACCATTTTAGTAGCCTTCCTCTTTTTCCTACTGGCCATACCTCTCCCTATGCAACCTAGCATTCTTCTAGCTTTCACCTTCACTTTTTCAACCTGTTTGGCCATCTTAAGATCATTACATACAATCACTCCCAAGTCCCACTCTTCTGTTGTGTACATTTCTTCACTCCTTAAACTGAGTTCCCTTGAGTTTTTGCAGCCCAAATGCATGACCTTGTATTTCTTAACATTCAATTTTAGCTGCAAAATTTCAGACCATTCTTCAAGCTTCGCCAGGTCTTTCTTTATGCTATTCACACCATCCGGCGTGTCTACTCTATTGCAGATTTTGGTATCATCCGCAAAGAGGCAAATCTTACCCGACAACTTTCATCAATATTGTTTATAAAAATGTTAAAAAGAACAGGCTCAAGAACAAAACTTGAGGTATACCACTGGTAACATCCCTTTCCTCAGAGAGATCTCCATTGATATCTACCCTCTGTCACATTCCACTTAACCAGTTCTTGACCAAGCCCGTCACTTTGGGACCCATTCTTAGGGCACTCAGTTTATTTATTAGGCATTTTTATGGAACACTGTCAAATGTTTTGCTAAAATCTAAAAACACCACATCTAGTGCACATCCTTTATGCAATTTGCAGGTCATTCTAGAACAGTAGAAGATGGAAAGAATCAAAAGTTCTTGCTAATGAAAATATGCTAATCCAAAGGAACCTCCCAGTTTGAGAACAGGTCACATTCTATAAATGGGAGTGAAAATTAAGTTAACTACTGAATGCATCTTTAAATAAGCAGGTATACAGAACTGCACAAAATTCTGGATAAGATTATGTTTATCTGATAACAAGAGGTAACAAGTTCCTCAAAGAATGACTTAGGAATGGTTTCCTGTGGTTATCAGTGGGGACGGTAACAAATTATTTTACTGTGTCAAAGGGGTTCTTGAGAAACATTCTAGGAAACAGGAGCACTTTACATTTGTCTGGATTTAATTTTAACTTATTACATAATAACCATGGGGAAAGAAAGTCTAGCTGATTATTTAACCTAACTTTCTTTGCCACTGCCTCACATTGATCTTATGGTTTCAATATATCCTCAATGATGACGTCTAGATCCTTTTCTTGGGCAGTGACTCATAATGTAGAACCCTGCATCACATTGCTATAGTTTGGGTTCCTCTTTCCCACATACATCACTTTGCACTTGCTCATATAAATTGGCATCTGCCATTTTGATGACCAATCTCACAAGGTCCTCTTGTGGTTTTTCACAATCCTTTTGGAATTTAACTTTAAACAACTTTGTGTCATCTGCAAAATTCAATTATTTCACTATTTATTCCCATTTCTAGATCAATATATCTACATCTCAGTGCCATATAGAATTCAGGAGTATGTATCTATCCTGTATGGCAATTTCAGAGCCAGATGTTATGCACTTTACATGCACTAGATTTAGCAACTAACACATGCTATTTTACTGCAAATTAGTAATATAATCCCTTAGGGCTCCTTTTACTAAGGTGTGCTAGCATTTTTAGCACACGCACAAAATTACTGCATGCTATAAACTGCATTGTACACTTCTAGAATAATGCCAGTTCAATGCTGGCATTAAGGCCCAACGCACCTTAGTAAAAGGAGCCCTTAGTCTTTTGCTTTAGCATCTTTTATTTCCTTTTAATAACTGAAACAAGGTATCTAATTTAACAAAAACATGTATATCAATCAATTGATTCAAACAATGTATATGGTCATTATTAGATATTGTCAAGTGGAACAAGAGTCATATTTTTATTGGCTTGAAAATACCAAAACATATCTTTATATTCAGGGTTGTTTTTTTTCCTCCTGTATTTGTACTGATCTGAACACTTCACTTCTTAAGACAAGATTGAGTCTTTCTTTACAGCAAGAGAACCTTTCTTGTAGGACTGCACTGCAGTAATTTTAAAACTCACTCAAGTAAATAATGGAGATTACATGTTAATGCTATCACTGATTGGAATGTTGTTCATTGTTACAGTGCACCACAGTAATTATTTTGTCCTTGGATTTTGTAATATCGTATGGTCTGATTTGTTTTGATGTGTGATACATCATCTTCTAAGCTTGCTTCAGTTGCTGGAGAGGTTGTCATGCATAACAATCATTCATGAAAACATACAAGGAAGCATTGAAATGTTCTCAGTCCAACCAAGAATAGAATGAGGTGGATATGGTCTAATCCAGTGGTTCCCAACCCTGTCCTGGAGGAACACCAGGCCAATTGGGTTTTCAGGCTAGCCCTAATGAATATGCATGAAGCAAATTTGCATGCCTATCACTTCCATCATATGCAAATCTCTCTCATGTATATTCATTAGGGCTAGCCTGAAAACCCGATTGGCCTGGTGTTCCTCCAGGACAGGGTTGGGAATCACTGGTCTAATCAATGATCTGAAACAATGTCAAAACATAGAATTTTGTTTCTGCAAATTGGCACTTAACAAAATAAGATAACACTCTTTTCAGCTACAGTGGCAAAATAATGCTCAGAATTTAGGAAGTTGGTCGGTTGGGCTGAGAACTTTTCAGCACCCCCTGATATATGAATGAATGTATGATGAAACTAATTAGAATGTGGCTTTCCTAATACCACCAACAGATTTGTTTAATGAAAAAAAATCTACTTTAAAAAAAATCTCACTTTCTAACTTCTAAATATGTCCTTCTGCTAGCCCGTGTCCCCAACACCTCCCAAAGCACCATTGGCAGGAGGAATGCCCACTCCCTCTTGCCACCACCCCATGATTCATGTCAGCCCACTCCCTCTTGCCACCACCACCATGATATATGTCAGCCCAGCCTTAACTGATGAGCCCCCATCCAAAATGTAAGGTTTTGGAGGGGTAATGTTGAAGTAAACAAGCCCCAATGATATAATATGGTGGCCTTAGACTTCGCCTGGTCCTGGGTTCTATACCCTCATAGAAGATTCAATAGGAAGTAAAATTACTGACAATGACAGCCAAGAGTGATTGCATAAAGAATATAATGTGCAGAAATAGGCTTAATATTACAGAAAGGCAATGTTTAGAAAGATACCTCAAGCATATGCTAGGTTACAAATGTACAGAAAGAAAGAAATAGAAATAAGCTTTAAAAATACAGAGTGGATTCAAAGACTGCTTGTGTGTGTGTATGTGTGTGTGAGAGAGAGAGGACAGTTTAGCTGCATTAATGTGTGTTTGTATAGGTGAGAGGCTGTCTAAGAAGACAGGAAAATAAGCTAGGATCCAGGTTTCAGAGAGAGAAAGAAGGGAGGGGGGTGATGGTCCAGGCTTCAGGTTACAAAAAGAGAGAATGACAGGATTTTACCTCATATTTATAGGTTTGAAACCTGTTCTAAAAACAGAATCTATTGAAGTTAAGTACTCCTATCTTTTGTAAACTGTTTGAAACAATGGCAAATAAAGTGAGTGGGGTATGAGAGACTGGAGAAGAAAAGATGGAGAACTGTTAATTTCCAGTATCATTCTAACAATGGTTTCTGATTAACTATGCAGCTGGGCCTACTTTCTATCTTAAGCTGTCCATCTTAAACACCAGACATTAGCACATCTTAGCTGCCTTAGGTCCTTTGTTAGCTTTCAGCACTTATGTAATTTAGGCAATCTGAGGCTGTCTGCACTGACATGCCCTAAGGTCAGATATGAATGATATGATCTCCCATAGGCCTTTGCTGACATTGGTAAGGCTAGCAAGTTAAGGCTGGGCTGACAATACACCCCTGTTGTTGCCCAGCAGGGGGGATACCCACTCCCTCATGCTGCCCCCTACCACTCCCTACCCCCTGAACCTCAATGCCTCCCCAACACCTCTAAGCCCACCCAGACAACCCTGTACCTTTGTTGAAGAAAGTCTAGCCATAGGAGGGTCCTTAGTCACCTGGACCAATTAGGGCCTTAGGCCTCCTTCCCGGTGTATCATGGGATATAATGGGCATGACCTAAAACACCGATTGGGCATCCTTCCTTCCAGGTGACAATGGGAAGGGTAGCGGTGTTTGTGGGGTGGCATCAGGAGGGAGTGGGTATCCCTCCTGCAGGGTATCAATGGGTGAGTATCAGGAAAGAGTGGGCATCTCTCCTGCCAATGGTGCTTCGTGGGGTGTCAGGGGATCGCGGGCCAGCGGCAGGAGAGAGTAGGCATTTCTCTTGACAATTTCAGGAGTATGTTCTGGGGGTCTCCTGCTGCAGCTGCCTTAGCAGATCGCATCAGAGGTATCCCCCTCCCTGATCAGCTGAGCCGGCATGACTCCCCGAAGACTTCAGGGAGGCCTGTCAGCTCAGCTGATTGGGGATTCCCTTGCCATGATCAACAGAGCCGGTCACATCTACTTTTAGGTTTTGAAATGTAGGCCAACATTTTGCTGGTCTATATTTCAGGCATCTGTCATAGTTCTAGGGATGCTTAAACTCACCCAAGGCTACTTCTGGGTAAAACCATGCCCACGCCCATTCTTGGATGAGCTTAGGTATCCCTACATGTTTCCCTAGACCTGCCACAAACATCTACAATATAGGTGGCCTGCCTTGGGAACTTTTTTTAAAAATGTGCATCTCGATTGCCTACCAGTCAACAGTAGAATGCCTACCACTGCCTACAATTGGGACACCCATTTATAGAATCAGCCCCTTAGAGCAGTGTTTCTCAACTTCTTCAAGCCAAGTACCCCCTAAGTCTAATAAATATCAACCGATTATCCCCACCCAGGTTCCACCCCAGACCTTCCCAAGCTCCACCCCTGAACATCCCACCCCACCTGACATTGGAGGGAAGCCCTGGGGGTTGGCTTTGGAGGTGGGGGGGCAGGGATCCCCAGCAGCGGCTTACCACTTCTCCTGTCCCAACTGTTTCTGTGAAAATATGAATGTGCGGAAACTTTTTGAAAAATCCTCATACTCAAATGTACAAAAAGCTGGCCTTTCCAAAACAGTGCATATTTATCAGTAGCCTTATGATTCTGCATCTCATATATTTTCTCTTGAGTTGTAGTAAAAGGTATGGAAATATTATAGGTTTAACCTAGGTGCATTGCTTAAATAATTATGTCAATTGTCCATTTACTAATAAATGAGGGATCTTCAAAAAGTTTCCACACTTTTATTTTTTGAAACACTATTTAATAAATATCTTAAAAGCAAATTACATCACTTATATACATAATCACACTGTTTTGCCTGACTCAACTAGTCACACGACTTTCTACGACATGTCCTCTTACTACTTCTCCCGTCCCCAACCATTTCCTTGCAAAAATATGAAAGTGTGGAAACTTTTTGAAGAACCCTCATGTATTGTATACAGTTATGGGGAACATAATGAGTTAAATGAAAAGAACATTGAATAGTGTGCTGTAGAGAAATGTTAGATGTATAGGAAGTAATGTTCAAGTAAAGGCATGTCTTCATTGATTGAAACTTTATCCTGAAGGGAAGATAAATGATGCAATACTCTTAACTGAACCAATTCTCAGAACTCTGTCCTAGAAACCAAAATAATTATTATAGTTTCTTTCCATATCCATTTGTACAAGTGAAAGTTCTGCTATATATACATTCACAGTGAACATTCAGCTGACACGTATAAGCTTTCATTGTCACAATCAATGTCTCTAAGTATAACAAAGGGCTTGGGTTACCACTGCACACCATTATAAATCCACTTCTAACACTGCGGAAATGCTATTGTAATACATACCCTAATAGTGCAATGTTGAAAATGACCACCCTTAAGCATGTTTGACTGCATTTTTCTTTTGTGTGTATGTTGTGAGCAATCAGAATTATCACTGGAGCCAACATAAGGTGATACAATGTCTCACAAAATTCTAGGGTTACTCAACATATTCTCTCTTTCTTTTGTTATATCTGGTCTATCTAGTTTGAGAAAAGTTGACAGGCTTATTCTGTAGTTGAACTTTTTTTTTTTTTGCTGTTTTTAAGACCACATTTCTTAAGGATTTAGTTTTACTCCATTGAATACTCCCTTGCTCTAATTTATTTTTCTCTGTTGCATGTCTCCCAATTCCATGACCATATAAGCAATTTATGATGAACATTTATGTCCAGCTTTCCCATTTTTAGGCTGTTATAGTTATTGATTATAGTAATAAGGTTTATGTTTCAGCATCATAAAATAATAAATAAATAAATCCTGCTTGATATTTATGGTGTACTATCTGTACATTTGAAATGAAATCCTCATCATTAAAAAAAAATAAAGTCTGCCAAAAACATATTTTCTATATCATTAGCCTACACATTCTTTATTTGCAGATGCCAGGGTCTTCTCTCTTGTGAGTTAATTAAAGTAAAATACCAATATTTGTGTACTATTACATTATTCATATTATAGTATAGAGGCGATTCATCACTAGATGCTAGCTACTGACCTACAGAAGTAACCTCTGAAGTATAGAAAGTGCAATTTCACTAAGACTTTTTAAAATTTGATAGCCCAGGAGGTTATAAACCATCATATCTTTAATGAAGAATGATGCTAAATTATTTATCAGAACTAACAATATTGCAAGCACTATTTTAAATAAGTTGATAAAATCATTCAAAGGAATATTAGACAGGAAACGAGTTGTACATGAAGGCGCAGATTCTCGAATCGGTGCTGATATCAGCGGCTGCCTTAAAAGCACCTCCGATCTCATATCAATCACACATAGGCGCTGACATGAAAGATAGGTGCCAGAAATATAGGCCTGGAAAACTCTGGCCTACATTTGTGGTGTCTATCTTGGTGTGAATTGCTCTTACATAGGAGCTTTAGGCTACCTAACAACACTTCTGGCATTGGCCATGCCAACTTTGGCATTCGGCAGCTTAAAGTTCTTACATAGGTGTATTTCTAGTATTTGTATTCTAGGTGCCCCCCCTCCCATCACCACCAAAGGCCAAATATATTGAATTTCACAAATATCTAGGGCCTTTTTTACAAAGCCACAATAGGGATGCTGCCACAGTAAATGCACTGAAGCTCATTCAATTCCTATAAGCTTTGGTGCTTTTACTATGGCAGTATCGCTACTGCAGCTTTGTAACAGGGGCCCATAATGAAGGACTTTAGATGGCCTGACTACCTTGGGGGTGGGGTCTGGAAATCATAGGCACAAGCATCACTGTTCCTTTTAGAATATGCAAAAATCACAAAGATAAAAATCAATAATATTTAGAATATAGAAAGCTCAGCGAACGCTCAGAGTGATGTCAACATGACTACAAGTCTAAGATCCAAATACAAATTCAGCTGTACATAGCTCTGTTTCAATTAAATATTTCCAAAACACTTATTTATCTTGATCTCAATAGAAAATCATGTGATAAACATTATCGGAAACATAGGATTGTCTTCCCTGGTTCAAAAAAATGTCCAATCATGGGGATAGTCTGGTAACAATCTGTGTACTTTATAACAGCATTACGAGGAAAAATACAGAGATGTGCATGATCACCTCCCCCAACCCCCCACCCTCCTCGGTTCACTTTTAGATTTTTTTAAATAAAATTTTTTTGGTTTTGAATATTTTGTGGTTCACTTCACAGATTTGTTTTGTTTTGTATGTATTGTGTATGTGTGATAGGACCTTGGATTAATTTTACAAAGCCACAATATTGATTCCCCTGCAGCAAATGCACCAAAGCCCATTCAGTTCCTAAGGGGCTTCAGTGCATTTGCTGCTGGAAACTTGCTACCGTGGCTTGGTAAAAGGGTCCTTTATAATGAGTCCTCATTAAACTACATTACATGGGTTTTTCCCATATGCTAAGGCTATTTTTACAGAACAAACACAGCACTAAAATGTCAAATTTTCTATTTTTGAATTAATAATCAGTTTCAAGTTTCATTGATACTCACAAAATCCATATAACCTTCCTTACTCGAAATTGCTATGGGAGCTAAAGGAGCCCACCCTTCACAAGTTTCTATGGTAGGCTAGCTGAAAGGTTAGATAGGTCAAACTGCAGATGTGTTACTTCTCAGGATTTCTTCAGGTTTAAAATATATAAAATATGTTTTCAAAACCAATTCTCATGTTTAAACATACATTCACATTCATAATCACTCATGGGATCCCATCATCCATGCACACCACACGCAACACGTTTATTCAATACGTCATTAAAGCATATTTTAGATCTTTAGGCTTTCTTTCCAGGGACATTTGTTTTTACTCAGGCCATGAGGTTTCTCCTGTCCCCCCTGGGCATGACAGTTCACACAAAGAACACTAGAAACCCAGGCCTTTTTTAAGCAGAGAAACTTCAGTATGTTTTACACCAAGAAGAAATTGGCCCATAGCTTGGAATGATTATCAATGAAAGTGTCAAATAATCTGATGTTTGGAGGGTTTTAAGGTCAAACCTCCCATTCACCACTTTCCACATATTCTACATATGGAAAGTGGTGAATGGGAGGTTTGACCTTAAAACCCTCCAAACATCAGATTACATCAAGAAGAGACACAAAGAATTACAGAAAACAAAATGGAGTCAGATTAATACCTCTTTAAATGTGTTATGTATTATCTGACACCGGATTTCCTCTATGATCTGGCTTAATAGCAAAATACATAAAGAGAATATTATTATGCTTTTCCTTATCTGTAGTGTTTTTCTGGCCTTGGCTGCAATCCATATTCAGATTTTTATTTTTGCATACCAAAACTTTTCATAGGCGTCTACTTGGGCGTGGCCTTATCTATTACATGTGCATTGCTAGCTAGATTTAACCAGAATCATATGAAAAGGAGGCATCTCATATGTAGAAAAATCTACAACATACTCCACAAACATGTTTTGCACACTATCCATTCTATTACAACATTATAGCACCCCCTACCAGCCAGCCAATGCCACTACTCAATCTCTAAGGTATTGAAGGTAACGTTAAACTCGATGTTAACTTATCAATCCTATTTTACTCATAATAACTTGATAAAAAAAATGCATCTTTAACCTTAGATAACTGATATATTTGGTCATTGTCTGATTGCTCTTATTTTATGGTTTTCACTCAGCATATTATACTGTCTCATCTTGATTATTGCAATTCACTGTAGGTGGGTCTTTCTGTTCACTTCAGTTAATACAAAATATGATTATTTGACTTATATTTGGAAGGAATAAGTTTGAACAATTCAGTTTAGTTCTTCCTTTGCTTTCTTCTTCTCACATTTTTCCCCTATCCTCCTGTTTTTACCCTATTTGTACTTACCTCTTGATATTGTAAACCTTTCCTGCCCTTGATAAGGACATAAGCAGTTCCTCTGCTGAGTCAGACCAGAGGTCCATTTTGCCCATCAGTCTGCTCGCGCGGCGGCCCATCAGTTCAAGGACCTGCATAGTAATTCTCTATCAGTACCCCTCAATCCCCTTTTCCTTTCGGAAATCATCCAATCCTCTATCTATACCCTCAATCCCCTTATCCTTCAGGAATTCATCCAAACCCTTCTTGAAACCCAGTAGTGTACTCTGTCGTATCACACCCTCTGGAAGCGCATTCCAGGTGTCCACCACCCTCTGGGTGAAGAAGAACTTCCTAGCATTGGTCCTGAATCTGTCCCCTCTTAACTTTTCTGAATGTCCCCTCGTTCTTGTATTTTTTGAAATTTTGAAAAATCTATCCCTCTCCACTTTCTCCATATATCTAATATTGTTAATTGTACAGCATATATTTCCCTGTAATGTTCATTTTATTGTTTTTTGATTTTATTTTTTCCCCTTGATTTTTATCCATGAACCACTTTGGTTTGACTTTTTTGTTAATAATGGAGATATATCAAATAAAATAACTGTAATTGTATCTCCTTTTTTCAAAGAGCTTCAATGGCTCCCAATAAATGAGAGGATACCTTTTAAGATTTTTTGTCTAGTCTCTAAGGTTTTCCATGAAGATACACCTCGGGAGCTTATCTCATGGCTTAATTTTTTATTCTAGCATTTCTCATTGGAGGCAATACAATCATCTTACTTTGAAGTCTTCTTCATTCAAAGCTGCTTGTTTAAAAAATATTATTCAGCTGTGTTTTTACTTGAAGGCATTCTCTATATGGAATGCTATCCCAGATGAGATTCAATGTTTAAATTCTTCTTTGTTTCATTGTAGCCGCGAGACTCTTTATTTATACTAGCCCAATTATTTAGTGAATATTATGCTGTATTACTGTTTTTGTTCGTAAGTCTGTTTTATACCCTGTAAACCACATCAAGTCCTCATTTTGAGGAAAGAGATGGTATAGAAGTACAAGAAGTAGAATAGAATAGAATGTGCTAATTGATTAACACAGATACATTCACTCTCTGCTACCAGGCACACTCCCTGAACCAATCTGGAACTTACTGCAGGACACCTGAGCAAATCTGAAGGAACAGCATAGTTTAGGGGATGAAGAACTTTTGTGCATGAAAGAGGGGTGGGACTTGGTTTTGATAGTATGTGATGATCTTAAGGTGGTAAAACAGGTTGAAAAGGCAATAATGGAAACTAGAAGAATGCCTGGGTGCATAGGGAAAGGAAATCTTAGGTGTCATCAACTCATGCTTGAGTCCTAGTGACTTGATGAGTTAAAGATCTAAAAAAAAATCGGTTTTATGCTAGTCCGGTATAGTCCTCCAGCGTCATCCCCATGGTTATTTTCAAGGTGTCCAGCCATCTGATTGCAGGTTGCCCTCTGCACCTGGTTCCTTTGAAATTTCTAAACATGATGTCCTTCTCCGGTGATCTTTCCCTTTTGATAGTATGACCAAAACAAGACAGTTGTAACTTCATCATTTGGGTTTTTAGTGACATAGCTGGTTTGATCTCTTCCAGAACTGATTTGTTAGTTCTTCTGGCCAGTAATAAGAAGGGGCTATTGATGTCCCTGTATAAGACTCTAGTAAGACCTCATTTAAAATATTGTGTACAATTCTGGAGACAGCACCTTCAAAAAGATTTAAACAGGCTGGAGTTGGTCCAGAAGAAGGCTACTAAAATGGCTGGTGGTCTACATAATAAGGCATATGGGGACAGACTTATAGATCTCAATATTTTGGAGGAAAGGTGGGAGAGAAGAGATATGAGAGAGACATTTAAATATCTACATGGCATCATTTAAAAGGAAGCTCTGGAATGAAAGGGCGTAGGATGAAGTTAAGAGGTGACAGGCTCAGGTCAAATTATTTTTACAGTATCATATTATATTTTTTTATTTGTTTCCCTTTTTGTACTTTTCCCTTTTTGTTCTACTTTTATATATTGATTTTGTATTTCACCTCCCCTCTTTCCTTGTGTATATGAGTTTAAGTTAAACTTTTAATCCCTAATGTCATTATATATAGCTTTGTATCATATTGTCTCCCATTAATTGTAATTTTAAATTGTTCATCGCTTAGAAATATGATTAAGCGATTAATCAAAAAAACTATTAAACTTGAAACTTGAATAATCTATGAAAATACTTTTTTGCAGAAAGGGTGGAAGATGCATGGAATAGTCTCCTGGCAGAGATAGTGGAGACAAAGGTTGTTTCTGAATTCAAGTAAGCATGGGACAGGCACATGGGATCTCTTAGGGGGAGGAGGATTGGTACCTAGAACTGGTAAAATATGCAGACATTTTGAAGCCAAAGCATTCCCTAAAAACTGTATTGGGAGGTGTTATAGAACAGAAACTATGGCTAGAGAAGACCTATTGCATACCGTTACCATTGAAAAGAAATAGAGCTGGGGACATGAGTGGATAGGAGGAGGAAGAAGTAGGGTACACAGAACATAGGTGAATAGGAGGGACTGCACTTTATATAAGATTCGCTGAATAATTTATGAAGAAGCAGGATGACAAATACTGTTTGAACTTATGACTGAAATATATTTATCTTTATGCTTATTTATATTTGCTATACCATCTTTCACATTAGAGACACCAGAACAATTCATATGCTAAAAAAAAAAATCTGGAAGAAATACAAACACTTACCTTTCCTTGAAATACCTGTGCATTAATTCATTTCTTATTCACAGGCCTAGTTGGTATGGATCAGATGGCTTATTTTGTGAGGATGGTTTAGCATCCTCCCTTGACGTATTGGGCCACAATCTCTGCTCCCTCTGGAATGGAGTTACCTATGTTTTGGACTAGAAAGTATAACATGCAGCATGCAATGAGTATCTGATAGACTTTGTCCAGTCTACAGAGCAGCTTATCCCCTGAGCAGTACAGATAGTGGAAGTAGCTTTTCAGCAGAGAGAGTTCATTCCAATGGTTGGGTCTTGCTGTAGCACTCTATTGTGAGGTATCACAATGTGAAGGGTTATCTCCTATGTGGGATATCTCAAATAGTTCTTCTGAAATGATTGCTACATTTAGCAGTGTATCCATTTAGTCAGTGCAATAGAATATGTACATATAAGTTGGAAAATTCTAATCAAATGTTTACTTATATCTGTTTTTTTATGTGGCCAAGCTAGATGTAGAATTTATACATTAGCTGTTGAATATTGCTGCTTACATTACAAACCATATAAAAACAGAAAACATGATGGCAGATAAATGCCAAATGGCCTATCTAGTCTGTCCATCTGCAGTAACCATTATCTCTTCCTCTCTCTAAGAGATCCTACATGCCTATCCCTTGCTTCTTTAATTCAGACACTGTCTCCACCACTTCTTCCGGGAGACTGTTCTATGCATCTATTACCCTTTCTGTAAAAAAATATTTCCTTAGATTACTCCTGAGCCTATCATCTCTTAACTTCATCCGTTGCCCTTTCAAATGAAGAGACTCAACTCAACTCATGCACATTTAAAAGTATCTATCATGAAAGCTAACCTCTTATTCTTTACCTTCTAAGCTATTGCTTTTCAGAACCAAAGTGGCCTTCTTTTCCTATTACTTTAACTTACTTGCCTAACAAAAAGATATGTCACCCTTATAATAACTCCTTTTAGTTTTGTCCACTGCATTTCTACTCCATCCAGACATTCCCATTCAGACAATTCCTTGACAATTCCCCTTCTGAACAAAGTTATTTTTTTTTTAAGTCTAGAACATTTACTTTTGAATGAGCCCTCGCTATACCTATCTTAATATTAAACCATACCATGCAGTGATCACTGAATGCCAGATGATCACCCACTGTAACATCAGAAACAATTTCCCCGTTTGTAAGCACTAAGTCCAATATGACCCCATCCCATGTGGGTTCCATTACCAACTGCTGGAACAGTTCTCCTTGTAAAGAATCCAGGATCTCCATACTTCTAGAAGCCCTCACAATAGGGATACCCCAATCAACATTTGGCATTTTAAAATCACCTATTAGTAATGTATCTAGATTTCCAAAAAGCTTTTGACACAGTTCCTCATGAGAGGCTCCTGAGAAAATTAAAGAGTCAAGGGATAGGAAGCAATTTACAATTGTGGACTAGGAATTGGTTATCTAACAGAAAAAAAGAGGGTAGGATTAAGTGACCATTTTTCTCAATGGAGGAAGGCAAATAGTGGTGTGCTGATGTGGTATGTACTTGGACCAATGCTATTTTACTTATTTATAAATGATCTGGAAACTGGAACAGTGAGTGAGGTGATTAAATTTACAGATGACACTACACTGTTCAAAGTTGTCAAATGCATGCGGACTGTGAAAAACTGTAGGAAGATCTTAGGAAATTGGAAGACTGGGTGTTCAAATTGCAGATGAAATTTAGGGCTCCTTTTACAAAGGTGCGCTAGGGCCTTAACGTGCGCAATAGCGTGTGTTAAATTCCTGAGCGTGCTAGCCACTACCACCTCCTTTGTAAGAGGTGGTAGATTTTCGGCTACTGCATGCTATAGCGCGCAGTAATTTAGTGTGTGCGCTAAAAACCCTAGCACACCTTTGTAAAAGGAGCCCTTAATGTGGACAAATACAAAGTGATACACATTGGGAAGAATAATCCAAATCATAGTTACCGGATGCTAGAGTCCACCCTGGGTGTCATTGTAGACAATACATTGAAACGTTCCACCCAATGTGTAGTGGTGACCAAAAAAGCTAACAAGATGCTAGGAATGATTAAAAAAGGGATAGTTAACAAGACTAAGAATGTTATAATGTCCCTGTATCGCTCTATGGTATGACCTCATCTGGAGTTTTGCATTCATTTCTAGTCTCCTTATCCAGGGCCGCCATCAGGGCAGTACCACCAGTCCTGCATTCAGGGGCCCGGAGCTGACAGGGGGCGCGGGCTCCCCCAGGTTCCTAGGTCACCGTCTAGGGGGAGGGGCGGTCCACCCCACGTGGACAGGAGAGAGCTGGATGGGGGACCCGCGGAGTTCAATACATCTCGAGCCGCGAGGCTCGTCTTCTATTCCTGCCTGCCCTGCCGCTCACATATAGCTGATAGCAAGTGTTCCCCGATGTCAGCGCTGACGTCGGAGGGAGGGCTTAAGCAAAACCTGCCCTCCGACGTCAGCGCTGACGTCGGAGAATACTTCCGGCTTTTGTGTTCCGCGTTTGCCTCCCAGCCCATCTTTGCAACTTTCTCAGCAAAACGAAGCTCAAGCCGCGAGGCTTGTCTTCTGTTTCCTGCCCGGAGCTGACAGGGGGCCGGGCTCCCCCAGGGTCCTAGGCCACAGTCTAGGGGGAGGGGCGGTCCGCCCCACGTGGACAGGAGAGAGCTGGACGGGGGACCCGCGGAGTTCAATACATCTCGAGCCGCGAGGCTCGTCTTCTATTCCTGCCTGCCCTGCCGCTCACATATAGCTGATAGCAAGTGTTCCCCGATGTCAGCGCTGACGTCGGAGGGAGGGCTTAAGCAAAACCTGCCCTCCGACGTCAGCGCTGACGTCGGAGAATACTTCCGGTCGGCTATTTGTGCGCGGCAGGGCAGGCAGGAACAGAAGACGAGCCTCGCGGCTCGAGATGTATTGAACTCCGCGGGTCCCCCGTCCAGCTCTCTCCTGTCCACGTGGGGCGGACCGCCCCTCCCCCTAGACTGTGGCCTAGGACCCTGGGGGAGCCCGGCCCCCTGTCAGCTCCGGGCAGGAAACAGAAGACAAGCCTCGCGGCTTGAGCTTCGTTTTGCTGAGAAAGTTGCAAAGATGGGCTGGGAGGCAAACGCGGAACACAAAAGGGGGGATGGAGTGCGTTTTGGACACAAGGCATGAACTTGGGAGAGAGGAAGGGAGGGAAAGAGATGCTGAGGTGGGGGAGAGAATGGGTTTTTGGACACAGAAGGCATGGACTTGGGAGAGAGAAAGGGAGGGAAAGAGATGCTGAGGTGGGAGAGGGAATGGGTTTTTGGACACAGAAGGCATGGACTTGGGAGAGAGGAAGGGAGGGAAAGAGATGGTTGTGTACACGGGGAATAGAAGAAAGGAGAATTTTTGGTCATAGGGAGGGAGTGAGGTACAGAAAGTGGCATACCAGGGTGGGGGGGCGGTCCGCCCCACCCCGGGTTTACGTCCCAAGGGGGTGCACAGCTGGCCACCCTCCAGTGTTCTCCCTAGGCCGGCAAACTGCGGCTCTTTATTCACTTGAGTGCCACCGCCGCCATCGGGAACAGGCCGGCGCCAAGTTCTCCCTGCTTTTCCCTGTGGGGCCGGCCAACTCTCGCCACTCGCGTTAATTCTGACGTCGGAGAGGACGTTCTGGGCCAGCCAATCGCTGCCTGGCTGGCCTAGAACGTCCTCTCCGACGTTAGACGTCGGGTGGCGAGAGTTGGTCGGCTCCGCGGGGAAGAGAAGCAGGGCGAACTCGGCGCTGGCCTGTTCCCGATGGCGGCAGTGGCAGCGGCAGTGGCAGCCTATTCCCCAGTGGCGGTGGCAGCATTTTCCCAATGGTGGTGGCATAGGGGAGGGCAGGGAGAAAGAAAGAAAGGGGGGACAGGAAGCCAGAAAGAAAGAAAGGGGGCAGGGTGAAACAAAGAAAAATGGGGCACGGAAAGAAAGAGAGAGAAAGACAGACATACAGAACGAAAGAGGGTGTGGAGAGAGAAAGAAGGGGGCAGGGTGTGAGAGAGAGAAAAACAGACATACAGAAAGAAAGGGGGTATGGAGAGAGAGAAAAAGAAAGAAGGGGCAGGGTGAAACAAAGAAAAAGTTTGGGGAGGGAATGAGGTCTGCAGGAGAGGAAGCATACAGGAGGCTGAAAGAAGGGAAGAAATATTGGATGCACAGTCAGAAGAATAAAGTGCAACCAGAGACTGATGAAATTACCAAAGGTAGGAAAATAGTTTTATTTTCAATTTAGTGATCAAAATGTGTCTGCTTTGAGAATTTATATATGCTGTCTATATTTTGCACTATGGCCCCCTTTTACTAAACCGCAATAGCGTTTTTTAGCGCAGGGAGCCTATGAGCATTGAGAGCAGTGTGGGGCATTCAACGCAGCTCCCTGCGCTAAAAACCGCTATCGTGTTTTAGTAAAAAGGGAGGGGGAATATTTGTCTATTTTTGTATAGTTGTTACTGAGGTGACATTGCATAAAGTCATCTGCCTTGACCTCTTTGAAAACCCACGGAATATAAATGATAATTAACATTTTCTCTGCGTACAGCGTGCTTTGTGTTTTTAAAATTTTATTGTTGGTAGATCATTTTGACTTGGCCACAAAGGTAAGGGGGAGGGAGGGAGGGGAACTGCTGAAAGACATCTAGTAATCCTTGAAGGCTTGACTGTGCAGGGAATTTAATCATGTTTTGTTATGTGACTGGCATTATTTAGACTTTAATTTCTATGAATGAATAGAATGAAAATGATATAAATTACTTGCTTGTTTTTATGTGCGTGTGCTGAAGGAAAGTGGAGAGAGATTGGGCTGAGGACGCTGAAGGGAAATGGGGAAGAGAGAATGGGGAGAAGACGCTGATTTATAAATTAACAATTGTACAGAATATTGTTTCTTTTATATATTCATCCATAGCTGCATGTTAATGATGTGCTCATATGCACTTATTTATCATCATAACATATACATCATCATTAACATGCAGCTGTGGATGTGTAAGGACAGGCTGAGGAGGATGGATGGGAAGGAAGGAAGGTGCACATATCAACATATCGTAAATTTTTAACATGCATGATGCAGCTATAGGCAAGCAGAGGAGGATGGGATCATACAGATGTGTATGCTCAGATATGCGCTCAGATGTGTAGTTTTTTCTGATATATTTATTAAGCTTACAGTATTTATAAAAACACATTTAATACTTGTTACAAAAAATATTGTGCAATTGTGATCTACTTCTGGCATACAAAGGTCAAAAGAAATCCTTAACTGAGATTTTACATTCAAAAGTGAATTATAGCTACTAGCACTATTATTTATTAGTTATTTATTATGCAGATGTTTGTTAATTTGTTATTAGTTCAGTATTAGACATATGTTAGTTTAGAATAGATAGGTATAGATTAGTTTAGTTTAGGTTAGGTTAGGGCCCTACTGAAAGAGTCTACCTTGACGTAGTTGCAGGCTTACAAATCTTTTGGTCAAAGAGTGCAGCGACAGAGAAAAGTATGTGTGTATTCGGCCCATGGAAGAAGGGGGGGTCAGGGGGGGGAAGGGGTGCGTGGGGGGCCCAATAGGATTGCTCAGTAAGGGGCCCAGAAATTTCTGATGGCGGCCCTGTCCTTATCTCAAGAAAGATATAGTGGCACTAGAAAAGGTTCAAAGAAGAGCGACCAAGATGATAAAGAGGATGAAACTCCTCTCGTATGAGGAAAGACTAAAGAGACTAGGGCTCTTCAGTTTGGAAAAAGATGGCTCAGGGGAGATATGATTGAAATCTACAAAATCCTGAATGGTGTAGAATGGGCTCAAGTGGATTGATTTTTTACTGCATCAAGATTTATAAAGACTAGGGGACACTTTTTTGTTGTTGTTGTTTATTTATTTATATTTCAGTTTTACACAAAGCATTAAACTTTGACAAGAAAAAGAGTAGAATTACAGGTAATTTATACATTAAACATTAAGGCAGCGATTTAGTAACAAGGTACCTGACATAAAACCATGCCCCCACCTAATATACATAGCGCTTAAATTTTTTCAAGGCGCTTACAATTTTTTCAAGGCGCTTACATATTTTCTTGTTGAGCACCTAACTTTCGATTATTGCCTATTAAAAAGCTTAATTGACCTCATTTTTCAATTAAACATGGTGCCTTTTATAGAATTTGGGCCTGTTTAAATCAAAAGAAAAAGTAAAATTAAATCCTACTTTTTATATAGTTCTCTAATTAAGGAGAAAAGGCAAGATAGAAAAATCCTAAAGAAAAAGAATAATTATATAATCAAATACAAAAGGAAATCGAGCAGGTCTATTTCAGCGCTAATCACAGACTTGAATTACACTGCATTTTTCTGAACTGCGAATGAAATCCCCTTTCCTTCCAAGCATAAACGCAGGTGAGGTGGATCATAGAAAATATATTTGTTATCCTGATATAAAATAAAACATTTGCAAAGAAATCTTAATTGAAAGAAAGCACCCAAAGAGATAACATTATTATGATATAATAGGAATTCCCTTCTTCTGGCTTGGGTCCATTTTGATACATCTGGGAAGATATATATTCTTTCTCCCAAATAGGAGATTTGTTTCAAATTATAGTATAGCTTCAAAATCATATCTTTATCTTGATGAAATACAAATATGACCATTAATTTAGCTCAACCTGCCAGTTCTGTATCTGATGATTCCAGTACAACTGATATTGCTGATATTTTAAAATTTTCTCAAACTTCCTTCACATCTTTTAATGTCCTTTTCAGGAAATACATTTTTTGTAAAAGAGGAACATTTGATTTAGGAATTTTCAAAATAGTATTTAAAAAGTTTTTGAAGAGTTCCCTTGTACTCATGAATTTAGGAATAGGAGAGTTCAAAAACCTCAAATTTAAACTCCTATTTTGATTTTCTAAATTTTTAATTTTATATAGACAGAAGGCTTTATCCATAACTTGCTGTTTCATTACAGTTTTTAACTCAGAGGTATACTGTGTCCAACATTGGTCTCCCAACCTAAAAAAGGATATAAAAATGCTGGAGAGGGTGCAGAGACTAGCAACGAAGCTAATAAATGGTATGGAGAACTTGGAATATGAGGAACGACTCAAGAAACTGGGACTGTTCTCCCTTGAGAAGAGGAGACTGCAAGGGGACATGATTGAGACTTTCAAAATACTGAAAGGCATCGACAATATAGGGCAGGAAAATAAATTATTTACATTGTCCAACGTGACACAAACAAGAGGACATGGACTGAAGCTAAGGGGGGACAAGTCCAGGACAAATGTCAGGAAGTTCTGCTTCATGCAGCGAGTGGTGGACACCTGGAATGCTCTCCCAGAGGAGGTTATTACGTAATCCACCGTTCTAGGATTCAAAAGCAAATTAGATGCACATCTCCTTACGAGAGGCATAGAGGGATATGGGTGACTACAGCTGACTGGGCCTCCACGTGTGCGGATCACCGGACTCGATGGACCATGGGTCTGATCTGGAGATGGCAGTTCTTATGTTCTTAGGTAGTTTTCTCGATTTCCCCCATTTTCTCAAAATGTTTATGAACCTCTATCTCGAGATGGTTTATTTTAGTTGGAAGATTTAAAGTTAATGTTATATAATTGGTACATACCAAGGGTCTGTTTTACAAATCCGTGCTAGCGGCTGCTGCGTGGTAAAGGCCCCGAAGCCCATAGAGATTTAAAGAGCTTTGGGGCTGTTGCCGAATGGCAGCCAGTAGTGCAGCCAGTAGTACATTTGCAGCCAGTAGTGCCAGGCTGCAAATATAGATTTTGAATCGCTGCCCAGGGAGAGTCCAGTATAACTGACGGTTTAAGGAGCAGCTTGAGCTTAGATAAAGGGGACAGTTCTTGTTCATACCATAGATCTTTACCTTGCGTCTATTCCAAACTCACCACCACTCCTGCTCAGCATTCCTCCCCCCACTTGATTTAGATGACACTGAAAGCATAAGGGTTCCCCCCTCCAGACCTGTGGTCAGTAACATTTCCCTCACATTCGGCGATATCTGAGGACCCTCCATCTAAAGGTTTGTCACTGCCATCTCTCCGGGAGCTGGGGGAGGGTCAAGTCCCAAGGGGCTTAGCGAAGTTTCACCATCTAAGCTGACCCTCTCCTGTTGTTCAGCAACAAAAATGCCCATGCCCAAAGACGTCGAAGGGACTGCAAAATATATAATCACAGTTTTGCGTGGTGTAGATGTTTAGGCATCAGAAAAAGAAAGTAAAGTGGATTATTTCAAAGAAATTATATCTCTGAAGCAGGAGCTTACACTCGCAAATCCTGCTCATCGCCATCTTGCCAAAGACTAGGGGACACTTGATGATGTTAAAGGGTAATACTTTTAAAATCAATGGGAGGAAATATTTTTTTTACTCAGTGAATAATTAAGCTCTGGAACACATTGCCAAAGGATGTGGTAAGAGTGGTTAATGTATATGGTTTTAAGAAAGGTTTCGACAATTTCCTGGAGGAAAGTGCCATAGTATGTTATTTAGACAGACATGGGGGGAACCACTGCTTGCCCTGGATTGGTAGCATGGAATATTGCTGCTATTTGGTTTTTTGCCAGGTACTAGTGACCTAGACTGGCCACCATGAAGATGGGCTACTGAGCTAGATGGACCATTGATCTGACCCAGTAAAGCTATTCTTATGTTCTTAAGTAAACATGTTGTTTTGACCTCCATATTTTTGTTTTGTTTTGTTTCAAAATTTTATTGACATTTTGTATAATCTATCATTATAAAACCCTAAGTGCGCATGCACACTTCAAACGTTGTGATCCCTGACTCCGTGATCCATGCTTCTGTGGTCAGACATCCACAGTACAGGTTTTCAACGCGTGCGGTGGTAGAGCCTGTGGCGATTTGCGGCACGTGCGGCAGTTTCCTCCGAAGGATGTGGGACTAGCTTGAGCAGCATGTATCAGTAAGGCTGCTTACTGCTGGCGAAGATCAACTTTTCAAAAGATAAACAGCATCAGCAGGAGAATGGGTGGGGTGGGTTTATGAATTTCAGTAATCACAAAGTCAATCAGAGAGGGTGAAGCTGTTTAATAACAATATGTGAAAAAGAAGTTATCCATCAAAACACATCCTGTAAAATTCACTCACGCAACAACTTTCCAAAGCCTTTAAAAGGGAAAATGTATAGAAAATGGTGAAATGTGTTCAGGCTGCAGATTTCAAGAACAAGAAAATGAGAACATGGAAGGAGAGTTGCTAATATAACTAGAACTGTATGTTTACAGTTTATTGTCTGATTCATGAAATATTTTCCTACTACATTTTAATGGGAAGGGCTAACCTGCTGGCCTGATTCTCACATTAAGGGGAATGGAGATGGAAGGGGTGGGAAGGACTTAATGAACATGATGGAGGGTGACAGACAGACAGATAGTGGCCAAGAAGAGAGAGAGACAGAAAGAAAGACAGACAGTCAGTGGCCAAGGAGAGAGAGAGATAGAAAGAAAGACAGACAGTCAGCGGCCAAGGAGAGAGAAAGACAGAAAGACAGACAGCGGCCAAGGAGAGAGACAGAAAGAAAGAAAGAAAAACAGACAGACAGTGGACAAGGAGAGAGAGAGAGACAGAAAGAAAGAAAGAAAGACAGTGGCCAGGGAGAGAGAGAGACAGAAATACAGACAGACAGCAGCCAAGGAGAGAGAGAGATAGAAAGAAAGAAAGACAGACAGACAGACTGCGGCCAAGAAGAGAGAGAGACAGAAAGAAAGACAGTGGCCAAGGAGAGAGAGAGACAGAAAGAAAGAAAGACAGACAGCGGCCAGGGAGAGAGAGAGACAGAAAGAAAGACAGAGAGACAGCGGCCAGGAGAACGAAAGAAAGACAGACAGAGGCCAAGGAGAGAGAGACAGAAAGAAAGAAAGACAGAAAGAAAAAAAGGGGGGCAGGGAGACAGAAAGAAAGAAATGCCCCAGCACCCCATTTTGCTAAAAGTCTGCGCATCTATTCTAGCACCCGTTAATGTAACGGGCTTAAACACTAGTATACAATAAAGCAGAAGAAACAAATTGTTCATAGCATTATTAACACAAAGCTTAGGATATTAAGTGAGAAACCTTGAAATAAACTCTCTCTCCCCACCCACCCATCCCATTTACAGAGAGTGAAAAACTAACATCTATCCATCAATACCTACATACGTCTCCCGCACTTATCAAGTACGTTTTAATTATGAACTTTCAGATACCTGGTGCAATCCATCCGGTGTGCCACAAGGGTCTCCGCTATCTCCATTGCTCTTTAACGTCTACATGTCCTCACTAGGCACGCAGCTAACCCAGTTAGGGATAAAACTATTTAGTTATGCAGATGATTTTACAATCATATCCCATTCGTTAATTCTATCTCTGAAACTATTCCTAAAGCTTCAGAAGCCATAAACGTGATGGAGCACTGGATGACAACCTTTAGGCTCAAACTTAATTCAGAAAAGACAACTTTCTTTGTTGCTTCGCCACATCCGCTTGACACCAAATCACCACTATATATCAATAATCTTAATTACCCTATCCAACCTACCATAAAGATACTAGGTGTAACTTTGGATCAGTGCCTAACCATGAGAGACCAGGTGGACTCCTTGATCAGAAAGGGATTTTTCACTCTCTGGAAACTCAGATCCATTAAAGCTTATTTCGATACAGCAGCATTCAGAACCCTAGTCAAATCCCTCGTACTGAGTGTACTTGACTACTGTAACATCGCCTATTTAGCAATTTCCCAAAAGAACATGCAGTGTTTACAATTGATGCAAAATGCAGCGGTCAAACTGATGTTTGGGCTGAGGAAGTTTGACCACGTGATACCCTACTACCGGCAGCTGCATTGGCTGCCAATGGAGGCGCATGTAAAGTTTAAATTTGCCTGCTTCTGCTTCAAAGCACTACACGGACTTGCCCCTAAATATATAACTGACCTTTTCGTCTTCTCAGCCAACAGACACAAGAGAAGCTCACATTCCAACTTCGTTTCCCCCCCAGTGAGAGGTTTTAAACTGAAAAAACACCATGAGCATCTTCTCTCGCACCAAGCAGCATCATGGGGTAAAAACCTAAAACAATTGCTTTTGCCCACTACTTATGAGGAATTTAGGAAACGTCTGAAAACACACCTGTTTCTAAAGTATCTAGACAACTGATCCTCTCTTCTCTCTCCCCTCTATAGCGATTAACTTGTTCTATTGATCACTCTCTCCCCAAAAATGGATTTCCTGTCCTATTAACCCTCTTTCTTCCTCCCCTCTTAAAGTCAATCAATTTGTACCTTTGCTTAATCTTTGTAAACCACATAGAACTTCACGGTATTGCGGTATAAAAGCTGTTATTATTATTATTATTCTCTCACTATAATTCAACTATTATCTGCAAACTCTTGTATAGGCACCCATAATAATCTAAATTTGGCCCCTTTACCTCTCTTTTCCATTATGACCACCTCATATTTCCCAATTAAACACACTGAATTCCACCAAAATTGGAAAGATAACAAGGATGCATTTTTCCAAGTTTTCAAAATGGTTTAGATTGCTACAGCAGTAAGTATAGCTACTAGTCTTTTATGAATTTTAGGGCTTTTTTTACTAAGGTGCACTAGCGTTTTTAGCGCATGCTGCAATGCCACTTACGCTAATCCCACACTATGCGCCAAGTACTAATGCCAGCTCAATGCTGGCATTAGCATTTAGCACGTGCAGCAATGCCACGTGTGCTAAGCATGCGCTAAAACCGCTAGCGCAGCTTAGTAAAAGGAGCCTTTAGTGATATCAACTGAAGCAAAGAGATTAAAGATCACTCCAGCGTACGTTAAGGGAATATTTATATGTAATACTGCTTGAATATGACTCCACACCTGTTGCCAGAAGTCATGAACCATAGGGCAATAAAATAACATATGATCTAACGTTCCTTTTTCATGTCTACAAGACCAACATAAAGGAGAATGCTCTGAGTTAATTTTGTATAATCTTACAGGAGTCCATATTACACGTTTAATCACAAAAAATAGAGATTGTTTCATGGAAGCGGACTGACAATATTGGATGCGTTTAAGGAACATGAATTGCCATTGATCATCAGATTATAGACACTATTGGTTCCCGTGACCATATGTCACGTAAACCATCAATGTTTCATTTTCATTGTTCCAAATGTGCCAGTACTTTATACCAGTTTGATGCTTCATGATTTAACCCCAATATTTTTTTACATATTGAAATACTTGGTGCTGGTGAACTTAACAGGATTTTTTAACTTATGATAGCGTGCCTAAGCTGTAACCATTTGAAGCTATACAAAAATCTAATTTGATGGCGTGCACATAATTCTGAAAATGGCTTCAAACATCCTGATTGTACTATGTCTGAGAAGGTGTATATACCCCGTATTTTTCAACAGAATGAAAAAAAAGTAGAATATCACTGGACTAAGACCCAGATTCTCTAAATCACATCAAATTTTTTAGTCACTGGTAGGCACCCAAGTTTAGTAAAACATGCCATTTAAACAACATTTTTAACTGAGTTTCAAGCGCCTACCATTGCCTGAAAAAATCAGTGCTGGAGTCATGCCTCTTCCTTGTACATGAGAACATAAGAATAGCCTTAATGGGTCAGGCCAGTAGCCTATCTAGCCCATTAGCCCATTTTCACAGTGGCCAATCCAGGTCACTAGTACCTGGCAAAATCCAAATAGTTGCAACATTCCTTGCTACCAATCCAGGGCAAGCAATGGCTTCCCCATGTCTGTCTCAATAATAGACTATGGACTTTTCCTTCAGCAAATTATCCAAAATTTTTTTTAAAACCAGCTACATTAACCACTCTTACCATAACACGTTCCAGAGCTTAACTATTCTCTGAGTGAAAAAAATATTTCCTCCTATTGGTTTTAAAAGTATTTCCCTGTAACTTCATTGAGTGTCCCTAGTCTTTGTAATTTTTAATGGAGAAAAAATTGATCTACTTCTACCCATTCTACACCGTAATTGGTGCCACTGCCTTTCACAGCAATATTGTGTATAGCCTCAGTTAATGATCATATATTTCTATCTTTCTTCCTACCCTATCCTCTGTGATATGAGGTATAACAATATCTAAATCATTACTCTCCAGGGACCACATTTTGTGACCACCACTAAATACAAGTTGACCTCTAGATCCTTTAGTTTATTTCTCATACACTGGACATTAATAAAAGTTTTCCAAATGTTGCTATTTAAAAAAAAAAATTACCATTTCTATTCAAGCACTATATTTAATTTTTTACTTATGAAGGCTCTTAATTAACTGAAGCTGTGTTGACCTATTCCCATTGTAATGCCCTCTATGTTAATCGTGAGGTATAATCATCATTCATTCTCTTCCTATGCTATGTACCCTAATGGGTATTTCCTTGTTAGGTATTTATGGCAGATAGTGCATGGTAACAGCACTGTCTTGACTGTTAATGCTGTGTCACACAGTTAGTGCTCATTAAAAGCCAAATTAAACTCCTAATGCAGCTTAATAAATAGGTCTCTAAGGGATTTAATGATTTCTTGGATCTATTCTAAATGTGTGGGCCAATTGTTACCATACACTATACATTACTAGATCATAAAGATGGGCAGCTGTATAGTTATTTTGAGCCCCATAATTGGCTTCCCATTAGCTGATTAAATGTGTCTGTAAGTATGTATGGGCTAAAAGGATAATGTTTTAAATTGTAGAAGGCCATTAGAGTAGCAAATTTTCCTCTACTGAAGATAGGGATGTCTGCTAGCATTTGTTAAATAGACCTATGAGAGACATAAATTGAACTTTTCTCAACTTCTCAATCAATTCATCTATCCAATGCTTGTGATGGCCATCGCATTTGGATACTTCATTTATTGTTCAAGAATCAATATATAATTAAATAGTGACACACAATTTTAGTTGATTTAGTTACCATTGTGTGCCTAACTTACCCCCCTCTTTTAGTAAGCAGTGGTTTAATAAAAGAGGGCCTAAATTTGAATATTTCATGTTAAACCAGTGTTCCCATGTGGGAACATAATTTCACCAACTTATTACTTTAAACATTTAAAAATAAATTTTATTTGGATATTATAAATAAAACACGTTAAGATTTTAACATATTGCACTTCCACTAAAGATGGCACTATTTGTCACTACTGATTTGTAGTTGGGGTTCAAAACTAGAATCTCAACTATGTTTCCCAACACTTAGGATGTTCTACACTACTACCAGTGTACTTTATATTTCAACACCTACTCGTGGTATACTCAATATATTATGTAAACGAATATGACCTCAGGTACACCTTCTCCACCCTTGATAATAGTTTATATCTGGTGGGATTATTATCCTCATTGGCCTATATTCTTTTATCATATCTCCTGGTTATTCTAATTTTTTTATTTTTTTAACATTAATGTGTTTTTTTTAGAAGTTTTTTATGTAAAAATATTAATACATCTTATAATGAATTTCATACTCAACTTAAATTCATCATGTTCTTACGCTACTGGACTAGATGATCCGACATGTTTCGCAAAAGATTTGCTTTATCAAGGATCCCCCTATAAAATATGTAAAAAAGACTTTAATTTATCTTAACAATTTAGATGTTCTTAAACAAAACTCCTAAACATCTCCTGCTCTTAATCCCATCACATTTCCACGCTTACCAGAGTCGCTGTGTCCTCCACCTTACTCAAACTTTTTGGAAAGATGGCGGCGGCATGCTTTGCTAACTTACATTAAAAAAAAACTTCTAAAAAAACATTAATGTTAAAAAAATAAAAAAATTAGAATAACCAGGAGATATGATAAAAGAATGTAGGCTAATGAGGATAATAATACACCAATATTTCCACCGGATATAAACTATTATCGAGGGTGGAGGGAGGTGTACCCGAGGCCACATTCATTCACATAATATATTAAGTATACCATGAGTAGGTGTTGAAATATAAAGTACACTGGTAGTAGTGTAGAACATCCTAAGTATTGGGAGACATAGTTGAGATTCAAGATTTTAACATATACATGAACAATATTTGCTTGGGTTTGTATAAGTATTTATCTAAGTGAATCATTTTTCCATATGTCTTTCCTAACTGAAAAAAAAAAAATACTGCCATATTTCAAAAGCCCACAGATGTAAATAAGTTGCCTTAAAGAAGCCTTAAAGAAGAATCTCCGTTTCAGTCAGTTTTTAAGAGTAAAAAGTGTATGCTCTGAACCATTAGAACTGGCAGCTGCAACAGCGTCTGCTATACTTATTGCAGCAGGGAGATCCTTGCCACGATAAGTATAGTAGCCATGTCTACAATAACCCGGTTCTGTAACATGGGCGTCGGTTACAGAATCAGGTTTATTTTGAGCGGGCATAGGCCTGATTCTGTATACAGAATCCGGGCCTTAGAGTTAGATTTGTTTTAAAAGTGAATAAGTGTCAAAAAGGTACCCTAACTGACCAGATGACCACTAGAAGGATTATGTTATGACCCTCCACACTCCCCCAGTGATCACTGACCCCCCTCCTACCCCTCAAAGATCAGAATGAAACAGTATACTGTATATACCTGTCTCTAGAACAGCAGCACCTGGTATGGGAAAAGCCTAGTAGAGTAGCAAACAGGTGTCTTAAGTAGCCTGATGGTTGTACTACTGAAAACAAAAAGGAAGAGCCAAGAGGGTCTGCAGTGAAAGGTGCGAAGACAAAACAAGGAAAACTGCAGACACGTACAATGATACAAGCAAAGTTTATTAATGTCAATAAATTGATTATGGTTAAAAACACCTTAAAACTAAACCAAGGGACCCAACACGGTCCATGTTTCAGTACACGCCTTCATCAGGGGTCCCAGGTTGAGAGGGGATCAAATAAAACCGCAAAACAAACTAAAACCTGTGTGAAGACAAATGCCAAAGGACAATGTATGCGTGGGCTGCTAGACATCTAAACTTTGCCTGTATCATGGTACGTGTGTCTGCAGTTTTCCTTGTTTTGGGTGTACTACTGAACCATAGAGAAGAAGACCCAGGCAAATAAACCACCCTAAGGTTGGGGCGAGTAATTATTTATTTTTGAAACTGCTAGATGTCCAATTTTTTTTTTTTTTAATTACCTATTTGGACAGCTTGGCAGTCAAGTCATCCAACCTTAGGATGCCTAACAATTTTTGCTATTTTCATTCCCCCAAAAAAATTCCATGTTCAAAATGTCCAAATTCAGATCATTTAGATACTGGACTTGCCACACAGACATGCCAACAGATCAATGGGGCACTGCCATGAATTTCAGATAAAGGTGCCAGGTACACATTTTACTATAACCCCCTTATAGTGTATGGTGAGCCCTCCAAAACTCCCCCAAAGCCTACTATACCCACCTACCACCCCAATAGCCCTTATGGCTATGGGTGGCACCTACTATATATGGCAGAATAGTAGGGTTTTAGTTGCCTTACACTTTCTACCATAAATGTAGAGTGGCTTATGAGCCTGGGTCCTCCTTTCTATGGTTCACTAGCCCACTCACCAGGCTACTTAAGACACCTGTGTATTGCTCTTCTAGGCTTCCCCTAAGTACTGTGTTCTAGAGATAGATATGCACTGTTTCATTCAGTTCCATGTGGGATGGGAGAGGGTCAGTGACCACCGGGGACATATGGGGGTCATTACTTAATTCCTAAGTGGTTATCTGGTCGGTTTGGCACCTAAGATGCTTTTAGAACAGGTCTAAGTTCTGTCCTGGACATCTTATGAAATTTTGGACTATCACCGCAAGACGTCCATGTGCTAAGCATGCCCAAAGTCTGGTCATAACATACCTCCATCATACTCCTTCAAACTTTGGATGCACAAAAGAAGCCTACAAAATGGTCCAGAAAACTGGCTTTGAAAATCAACACTTGGACATTTTAGCAAGAAAAATGTCCAAATGCTGATTTATGCCATGTTTTGGACGGCTTAGCCTCTATTAATCTATAATAGAATTCTCCTTAATTAGTAAGGAGAAACATACCCAATTCAAAATTGAGAATGGAAAACTTTAAAAACCTCTAGTGCAATTGTCAAAGAAATAGGTTCTTGTTTTCAGTTTGTTTTCATTCTTATCCAATAAACACAGGTTTATAACTTTAAGGAAAATTGAATCAAAATAACTTTTTTTCCTCCACTATGGAAGAGTTGCATTTCTATCTTTGGTGTAAGCTAAATGTATTTTTTTTCTTTTTGCTATTTAACAATGTATCCAGTAAAATTAATGATGCTCAAGAGCCATACTTTTGATTTAAAGTATTATTTGCCATGTTGCAAAGTGTAATGGATAGCTCTGGCCTTTACATTATAAGATGCACTGAATGAATCAGCAAAACAATAGATCATCTTCCAAACATGAGTTCTACTTACAGCTTGAAAACTAAAAGAGCCACTTGTGATCCTATAAATAATACTCCACAGGGTACAAATAAAACATTTGCTTATTCTATTAAAATGTCAGACTTTAATAACTTCAAGAAGTACACAGTAGGAATCACAGGCATATACATATTCATGTATTATGGCAAAAATTAAACTAGGGAGCAAGACTGAGATTTCCATATGAATTTTGTGATAGTTTAATTTATGTTAAAATAAGTATGTTGAGCACATGCAAACAAAAACACATATCTATCTAAACAAAGAAATAATACTGCATCATGGCCTCCAAGAAAAGACTAAGGGACCCTTTTACTAAGCAACACTAAAACCATTGGCTCATAAGGGTAAATTTGATCATATAACATCATTATATCTTTCTTATTACTGGTTGCCAATATATAGAATTCATTTCAAAATCTTGATGTTAATACATAAATCATTACATTTGCAACAACCAAGTTATCTAAATTTGTTAACTAATCCATATTCTCCACTAGAGAACATTACAAGACAATAGGTTGGTTAAACCATCAGTTAAAAGAACAAAGTGGGAATTTACTAGATCTAAAGCTTTTTACTGTTTAGCGCCTAGTCTGTAGAATCAATTGCCAAGACAAATCTCATTTGAATTAAATTTTAAGACTTTTAATAAACTTTTGAAACCATATTTGTTTAATTTAGCATTTGGAATAGATATCCCGCAGAATGTTATTGAAGTACAGGGAGACAATCAAGGATTGGCTTGGAAAAAACAGTAATATAAAATTGTACCCAATGATTGTTTAGATTTTAGATAGATCTGTTTCTATATATTGATGCATAGGCGTCTGAACAGGGGAGGCCACAGGGGCCAAGGCCTCACCAAAAACTGGAGCCCGCCCACCCTCCTGACTCCCAGGGTTCAACTTAAAATGATCGGGCAGCCGTTACCACACAGCTTCAAGGAGCAGGCCTGCCCCCGTAAGTAGAATGAAGACTTCCGGGGACAGGCCTTCTTCTTTATCTGCGTGGCGGCTGCTTGATCATTTAAAATTTAAGCTGCCACACAATTTTGTGGGGCTAGGGTGGAGCACCTTGGCCCCCCCAAACAAGACAGCATTCCACTGCCCCTATATTGATGGAGTTCTTTTCTATGCTATATTATACTGTAAACTACTATGAACAGTTGTATGATATAGTGGAATATCAAATTTTAATAAACAAACATAAAAGTGGCCAATGCTATCCCTGATGTGGATTATTCCCACATGCTGAGAGTGGTAGTAAAATGGCTCAGTTTTCCATTATTTTTACTAATGGCCATGCACTAATTTCTCCATTAGTGTGTAGTCATTAGCATGTGATCACTTACCAATACCTGTTTTATAGGCAGTAAGGACTCGTGCTAATTTTGCACTAATTGGTTTGCATGCAGTGATATAGCTGTGCTAACCAGAGGTGATGGGGATAACAGGGAACCTGCAGGAATCTATGGGAATCTGCAGGGCTGGCGACAAAGAAATAGTTATTACCACAGGAATGGGATGAGATGGATGGAAAGACAATGGAAACAGGAGGGGATGGAGACTAAATTATGTTCCTCTGCATTCCTCAAACTTGCAGCCACGGAATCTCCCTGTTATTCTGCCCACCTGGGCCGGCATCACCTTCTTCCCCCCTGTCCCAATGCAGCTGTTCTTCACCACCCACCCACTGCCTACCTTGAAAGTTAGTCTTTGACCCTGCAGGCCAGCAGCAGCCATATCGAAAGGCTGCCTGCAGCCTCTACCAGGCCTTTCCCTCTGACCCAGACTGCCCCTTTCTGACATAACTTCCTGTATCAGAAGGGGCAGGCTTGATCAGAAGGAAAGGCCCAGTGCAGGCCACAGGTAATTTTTCTATATGGCTGCTGCTGGCCTGCATGGCTGAAAATTGACTTTAAATGTAGGCAGTAGGTGAGCAACCACTTTGAGTCTGGGAGGGGAGGGAGGTTATGCAGATTTGGGAAAGGGTCAAGATGAAAGAGAGGGAGGAAAAAGGGAGAGATGCCCTTGAGGGAAGAGGGAGAGTTGGATCTGGGAATAGAGACTTGGAAGTTTTACCTATTTCTGGATGTAGGTGATGCCATAGTTCTTTTCAAGTTCTTAAAAGAACTATAGATACACACTACTAAATTACAGAAGATATTAAAGTTCAACCCAAGTTCAAATTGCATTCATCTCAAATGAAAAGAACAGTGCTTGCTTTTTAATTGCTGCCAAATTTGGATTGCAATGCTAAGACAGAGCAAAGAATTTAAACTTTCAAATGTTTATTATTACTAGACAAGGAAATTAATCCAAAAATATAATGAGAATAAGATATATAACAATTAGCACTATAATTCTACTACTCCAAGAGAACTAACCTAAAGGATAAAAATAATAATCCTCAGTTTTTTATTTTGCTCTTTTTGTTCTTCTGGTCATTTTCTGATATTGTAACATAGGAACATAGAGACACAGAAACATGATGGCAGATAAAAGCCAAATGGTTAATCCAGTCTGCCTATTCACAGTATCCACTTTCCTCTCCTCTACCTAAGAGAGCCCACATGCCTGCCCCAGGCTTTCATTAATTCAAATACAATCTTTATGCCTCTACCACCCTTTCTGTAAAAAAGTATTTCCTTAGATTACTCCTGAGCCTATCACTTAATTTTATCCTGAAAGAGACTCACCTTATGCACATTTAGGCCATGTAGGTATTTAAACATCTCTATCATATATTCCCTCTCCTGCCTTTCCTCCAAAGTATACATATTGAGATCTTTAAGTCTATCTCCGTAACCTGCTGGTGAAGATCACTGATCATTATAGTAGCCTTCTTCTGGACCGATTCCATTCTGTTTATATCTTTTTGAAGGTGCGGCCTCCAGAATGAGATCTCACCAAAGTCTTATACAAGGGCATCAATACCTTCTTTTTCCTACTAGCCATACCTCTCCCTTTGCACCCTAGTATCCTTCTTGCTTTTGCCATCACCTTTTGAACCTGTTCAGCTACCTTAAGATCATCACATACTATCACAGCCAAGTCCCACTCCTCTTTCATGCATAAAAGTTTTTCACCCCCTAAACTGTACCATTCCCTTGGCTGCCAAATATCAGACCATTCTTCAAGCTTCACTAGGTTCTTCCTCATGTTATTCATACAATCAGAGCTGTCTTCTCTATTGCAGATTTTTCTATCATCATTATCATCAACTCTTACCTGATAGCCCATCAGCAATATTGCTTACAAAAAATATTAAAAAAAGAACAGAGCCTAAGAACCAAACCTTGAGGCACACCTCTGATAACATTCCTTTCCTCAGAGTGATCTCCTTTGACCACTAACCTCTGTTGCCTTCCACTCAACCAGTTTCTAACCCAGTCCATCACATTGAAGCCCATACTGATGACACTCAGTTTATTTATTAGATACCTGTGTGAAACACTGGTCAAAGGATTTGTTAAAATCTAAATATACCACATCTAGTGTTCTCCATCTATTCAATTATCTGGTCACCCAATCAAAGCAATTGATCAGATTTGTCTGACAAGACCTGCCCCTAGTGAATCCATGTTGTCTCATGTCCAGTAATCCACTGAATTCCAGAAACACCACTATTCTCTGTTTTAAAATTGTTTTTATCAATTTACTTACCATAGAAGTCAGACTTGCTGGCCTATAGTTTCCTACTTCTTCCTTACTTCCATTTTTGTAGAGAGGAACAATATCCACTCTTCTCCAGTCCTCTGGTACCACTCCTGACTCTAGAGAAGCATTGAAATGGTCAACCATTGTAGCCACCAGAACTTCACTAAGTTCCTTCAATACCCTCTGATATACGTGTGCTCAAAGAAACTTACAAGTTCATCCATATAGTCGTACTTCGGCATGTTGTCCGCTAGCATCTCAAATGCCTTAGTAACTTCGGTGACAGGAACAAAAGCTAAGGCAGACAAGCAACGGATGCTTTCACAAATGTTGTTATTTTGATACTCTGCTTTCATGCCAATTTCGTTCACTTTCCTCAGAATGTCCTGCATTAAGTGAAAATAACATCTGGTCAATGTTGACCCAGGATAAGCTTCCTGGAAAATAATATTATAGGTACTACTGAAAAAATTTCATCTGCAAGCCACACATCAGCACGAGCCAAAGTGTCTAACATCACATCGCAACCAGGAATGATGATTCAATTATCACCATATCCTGAGTCCAATAATACAATGAGATAATGAAATAACCTTCTGATGCGCAAGTTTACCTTTTCCTAAGTCGGAATGCCAGCAGGTAAGGTATTCCAATAGAGATCTTCTTCCCCTTAGCAGATCCTTACTTAGTACCTCTTCATAAATATGCACAAATACATATATAACCCCCTCCTTTATAAACCTGTGCTAACACTTTTAGCTCCGGCCACCGGTTACAGCTCAAACTATCATAGAATTCCTATGAGCATCCAATCTGTTACCGCCATGTCCGGTGCTAACACGGCTTTATAAAGGAGGGGGGTCAATAAATAAAATTCACTATTTGTTGGGTGAATAATGAGAAATTTCAAATTTTTAGACAAAAGAAAAAATTCAGGACTGCTTGAAAGTAGAGCTGTACTAAATAGTCTATTTTTCTATTTGGTTGAATATGAATACTAAATAAAAATAATGGGCACTGAGCTTTAAGATAAATAATAAAATAAGAAACATGAAATCAGAGATTACGTGTTTATTTCAGTAGGATTTAGCACAGTGAAGTCCCAGATTATTCATATTCAAATTTAGGCCCACTTTTATCAAGCCACCTTAGGGATTTTTTATTGTCAGCTGTGGCAGTAAAAGCTCCAATGCTCATAAGAATTCTATCAACATGGAACTTTTACCACCATGGCCAGTGATAACAAAAAACCTAATGCGGCTTGATAAAAGGGGGCCTTAAATCACTATTTGTATGAAAATGAATAATGTATTTGAGGTACTATTTGGGGCTGAATCAAATAGAATCTTAATACTCAGTACAGACCTACTTGAAAGTAGATATTCTGGTCAGGCAGGAAGTAGAAACAGCATACATGTCCAAGTATTCTGAATATCTCAGAGAATTCAAGTAACATAAATCAAAAGCTACTGTGATCTCCAACATTGGCAGACCAAAGTCGCAACTCTTTGAGCAAACTTCCTTAAAGTAAAACTCAAAACAAAGAAATAAATTAACTTGCAAAAGGTTGCTTGTTTGAAGTTGTGGCACTTGCCCTGGATCCACCTCAACCAGAGTATTTTCCTTGCCTTAGGAAACTGGAGGGGGTAATTTAACTACTCACTGAGAAAAATGTATTTTAGAAACCAAAGTACTAAAGGTAACAAACTTGATGGAGTAACAGAGCCCTCTACAAGCTTGCATTGGCCAGAATCATGGAATCTACTACTATTAGAAAAGCAGGAGAGAAACAGAAATAGGGGCCAGTCCAGTTTGCTTAGAACAATAAGCCTTGGGAGCTTGCCTTAAAGGAACAAACACTGTTTATGTACTCAAAGTAATGTTAAATATACTCTTTAAGACAAACAGCCTGTTCCCAGGAATGGGGGGCAGATTATCTTGATAATCCCATTATTTTCCCTCAAGAACATTTTGCATATTCTCAAACATGATTCATAGCATAATAATGGGTTTAAATAATAGCATAAGAATAAAACAAGCAATTAACTAATACAAAATAGAACATGCAATATATAATTGTGTATCTGCAATGGAAATCTTGTCAAAGGCACAAAGGCAAAGGCACAAGGCAACATCCATGTAAAGGTAGACAATTTCATTTAATACCATGTAAAAGTATTAAATGAAATGAATGACTCCTTAGTTTTCTTGTGCGTTCTGCACCTGAACTGGAAGCCTTCTCTCTGATGTTGCAACGGCAGAGGGAATGCTTCTGGATGAGGCATGGGACACGCAAGGAACTGCTGCATGCGGCTCTTTGCACACTACGGTTGTGAGGAGGAGGGAGCCAACCACAAGGTAACACTGGGGGCATCGGACCATGGGCCACATAAAATGACCAGGCGGGCCGGATTTGGTCCGCGGGCCTTGAGTTTTGACACCTGTGCTCTAGAACATATTTTCACAATCATGAATCAACCTCCATTTAAAATTCACTTGTGAACAGACATCACTGACATGTTACTATTAGCTAGCTAAAAAGTGGGTATATATTTCTCTGATAATAAAGATACAACCAAATGTCAGTAATAAATAAATAAATGAAGGCAAGAAAAAGGTGATCCAGGCTAATTCATATCCCAGTGATAGTTGTTTAAGTTTGTTTTTTTTTTTTTTTATTATAATTATAATTATTTATTAATTTATTTTGGCTCTCTTTTAGTAAGCCATAGTAGAGGTTTCTACCACAGCCTGGGGCACATTCTATAAATAGTGTTCCAATTGTAGCTAGCAGTAGGCATACTACCGCTGTCTAACCAGCCAATCAGGACTCATATTAAAAAAAACTACCCCAAGGAGGGTCACCTACATTGTAGGCATTTTTGTGAGCCTAGGGAGGCATGTAGGGCTAGGCGTGGGCATGGTTTTATCCGAAAGTGGCCTTAGGTAAGTATAGGTGCCATGGGACTGGCCTAAGGGATCTGACCAATCAGAGTCTTAGGCTACTCCCAGTACACTTGGAGAGAGGCCTAAGATTCCTATTGGAGGGGCCTTAAGTATCTGTGCCAATCAGGGCTTTAGGCCCCTCCCTGGTGCATCCCATGAGGTGTGCCTGCCAGCTGGAGGGAGTAACATAGAAACATAGAAAGATGACGGCAGAAGAGGGCTATAGCCCATCAAGTCTGCCCACTCTACTGACCCATCCTCTTAAGTCTATACCTAGTGACCAATTCTTCAGATCGACCATCGTAGGGATCCCACATAGGCATCCCATTTATTCTTAAAGTCCAGCACGCTGCTGGCCTCGATCACCTGCACCGAAAGCTTATTCCAATGGTCAACCACTCTTTCTGTGAAGAAATACTTCCTGATGTCGCCATGAAATTTACCGCCCCTGAGTTTGAGCGGATGCCCTCTTGTGGCCGAGGGTCCTTTGAGAAAGAAGATATCATCTTCCACCTCGATAAGTCCTGTGATGTATTTAAATGTCTCAATCATGTCTCCCCTCTCCCTACATTCCTCTAGAGTACAGGTGTCAAAGTCGGTCCTCGAGGGCCGGAATCCAGTCGGGTTTTCAGGATTTCCCCAATGAATATGCATGAGATCTATGTGCATGCACTGCTTTCAATGCATATTCATTGGGGAAATCCTGAAAACCCGACTGGATTACGGCCCTCGAGGAGGGACTTTGACACCCCTGCTCTAGAGTGTAAAGCTGCAATTTTTTTAGTCTCTCTTCTTATGAGAGACCCTTGAGGGCCGAGATCATCCTGGTGGCCATCCGCTGAACCAATTCGATTCGTAGCACATCTTTACGGTAATGTGGCCTCCAGAATTGTACACAGTATTCCCTCTGGCCGGCCATATGAAAAAAGGTACTAGTGGGGTCTGGGAGAGTTTGGGCAGGTCAAGGGGGTTCCGACAGGAGGGAGTAGGCATCCCTCCTACCAGGAGATGTCTCGGGGAGTGGGGAGTTCTCCAACAGGAAGGACTGGGCATCACACCTGCCAGAGGATGTCTTGTGGGAGGTAGGGCAGGAGGAATTGGGCACTCCTGCCACGGACATTCAGGGATAGGGGGTAGCTTTGGGGGTTCTGGCAGGTAGTACTGGTCATCCCTCCGGCCAGGGGATGTCTCAGGGGAACAGGTTTCCTGATGCAGCCGCTAAACTGGTCACAGCAGGGAGATTCCCTTGCTGCAATCAGCTCAGTAGCAACATGATTCTCCAACCGGCGTCTGTTACATGGATGCCGGTTCGAGAATGTGGTGATTAGGCAAACTTGGGCATCTGTCGATGAGGACAAATGCAATTCTATATAGGATGCCCATGTGTGATTTTCAAAAGCCACTTAGTTGGCTTCTGAGACCAGGCGTCCTATACAGAATCTGGCCCTAAATGCTCCAATGCTGCTCTAATGCTCATAGGAATTCTATGAGTGTCAGAGCAGCATCTGAGCATTTAGCTTCCTGGGTTTCGGTAGATATCTTTACCGCATCTTAGTAAAAGAGGAGTATTTATTTTGCAGTGTGTCCCATTTGGGCACAAAAAAACAGCATACAGTAGGCTCCAGCACTGAATGTTCACTTGGTAGAGACTCAACTAAATGTAAAGTACTAGTATTTAAGCCCGTTACATTAACGGGTGCTAGAATAGATGTGTCTGTCTGTCTTTTTTTTGTCTCTCTCTCTCCTTGGCCGCTGTCTATCTGCTGTCTCTCTCCTTGGCCACTGTCTGTCTGTTTCTCATTCCCCTTCTCCCACCTACCTGTCTTTCTGTGTGTGTGCCTTTATTTCTGTCTGTCTATCTCTGTGCCCCCTGCTTGTCTTTTTATCATGGCCCTTCTCCCACGTACCTTTTTTTGTTTGTTTAGAGTGCAAAAGGCAACCGGCGCACAGAAACTGCCGCAGGCTCAGCTGTAGGAAGTGTAGGAAAGCACTGAAAACCGCCACCCGCGCACATGCTGAAAACCGCCACCGCTACTACCATGTCTCTACCTACTCTGCCACGGAGCTACGGATCACAGAGGCAGATATTACGGAGGTAGGAGTGCGCATGCACGCTTAGGGTTTTATTGATTACTGCAAATATGCTAATAATACACTCAGCTGACTGTAAAAAAAATACTGACCAAATATCTGAAAGGTGAAATATATTGCATTTCTACAGCTTGATTTTCTTTCGTATTTCAGTATTGTTCCAATTCTTAGTAACCTTAGAGTGATATGAGACTAAATAACACATATGCTTGGAAATATTGCTGAGACTGAGCTTCAATCCCTCTGCATACATGAGATCTGTATTGCTTCTCTCTCTTAAAATTTGGCTGACTAGGTAGATCATTAATTTTTTATGTTGCAGCAAATCTAGCATCAACTTGTTTCAGTTTATTCAGCATTTTCTAATCCAGTGCAGAGACACATAGCAGCAGTTTGAGGTGATTTTCTTATATCTTAGCAAAAGATCTATATGAATCCAGATAAAAAATGAATAGCCATTTATTCAATGAGGGGGTAATTTTATAAGTTTTTCTGTCTATAAAGCCTGTGGAAAAAGCCTTTTTATACTGTTATGAAGCAGTATGTGCATTTATACCGCATTTACCAATACAATGGCACATACTCATATACAGTACAGTAAATGTGGAATATAGGCATTCCTGAATTAAATAATTTAGGTACAGTAGAGGCAGAACTACAATGAAAGTATTTGTATATGTATATGTTGACATTTCTGTGCTTTGGAGGCTTGATCTAGAGACCATTTAAAAAGGAACATTAATACCCATATTACCATTATAATATAAGCTTAAAGTAGGTGTCATTTTTGACTTAAGATGGTGGTGGGCCCAGTACACCAGAATGCTTCTAGTTCCCATTTACTATTTGTCTGAAAATAAATGGAAGGGTAGGATGCAGTTCTTTTTTAGAGCCTTATGTCATACCTCCAGTAGACCATATAGGCAGTTATGTTCAGTATTCTGGATACAGGAACATGAAGGGTGAGGATTAGGTAAGTTATATAGATGTTGTCATGCTAAATACAGCAATTGTTAGGAATTTGTAATTTATCTTTAATATCCAGTATGGTACTTGAAGAGAGGAAGGTGGTCAATGTAACTCCAGCTTTTAAAAAAAGTTCCAGAGGTGATCTGGGAAATTATATACCAAGGAGTCTGATGTCAGTGCTGGGAAAAATACTAGAGAGTATTATAAAGAACAAAATTACAGCGCACATACAAATAGAGCCCTGGATTTAACTGTGGTAGAATAATGGATGCACAAACACCTATTTCCATCCTAGGGCTCCTTTTACTAAGCTGCGTTAGTGGTTTTATCGCGCGCTGCATTGCCATGCATGCTAGACACTAACGCCACCATTGAGCTGGCATTAGTTTTTAATGTGTAGTATGGGGGGTTAGCTCTTGCTAATCTGCAGCGCGTGCTAAAAACGCTAGTGCACCTAAGTAAAAGGAGCCCCTAGTCTTAGATATTATCTTAGGTAGTTGAGGGCATTGTTGATTGGAGGGATTCTCAGTCAATGGTTAAGTGGCAGATTTTGATGTCATTCCATCAGGGTGAAGGAAGGTAGTGAGAGAAATTTGTCTCATCAACCTTTCCATTTTATTTGGAGTTTAGGTGGGGTGGTTTGTTGCAGATTGGTTGTAAATAAGGTATCCCTAGCATATTCCAGCAAGAGGTATTTAATTGATATTTGAGCATTCACTACGCATATTCTCGTGTGTCACCACTTGAGAAGTGAATTCCATGTTTTATTTATTATTTATGAAGGCATTTGATCCCAATACTCTTTAGCGTCACCACATAAGTCAAGGATAGACAAATGTGAAGTATGCATAAATTTGATGAGCATGGTACAATGATTCAATGGTCTCACGGCAAAGAACATACATCGACTTCAGTGTGTTCAAAATACAGGCTTCTCAAAAGCCTCCATGCCCGCGACCCTGTATTCCAAGCTCTGGCGTCTGCTCACTGGCTACCCATATCTAAACGTTATGTCTTCAAGGGCCTGATTCTAACATTCAAATCCTTGCACAACATGGCACCGGGCTATGTGATAGCTAAGCTTCCTCTGTATGTACTGAACCGGTCTCTCCGCTTCCAGGCTGAAATACGCCTCAAAACGCCTCCTGGTCGTACCCTGCAACTGCAAACCACTAAATGACGTTCCTACTCCCACTGGAATCAACTACCCATGCAGATCAGATCCTTTGAAGGACTGCTCAACTTTAGGAAAGCAATAAAAATATACCTCTTCAACTAACCTCTGTCCTTGACTGATGGACTACAAAGAAATTTACATTGGTACCAGAACCCGTTATGTGTCATAAGAACATAAGAATTGCCATCTCCGGATTAGACCCTGGGTCCATCAAGTCTGGTGATCCGCACATGCGGAGGCCCCGCCAGGTATACCCTGGCATAGTTTTATTCCCCATATCACTGTATGCTTCTCAAGAGAGATGTGCATCTAATTTACCCTTACCCGTATCACTCTATGCCACTCTTAAGGAGATGTGCATCTAGTTTACCCTTAAATCCTAGAACGGTGGATTCTGCAATTACTTCCTCTGGGAAAGCATTCCAGGTGTCCACCACTCACTGCGTGAAGTAGAGCTTCCTGATATTCGTCCTGGACCTGTCCCCCCTCAGCTTCAGTCTATGTCCTCTTGTCCGTGTCACATTGGAAATTGTAAATAACTGCTTTCCCTGCTCCATTTTGTCGAATCCTTTCAGTATTTTGAAAGTCTTGATCAGATCACCTCGCAGTCTCCTCTTCTCAAGAGAGAATAACCCCAGTGTCCTAAGTCTTTCCTCGTAGTCCAAGTTCTCCATACCTTTCACTAGCTTTGTTGCTCGTCTCTGTACCCTCTCTAGCAATTTTATATCGTTCTTTAGGTATGGAAACCAATGCTGGACGCAGTATTCCAGGTGTGGTCTGACCATGGCTCTCTATAACTTTCTCTGATCTACTCGTAATTCCCTTCTTTATCATGCCTAGCATTTTATTTGCTTTCTTCGCTACCGCCACACATTGTGCCGATGGTTTCAGGGTCCTATCTATCAGTAGAAACATAGAAACATAGAAATTGACGGCAGAAAAGGGCTATAGCCCATCGAGTCTGCCCATACCAATGACCCACTCCCCGATTCTTACTCTCCTAGAGATCCCACATGAATATCCCATTTTCTCTTGAAATCTAACACGCTGCTGGCCTCAATCACCCTCTGAGGCAGCTCGTTCCAATGATCTACCACCCTTTCAGTGAAGAAGTACTTCCTCGCATCACCCTGAAATTTCCCTCCCCTGATTTTCAGCGAGTGTCCTCTGGTTACTGAGGGCCCTGTAAGACTGAAGATATCATCTTTCACCTCTATACATCAAGGTCCTTTTCCTGTTTGGTCTTTCCCAGAGTTACACCTGACATACTATACTTGTGATCTTTATTTTTTCTGACTAAATGCATCACTTTGCATTTTTCCACATTAAAATTCATCTGCCATTTATCTGCCCACTTCTCCAATTGATTCAAGTCACTCTGGAGTTCCTCGCTGTCCTACTGCGATCTGATTGCCCGGCATAGCTTTGTGTCATCTGCAAACTTGATGATTTCACTGGATGTTCCTTATTCCAGGTCATTTATGAAAATATTAAATAAGATGGGTCCAAGTAGAGAGCCCTGGGGTACACGCTAGTCACTTTTTCCCATTCTGAGAACTTCCTATTTATGCCCACTCTTTGTTTTCTGTTCTCTAGCCATTTGCCTATCCATCTTAGTATATCTCCCTCTTATTCCATGGCCTTGTAATTTCCTGAGAAGTCTTACATGTGGAACCTTGTCGAACGGTTTCTGAAAGTCCAAGTATACAATATCCACCGGTTCTCCACTATCAATTTGTATGTTCACTGTCTCAAAAAATTGAAGTAGGTTCATAAAATATGATTTCCCTTTCCTGAACCCATGTTGACTGGCTCTCATCAGGTCATGTGTGTCTAGGTGCCGGACTATGCTATCTTTGATCAGCACCTCAACCATCTTTCCAGAGACAGACGTGAGACTCACAGATCTCTAATTGCCTGGCACTCCTCTAGATCCTTTTTTAAATATCAGCATGACATTCGCTATCTTCCAGTCGTCCGGTATCTGTTCTGTTTTGATTGACAGGTTGGCAAGTTTTTCCAATAGTTCTCTGATTTCAAGTTCTTTTAGGACTCTCGGATGAATTCCGTCCAGTCCAGAAGATTTATCACTTTTAAGTTGTCGATCTGGTGGTAAATCTGGTCCAAGTCCACTTCTACTGTGGTGAGGCTGTCCTGTACGACGCCCTTGAATATTTTCACTGTGTCAGGTATTGTTGCGGTGTCTTCCTTTGTAAAGACAGACGCAAAGAAGGAATTCAGTGTGTCTGCAATTTGTTTGTCATCCTTAATACACCCTTTTCCTCGCAGGTCGTCCAGCGGTCCCACCGCCTCCCATGCGGGTTTTTTCCCTTTTATGTATCTAAAAAAGGGCTTGAAATTTTTGGCCTCTCATGCTATTTTCTCCTTGTAGACCTTTTTGGCAACCCTCATCGCCTTGTGACATTTTTTCTGATCATCTCTATGTTTGTTCCAAGCTTCGGATGTTTTTGTGCGTTTCCATGTCTTAAAGGAATCCTTCTTTTCAGTTATGGCTTCCTTCACCTCTTTGGTAAGCCACGCCGGCTCTCTTTTGCTTTTGGTTTTCTTTACTTTGAACATCCGCAGAATGTAGAGGCTTTGTGTTTCCATGATAGTATTTTTCAGTAGGGACCATGGCTGTTCCACCGTTATGACTTTGCCCATCTTTTTCTTGATCTGTTTTTTCACCATGGCTCTCATGCTGTCATATCTTCCTTTTTTAAAGTTGGCACCTGGGCCAATCAGGCCTTAGGATTAGTAGGGATGGGCGGACCCGCTATGCCTAAGGCCTGATTGGTCCAGGCTTCTAGAGCCTGGGCCAATCAGGCCTTAGATTTCGCGGGGATGGGTCGGGAAGGGGCGGGCCCGTCTCATTTCTATGAGGCGGGCCTGTCGGCTGGATGGCAGCAAGACCTGTCCAGCCGACCAACATTTAAAGGTTAGTTGGGGGAGGGAGATTAGTTGGGGGTGGGGGGTGGGGGTCGTCAGGCTTTCCGGCAGGAGGAGTTGGGCATCCTCCTGCCGGCAATTACCAGTTTGGGGGGGAGGGTGGGTCCGGGGTTCAGGGTTCCAACAGGAGGAGTTGGGCATCCTCCTGTCGGCGATTACCAGTTGGGGGAGGGGGGGTCCGGGGTTCGGGGTTCCGACAGGAGGAGTTGGGCATCCTCCTGTCGGCGATTACCAGTTTGGGGGGGGGAGGGGGGGTTCGGGGTTCCGACAGGCGGAGTTGGGCATCCTTCTGCCGGCGATGGGACAGGCGGCCGCGGCCGCTATACTTATTGCAGCAGGGAGAGATCCCTTGCATCGATAAGTGTAGTGACTGTGTCTAATTTAACCCGATTCTCTAACCGGTGTCTGTACCATGGACGCTGGTTACAGAATCGGGGTTTAGTGTAGGACCGATTCTGTATAGGACACCTCTCCTGGGCGTCCTATACAGAATCAGGGCCTGAGAGACTGGGCATCAAAATGAGAAATGATGTTTAATCTGAGCAAGTACAAAATGATGCATGTGGAAAACAGGAACCTGGACAATAGTTATGTGATGCAAATTTCTACATTATGAGTCACTGCCCAGGAAAAGGATCTAGGTGTAATCATTGTTGATTTGTTAAAACCCATTGTTCAGTGTGCAGCATTAGCCAAGAAAGCAAATAGAATGTTAGGAATTATCAGGAAAGGAATGGAAAACAAAAGAATGCTATAATGCCTCTATATTGCTCCATAGTATGACCAAATCTGAAATACTGTTTGCAACTCTGGTCACTGCATCTCAAAAAAGACATAGTAGAATTAGAAAAAAAATACAAAGAAGGGTGACAAAACTGATAAAGCGGATTGGATGACTTCCCTATGAGTAAAGAGTAAAGCAGCTAGGGCTCTTCAGCTTGGAGAAGAAATGGTTCAGGGGAGATATGATAAATTTAAGAGCAAACTTAAAACCTTTCTTTTTAAAGACACATTTAATGACTAAAAGGACTGACTAGGAGTTTCATTTTATTTTCATAACTTCTTTGAGATTTTCTGTTCTCTCTCGTCCTATTGTTTTCAACCATAAGTGTCTTTTCTTCTATTAACCAAATTGTATTTCTTTCCCCATCCTTTCCTCACGTTTTATTATGTTAGTAAAGTTAGTCTTCAATATGTTTTGTAAGGTTCAGTTTTTTGTTAGTTTTGTTGTCCCTCCCCAATTTTGTAATTTTATTGATTTGTTCATCGCTTAGAATTTTGAATAAGCGATTAATCAAATTTTATAATAAACTTGAAATTTGTCTGTAAAATACTGAGTGGAGTGGAATGGGTAGATGCAAATTGCTTGTTTTCTCATTCCAAAAATACTAGGACTAAAGGACATGCAATGAAGTATTAATTGGTACATAAGTCAGGGTTTTAAAAAAAGGTTTGAATAATTTCCTAAAAGTCCATATTCCATAATTAAGATGGATGGGAAAATCCAGTAGTTATTTCTAGGATAAGCAGCATAAAATCTGTTTTATGTTTTTTGGGATCTTGCCAGGTACTTGTTGCTTGGATTTGAAACAGAATACTATGTGTGGTGGACCTTCGGTCTGTCCCAGTATGCCAACTCTATGTCCTTATATAAGTAGTGCTCTCATATTTTGCATATGGAATTTATGGATTAAGTAAAAGGGCATTAGTGTATATTTTCATTTACAAAATATGCTTTATCATGGTTTTGTTTCTACAATTATAACTAATAATAGTAGCAATTCTATTAAGAAACATCACTGTGTGGATATCCTATAAAATGAATGGCTGCTGATAATTTCTCAGCCCAACCAAGAAGAGAATGATGTGTAGCCATGAAACTTACTAGTTAGTCCACACTTTACTTGACACATTTTGTTTGATTTCATATCATTGAGACAAAAAGTATCAAGAAAAATATTGAATAGCTTGTAAGTTTCATGGCTCCATGTCATTCTCTTCCTGGTTGGGCTGAGAACTTTCCAGGAGCCCCTCATATATCACAATAATAAACAAGCATAATGGAATATGTTAGTATACAATGCATTATCTTAAAACACATCCTATTTTTATTTATTTTAAAATTAGTTTTAGAATTATTTTGAGGCAATGTCCATTTCACTGTTTTGTGGTTTGTATTTGTTAAGATTACTGCAAGAAAGATGAAAAATATTTCTTATAATAATAACTTTATTTTTGTGTACCGCAGTACCACAATAGTTCAGAGCAGTTTACAGAGGAAGAGACTGTACACAGACAGCGATGTTACATACAAGACATTCAGATTGGCTTAGCAAGTCGAGAGTAGTCAGGAATATCCAGAGGCATATCAGAGATACAAGGCAGGGAGAGAGTCAAAGAAATGTATCAAAGAGATAAGTTTTAATTGATTTCCTGAAGGTTTGGTAGGAGGATGCATTTAAAATGAGGGTGGTTAGACATTTATTCCATTTGCCTGCTTGGAATGACAGAGATCTATCAAGGAATCTCTTGTAGATACAGCCCTTTAAGGATGGGAAGGCAAACAGGTAGGCATTACGTGTGCGGGTGGGGCCTGAAAATTCAAAATGGTTTCGACAGGTAGATTGGGAATGAGCCTATTAAGGTTTTGAAGCAGAGGCAAGCAAACTTGAAGATGATCCTTACCTCCATCGGCAGCCAGTGCAGTTTTCTGTAATATGGGCTTACATGATCCAATTTTTTGAGACCGTAGATGAGGTGAATGGCAGCATTCTGTACAATTCTCAAGCGTTTGATGGTTTTCTTAAAGGATCCCAGGTATATAATGTTGCAGTAATCTAAGATGCTTAAGATTAGTGATTGGATCAGCAGTCGAAAGGAGAGGAAGTCGAAGTAGTGTTTGATGGTGCGAAGTTTCCAGAGGGTACAAAAGCATTTTTTAACCTGAGCATTAGTATGGTCTTCGAAAATCAGGCATCGGTCCAGGATGACTCCAAGAATTTTGATAGTAGAGTTAATTGGGTAGTTTAACCCGTTTAATTTCAAAGAGGTATTTGTTAACTTGTAGTAGGACTTGCCAAGAAAATCCTGGTTTTTTCTGGGTTCTGTTTTAATTTGAATTGTGTGGTCCATTGTTCTATCTTAGTGAGGACGGATGAGGTGAATTGTTCCGTCTCTTGTGTCAGAGAGGTTATGGGAATGATAATTGTAATGTCATATGCATATATATATATATATACATATATGCAAATAACATATATGCAGATAACATATGTCCCAATGAAGCCATGTAGACGTTGAATAGAGAGGGGGATAGAGGGGAGCCCTGTGGAACTCTGCAGGGATTACACCAGGATTGGGAGAAGGTTCCATTACAGTGAACCTGCTAAGTGCGGTTTTTTAGGAGGCCTGTAAACCAGTTTAATACCTGTTCAGTGATGCCAATGGAGTCGAGACATCTGAGCAAAATGTCATGGTCAACCAGGTCAAAGGCACTGCTCAAGTCGAACTGAAGTACCAGTGTGTTTTTTCCCAGTGAAAACAAATGAAAGAGGTAATTAGTCAGTGAAGCTAAGACAGTTTCTGTGCTATGATTTGTACGAAAACCAGACTGGGAGTCGTGTAGAATGTTGAACTTCTCTAGGTATTTCATGAGATCATGATTAACTGGACCTTCCATAAGTTTTTGGAAAAGTGGTATGTTTGCAATGGGTCTGCAGTTGGCAGTCAAAGAGATTGGTTCCTTGGAGTTTTTAATAATAGGAGACACAAGGATATGGCCGAGTTCCACCGGAAAGTGGCCAGTGGACAAACATAGAAAAACCAAGTTGAAGAGTTCAGCTTTGAATGGGGAGGGGGCAGATTTCATGATAGACGGTGGGCAGTTGTCTAGTAGGCAATTGGATTTTGCATATTTAGAGTAGAGCTTGAGAAATAGGTTCCAGTCTGGGTTTTTGAAATGATTCCAGGTCATGTCTGCTATTGAACCTTCCTTTCCTTGATTATTGGTTCTATGCTGGAAACTATGAGAGATGATTTCAGATTATGAATTTTGCTGGCAAAGTAGTCGGTTAGGTTTGCATCAGAGAGTGTGAGGTCTGAGTTGGAGCGTTTATGTAGATCAATATCAAACAGAGAATTGACTATTCTGAAAAGTTATTTGCTATTCAGCGAAGGAGAATTAATTATTTGGGAATAATGTTTACAACGCTTTTCTTTAATCATTCTTTTATACTCTTTAACTTTTAGTCACCAGTTGAGTCTGTCATTGTCTATCCCTGATTTACACCATGTTCTTTCCAATTTACATACTTCTCGTTTTAAAGCTAATAGGTCAGCATCATACCAGCTGTCTCATGGACGAAGTGTTTTCTTGCGTAGTCTCAGTGATGCGATATTGTTTAGAACCTGATCGCTGAAATTTTTCCATTCTAGGATGAAATTTGAATCTAAGTCAGAGTTGGAAATTAAGCTGTAGTGCGACCAAAATTCTACTTGGCTTAATTGTCCTCTTGTCCAAATCGTTTTTTCTTTATGACTGGTCCTTGGTTTCCTTTTGGGTTGTTTTTTGATCCAGCTTAATTCAAAATTACAAAGAAGGTGGTCCGACCAAGGGTGTTAGCCCAGGTTTCACCTATAAGATTTATACTGGGGGTAGTTAGGACATTGGAAAGAAAAGTAATCAAATCAAGGTGGTGACCTTTCCTATGGGTTTTAGTCGGGGGTCGCTTGGAGAAACCTAGAGATGTAAGGAAGGAAAGTAGATCAGCTTATGTTCCAAATGAATGGTCATATACAAATGTTAACTAATCTATATACTCAAGCTCACTGTCACAAAATTGTTTAACTGGTATCTCTATTGGCATAAAAACCTCTCTCCTATCAGTTTTCATCAATTATTATATCAAAATATTTAAATAAAATTTCTCCTGTTAAAATATCTTCTTCAACTCAACTATCAATATTTTCACAGCTGAATATATGTCTTCTCTGAAAAATCTTTAGAGTTCTACTGGACCTTGATATATATATATATATATATATATATATATATATATATATATTTTAAATGTTGCAACTGGCATTTAACAAGCAGCATGCTGCCATCTTTGATTAGTTACCCAATATTTTTTGATCTTATAAAATTAAAAATAATTATTAACAAATGACCTCAAACTATATATTGCTTAGCTTCAAGTCTATAAGCAATGGTTTAAATATTAGAACATATGACATGGTGTACTTAGGCCTAAAAAGCCCTAATGCACAAGAAAATGTTTACTTGAAGATCTTACAATTTGTGGTAATATTCTCCTTTCTGCAAGCTAATAAGTTTTTATATATACTGTACATACTTTTTGGAAGGGGTATGTCATGGGTGAAGAATACAGTGGTTTAGTGGTAAGAAATAGGACTAGATACCAAATGTTCTCATAAAGTATTAGTTGATTAAATGCAAAAGCCTCAGTCCCACCACTCCACCGCTATCGACAGCGGTGGAGTGGTGGGACTGAGGCTTTTGCATTTAATCAACTATTACTTTATGAGAAGATTTGGTATCTAGTCCTATTTCTTACCACTAAACCACTGCATTATATGGACGGATATTAAGGCTAGAATAACATAATTAGCATGGGTGAAGAATAGGCATGGAAGCTAATGCAGTTAATATGGGAATACTTAAGTGCTCCCTAAATAGGCAATGGCATTAATTTTTTGCATTATTTTTTTTGCAATTCCCACTTGATAAGGGGAATATTGTTATAGGACCAGTGGAAAAAAAATAAAAATAAAAATAAGTTCTATACACTGCCACTTTCAATCGGTGCTTACCATATGTGAAAGTCACACATTAAGACATGCTAAATCCAGATCCTAACACCTTTTACTAAAAGGGACCCTTAGAGAAGTATTTTTAGCTCATGAGGTGCCATTCACATAACTAATTTCCTATATACATTTAGGTGCAATGCATGCAGGGAAAAGAAAGTGATGATGTTTAAAAATGAAATCCCAATGTGTACTTTATCAAATGCACCCCAGTTATCCCCTGACAATAAAATATCTCAGTGGGTCACATAAGGTATGTGGGCTTTGGTTTGGAGAACATAAGAATTGCCATATTGAGACAGACTGAAGGTATATTAAGCCCAATATCCTGTTTCCAACAGTGGCCAACCCAGTAGTAAAACAGATTCTATGCTGCGTAGCCTAGGAATAAGCAGTGGATTACTCCAAGCTCTCTCAATAAAGGCATATGGACTTCTCTTTTAGGAAATGATGCAAACCTTTTTTAAACCCCGCTAAATTAACTGTGCTATGTTGGGGTTTTTTATTTTATTTTAGTAGCACCAGTCATTGCAATCATTTTAAATCTAATTTATATCCCCAATGCAATTTGTTTTAGACTTATTTCTATAGAAATCAGAGTTTCTGTCATTAATCACTAGTTTGTTACCATGGATACCTGTGTTAAATTCAATGTATTGATGCTTCGGAACATAAAATGTAACCTCCAGACTAATTACATTACAGCATTACTTGAGTACTACAAGCTCTGCTAGTGCAGGATTGACCTACATTTGGCCCTGTGAAGCAAATCAGGTAGAAAAACTAAATCAAAGAAGCTAATCAGTAAAGATGCATAATTCAGGTTTTTGAAATGTTATTACTATATAGCAAACTTTTAGTAGCAGTGCTTGCCCTGGCATCCAACTGAATTCTTTGAAGGTTATGAAGCTTCTTTGTACTGAAATGTTTTGATCTTATCAGATCCAACTTTAGTAGGATTTTGCATTTATAATTAGAGATGTGATTTCATTTACATTTTGTTTGCTACTATGGCCCTCATTTACTAAGGTGATTAGCATGGACTGGCATGATAACCACACCAAAGCCCTATAAATCCCTATGGGCTTTAATGCAGTAGCCGTAGAGCATTTGCCTACATAAACACAATTTTTACAGAAGTTGCATTTGTACCAAAAAAAATCATGCATGAATTTTATAAAAGTGCATATATACACAAAACCAAATTAAACACAATGAAAAAGATTAATATATTTATCAAATGCATGAATAAAAAGAAGAAAGAAAATTCAACAATTTTAAATTGTTAGCTTCATTTTATTCTAATGTCTCATATCTCAAGAGTGGTTTGCAAACAAATGTTGGCTTATATTAAACTGTGATAGAGCTTCTTACCGTGGGCTGGTGAGGTAAATGCTCTGACGTTCATAGGAATAGAATGAGCACTGGAGCATTTATACTGTAGATGCAAAATGGATTTTATCCAAATTATTTTGAATATGATATTTCAAAAGATACAATCCTTCAAAATCAACTTGAGTGCATAATAAAAAGAATATTTCAGAGGAAATCAATGATAAATTAATGCTGACTTTTACAAAGTTGTGGTAGAGGTTTCTACCGCGTACCAGTGAGATAAATGCTCATAGATTTCCTATCATTGTTGGTGCATTTAGCTCTACCACGGTTTAGGAAAAGAAACCCTAAGTGTTTTGTATATATTCTCTAAATTAGTCTGAAAAGAAAATGGATTATTTAAATGTTTACAAGATAAGGATGAAAGATTTCTGGAAAGAGTGCCATCTTTCAGATGCAACCATCTAATATCAGTCTGAGTAGTAGAATGAAATTAATGGAAGTCTCAGTTTAGCAAATAATGGCAATAATTCATGTCAAAAACTGTAACACTTGTCTAAACTGTACCACTATCTTTATTTAAAAGGATGACTTTTTGTTTCACATTTTTAGTTTGTTCCTTTATTTCATGACTACAGTTTATTTGTATCAATATATTGCTATTGTATAGTGGATGCTCTATTAATTTTCAGTTAATATGGGATCATTACATTATTAACATTGGCCTTCTTGATCATTATTTTTGCCTTAAACATTATTATTTGCCCTCTCAAGTGGAGAGCCCACTGATTTATCAGTGGGCGGCACTGAAGATCATGTGATTCAATGAGCTGAGCAACAGGGGTTTTGCTCAATTCTCTGTGCCTCCCCTGCTTTTCAACCCCATCGAGCAATTTACATTTTTATCATAGTCACTGTAAGTGATCTTATTCCTTTAATTTATATGGACAGATTTTAATGAAAACACTGGTGCTAATGGCAGCTAAAGCCAGGAAAAAAGGCAAAGAAAAAGTGTGGCCTACTCCCCTGACGGACACTAATATGGTGGTAGGGAATGAACTGGAAAGTGAAGCACAAGAATGTTTACTCTGACATATAAAAGAAATTGTAGTCAGGACATTGGATAGCAATTTATCAAATATCAAACAGCAACTAACGGAACTCACTCAGTTTATTGGAAACTTTAATGAGAGTCACAGATTGGGAGAATAGATCCCATCAGAATATATTGGTGTTCCTGAATCTGCTAAAGATGCTGAGCTAGGGGGTTTCCTAGAAAAGTTTTTAACTCAAGAGTTCTTACAAGGTTCATCATATGGACTGCTCTGTGTTGAGTGTGCACACTGTTTAGGTAGAACAATGCCTAATCTCATTCGATCACATAGAAACTTTATTTTGATCAAAGCTGCATTCTGCTCTTTCAAGATTATTCTACAATGGTCATTGAAAAAAGGCAAGTTTTTTTTCTGGCGTGTATGCAACTGGCTGAAAATAATTTAAAGTATGTTTCACCCTTCAGTATATTGCGTGCTTGAGAATTTTACATTAGAGCAAGGGGGTTAGCACCCAAGAAAAGGATTTGGGTATCATCAGAGACATTACGATGAAACCTTCCGCCCAATGTGCGGCAGCAGCCAAAAAAGGATGCTAGGAATTATTTCAAAAGGGATGTTAACAATACTAAGAATGTTATAATGCCTCTGTATTTCTCCATGGTGTGACCTCATTTGGAGTATTGCATCCAATTCTGATCTCCTTATCTTAAGAAAGATATAGTGGCACTAGAAAAGGTTCAAAGAAAAGCGGCCAGGATGATAAAGGAAATGGAACTCATCTTGTATGAGGAAAGACTAAAAAGGTTAGGGCTCTTCAGCTTGGAAAAGAGATGGCTGAAGGGAGATGTGATTGAAGTCTACAAAATCCTGAATGGAGTAGAATGGGTATAAGTGGATCAATTTTTCTTTCCGTCAAAAATTACAAAGACTATGGGACATTCAAAATTACAGGGAAATACTTTTAAAACCAACAGGAGGGAATTTTTTTTCACTCAGAGAATTGTTAAGCTCTGGAATGCATTGCCAGAGGATATGGTAAGAGTGGATAGCAGAGATGGTTTTAAGAAAGGTTTGGACAAGTTCCTGGATATTGTGAAATCATGGGAAAGACTGAGGGTTGGCAAGGAGATGAATGAGAGGAGGATAGTAAGTACAAAGGTAGATATGTAATGAGGACTTTGTAGATGAAAGGTAGAAGGGAATAGGAGGCTGGGGAATGCATAGGATGGGAAATAGGAAAGCTAGAGCATGCGAAAGGAAGATGAAAAAGTTGGTAAGTAGCTAAAAAGTAAAAAGGACAAGGGTGAAAGCTGAGTGGACAGAGAGGCAGGGAAATAGAAAATGGCAGAAAGAGCTAAAAGGAAAGATCAGTATATCTAAGTCAGGAGTAGTGAGGGATTGAAACAAGATAGGAGAGAGGAGAAAAGACATATAGACAGCAACCACTGGAAAGGGAAACATCAGAAGACACAGGAAAGTAGAAGAGAAAAAATGTGACCAGACAACAAAGGCAAAAAAAAGTGTTTTATTTTAAATGTGTTGAAATATGTTAGCTTTGGGATATGTTTGGTGCAGTGGTTAGAGCTATAGCCTCAGCACCTTAAGGTTATGGGTTCAAATCCCTCTTTGCTCCTTGTGACCCTGGGCAAGTCACTTAATCTCCTCATTGCCCCAGCTATGCTAGATAGAGTTTGAGCCCACTGAGACAGATAGGGAAATATGATAAAGTGCCTGAATGTAACTCACATGGAGGGGCATAATAAAAAAAAAAACATCTAAGTCCCCTTTTGGCCTAAGGCCTTAAACGTTGAAAGTAGAAGCAGGGAAAATGTCCATTATCAAAAAACACGTCCAAAAGGAGGGATTTTTTTAAAAAATAATGGCCTGTCTCTCGTTCAGCTGTTTAAACGCCCAGACCACCACTACATCTACAATTACTGCATATAATGAACCCAAAAAAGCCTAAGTCCCAAATGCCCAAAACAAGGGCTTTTAGGCGAAGGAGGAGCCAATTCTTCACCTAAAAGCTGGATTCTGTAACCGGTGTCTGTCAAAAAGAACACCGGTTACAGAATCCCCCCCCCCTTACAACGATCTGGGCAGGAGAGAGCCCAAGCCCTCCTGGCCTGCGGTACCCCAAACCCCTGAGCTCGGGGCAAGAGGGAGTCCAAGCCCTCTTGCCCCGCAGACTCCCCGACCATCCCCAACAGCATCGGGGTCAAGAGGGAGCCCAATCCCTCTTGCCCCGCCAGCCTCGCAAGTCCCCAACAGCATCAGGGGTAAGAGGGAGCCCAAGCCCTCTTGCCCTGGTGATCCTCAACCCCCCTTCCCCCTGCTGATTATGATGGGGCCAGGAGGGAGCCCAAGCCCTCCTGGCCCAGCGACACCCCCTACCCCCCACCCCCACTAAAATACAGGCAGGAGGGATCCCAGGCCCTTCTGCCCTCAATGCACCCCCACCTCGACCCCTTGATTACCCCCCAATCCCCTCCCTACCTTTAAATTGGTGGCCGGACGGACAGGTGCCAAGCCCATCCATCTGGCAGACCAGCCATCCATTGAATGGCTGGCCATAGGGCCTGATTGGACCATGCGGCTCAAACACCACCCAAAGGTGGGGCCTGAGGTGCCTGGGCCAACTGGAATAGGCCCAGTAGGCTTAGGCCCCGCCTGTAGGCTTGGGTCCCCTCCTGCTCGATCGTAATCACCGGGGGAGGGCTGATCCCTGCCGCGATGCTCACCCCAAAGTGCCACGGTTCAGGGTGGGTGGGCGATCACCATTGCGGCAGGAGAGATGAGCCATCTCTCCTGCAGTGATCAGCCCTCCCCTGCATCTCTTGAACTGTTAACTATTTATATTTGCTTTGAGGATCATTGGAAAGAATGGGGTTGGAGGTGAACGTAAGAATAGCCTTACTGGGTCAGATCAATGGTCCATCAAGCCCAGTAACCCGTTCTCACAGTGGCCAATCCAGGTCACTAGTATCTGGCAAAAACCCAAGGAGTAGCAATATTCCATGCTGCCGATCCAGGACAAGCAGTGGCTTCCCCCATGTCTTTCTCAATAACAGACTATGGACTTTTCCTCCAGAAAACTGTCCAAACCTTTCTTAAAACCAGATCTGCTATCCGCTCTTGCCACAACCTCTGGCAATGCGTTCCAGAGCTTAACTATTCTCTGAGTGAAAAAAAATTATTCCTGTTGGTTTTAAAAGTATTTCCCTGTAACTTCATTGAGTGTCCCCTAGTCTTTGTAATTTTTGAAAAATTGATCCACTTGTACCCATTCTACTCCACTCAGGATTTTGTAATCATATCTCCCCTCCTCTGTCTCTTTTCCAAGCTGAAGAGCCTAACCTTTTTAGTCTTTCCTCATACTAGAGGATTTCCAAATCCTCTTGGTCACTCTTCTTTGAACCTTTTCTAGCTCCGCTATATCTTTCTTGAGATAAGGAAACCAGAATTGAATGCAATACACCAGATGAGGCTGTACCATAGAAAGATACAGGGACATTATAACATTCTTAGTCTTGTTAACCATCCCTTTTTAAATAATTCCTAGCATCATGTTTGCTTTTTTGGCCACTGCTGCACATTTTTATTTATTTATTCATTCATTCATTTAGCCCATCCTCCCAAACAGTGGCGTACCTAGCATATGTAGCACCTGGGGCCCATCATTTTTTGACCCCCCCCCCCATCTATATGAAAAATATGATTTTTTAGTAACAATCCACATATCGCACAAGAGTGTACCTAGGAAAAGGCAGCATCTTAAACACTGCAGTGAGTACTAGAACACCAACACATACATTGTAAAACTAAACAAGCCAGATCCCGCACAGTCAATTGATCCTGCAGTCAATGTCAACTGAAAACTATGTTCTTTTCATACACACAGAACAGAGATACACCCTTGCCCAATATGGAATAATCACAAACTAAAAATAGAAATATGTAGACAAAAGTTAAACTGAACCGCCAAGAAACCAAACTCTGCATACAATGCAATACCACAACACCACAAAAACAGTAACACATGTCCTCTAATACTGTACAAAATATAAAGACAGTAGATGTAAATTTGAAAAAACTGATACATAACAAACACATGAAGAAATTTGTCAAAAGCTTTCTGAAAATCTAGATACATTACATCAACTGGCTTACCTTTATCCACAGGCTTATTCACACCTTCAAAGAAGTCAAGCAAATTGGTGAGGCAAGATCTCCCTCAGCTGAATCCATGCTGACTCCATCTCATTAAACCATGTTTGTCTTTGTGTTCCACAATTTTATTTTTTATAATTGTTTCCACCATTTTGCCTGACACTGAAGTCAGGCTTACCAGTCTGTAATTTCCCGGATCTCCCTTGGAGCCCTTTTTAAAAGTTGGCGTAACATTGGCCACCCTCCAATCTTCAGGTACTAATCTAATCTAATCTAATCTAAACCTTAAGTTTATATACCGCATCATACTACAGATGATTTTAGTGACAGGTTACAGATCACTAACAGCAGGTAAGATGGCAGGAGTGCATTAAATGTGATCTGTGAAAGGGAGCATGGAATTAGGTTGGTGCAGTGGATTTACAGTTTGGGGGAGGCAAGAATGGGGATAGGAATGCTTTGTATCCTTGATGTTATCCAAACACTTTCCTGTTGCTCTTGTTGTTACTGGTTTGGGGATTTTCTTCCGAGTGCTAAGAATTTTAACAGCCATGTGCTTTTTCTTGATATGGTCCTTCAAGGGGCTCTGCTTGATTTTTTTTTTTTTTCCTGTTATGCTAGAGTGAGAGCTAAGTGCTTCAACATCACTGTGCTGCTCGTTGTATCTGGACCCGCGTTGTGTGTTTCCTCCCCGGTAGCGATATGGGGAAGAGGAAGGGAGTTTCCCGCTTGGTTCAAACCTACGGTGACCCACAGGGTTCTATTCTATCACCATTGCTATTCAATATCTTCATGTCTCCTCTTCTCACTCTAGCCCAGTCAATAGGTTTCACAATCTTCGCTTACGCAGATGACATTCAACTACTTCACCCCATTGATACCACAAACATCTCCGATATACAAGAAATTAATTCAAATTAAGACAAAATAAGTGATTGGTTCTTTTCAAGTAAATTCTCCCTTAATATTAATAAATCTTGTGGTTTACTCTTCTCAACCAACCCTAATGAATCAGTAATAGGCAAAATCTGCCTAAAATCTCATCCTGTCAAAATGGAAACTAAAATAAAATTACTAGGGGTCATCATAAATAAAGATTTAACCTTTCACAATCATATCAGTTCAGTGGTAAAAACCTGTTTCTACAAACTCCGACTTATTTGATCCCTAACTTCTATCCTCAAAACTGAAGCTATCACGACCCTAGTTCACTCTCTAGTCATTTCTCCTCTTGACTATTGTAATTCTCTTTCCAATGGAATCCCTAAAAAAGAAACACAACATCTACAGCTTATCCAAAACACTGCAATAAAACTTATATATAAGCTAGGGAAATATGATCACGTCACTCCTCTCTTGAAAGAAGCGCATTGGCTACCCATCACACATCGTATTATCTATAAAACCCTCATGTTGGTCTTTAAAATCAAATCCTCCCGTCAACCATCTTTTCTTGACAAACTTCTTATTCCATTTTTCCCTTCAAGGTCTTTAAGATCTGCTGACCAGAACTTACTATCTGTCCCTTCTATAAAGGAATTCTTCTATACTAGGAAAACCAACTTTTCAGTAGTCGCCCCTACACTATGGAACGCTTTGCCATCTCAACTTCGTCACAAACAACTTATTGATAAATTTAAGACTAATCTGAAAACCTTCTTATTTCAAGACGCATTTTATTGCTCATGAATCTTCCATCACCAATTCACCCAACCGTTTTCAAGAAGCGAACTCATTCCCTTTTGTTCCTCCCCTTCCCCTCACTTTCACTTTCAAGCCTTTTTTTTCTCTCTCTTCTTTTACTCTCTTTTCACCACTAATAATGTAACTTTCCCCCTCCTTCCCTTGTCAACCTCACTTTCATGTTTGTCATCGTCAAATGTCCTTAATGTCCACTTCCCCATTGCTTTTTTTTATTATTATTAATTTTACTATCTAAAAGCATAATTTTACTTCTATTTTATCTTTTTTTGTAAACTGGCTAGATATCTGTTGATGGTCGGTATATTAAAAATCAATAAACTTGGAAACTTGGTCCCTCCGGCGGTCGAGCCCCCTCAACGGCTGATCCAGACGACGTTAACGAGCGTCTTTGCTCGTTTGGGTGAGGAGACCCGAACTACTTTGGGAGGAAGCCCGGAACTTTTGGGGAACCTCAGCACTGAGAGTCGGGCTGCGTTGAGTCCCGAACAGAGGCTAGTTCCTCCCCATCCCAGAAGTGCATCAATGCAGGGAACGGCTGGAATCCAGCGTTCCCTAGAGGGAGAGCTTGACCCCAACACAGGAGGGACATCCCCATTAAGCCCTTTGGATGAAGGAGAAGATGGGAACTACCAGAAATCTCCTTGCACTTTAGAGGAAGAGGTGAGAGGCGCTTCGGGAGGGAATATTATCAGCTTTGGGGAGATGAAGAAACCAGACAAGATAGCTATGGAGGCGCTGTGATAGGCCATATCAGTCACGGATTCCAATCTCAAATTGAGTTTATCTACTATTAAAACATATTATGGAACTATCTTTTTCAAGGTGGAACAACAAGGGGTACTTCTTATTAATTTGAAGGAAAGTTTGGAGGAACAGGAAAATAATTTGAATGATGTAAAGAAGGTACAAATGGAACTGGTTAAGGAGAGATCTTATGTTTCCCGTAAGATGGAGAATTTTGAAAATCAACTGAGGAAGGAAAAATTATGTTCTTACCTGTTAATTTTCTTTCCCTTAGACGCAGCAGATGAATCCAGAGACCAATGGGATAGCCCACATCTACCAGCAGGCGGAGATAGAGAAACTGATTAACAGGTGGTCCTATTGGCTGGCACTCCTCCTGTCTCATCAGTATAGCTCCTTGTCCAAGCACACGTAACCAGCAATAGGCATAGCATGTAAAAAACTTCTTTCCCATAACAAATCTCAAAATGCAATAATACAGAAAACAACCTGCCATAATAACAAACTGCGAAAGCTGCAAAAGAAAAAACCGAGAGACAATATCCAGAAAGGGTGGGGCTCTGGATTCATCTGCTGCGTCTAAGGGAAAGAAAATTAACAGGTAAGAACATAATTTTTCCTTCCCTAGCAACAACAGCAGATGAATCCAAAGACCAATGGGATGTAGCAAAGCAATCCTCAATCTGGGTGGGAAGCAAACGCCGCCTCCGCAACAACCGAAGCACAAAACTCCCCTACCGCATGCGCCCCCACATCCAAGCAGAAATGCGGAGAGAAAGCACTCTCGGAAGACCAATTAGCCGCGAGACAAATCTCCTCCAAGGAAAAAACCTCTGGGCCGAGCCCAAGAAGTAGCCATCGCTCCAGCGGAATGGTTATGAAGTTCTTTCGCCAACCGCTTCCCTGCCAGCAAGCAAGCATAAAGAATGTCCTCCTGGACCCATTGAGCGATGGAGGCTTCGGACGCCGCCAAACGTTTGAGGCATCCCTTGAAGAATACAAAAAGGAGATATAAACAACTAAAAGTCATTAGAAACCGAGCTCACAGAGAACGCTATGTACATATCAAAAAATGCAGTGAATAAAAGCACTGCTCCCCATTTCTCCTCCCAGGAAGAAGGAAGGAAAAGCAAGCATGACATTAAAGAAAGGATGACACCCCCCTAGAAAGAAATAATGGTACCATCCAAACTGATACCCCATATTTCGGAAATCAGAAATAGGAATCCCCGTTGAACAAGGCCTGCAACATAGAAAACTGCAGAGCTGAAGCCATGGCTACAAGAAAACCCATGTTCAATGGCACAGCCCTTTAGAGTCCCAAAAGACAAGGATGAAATGAGAAGAAGTACGTGAAGATTGTACTCCAAACCGGGCTTTCTAAGAGGCGCATGAATATACCGCACTCTGTTTAGGACCTGAACTACATGAAGCTGAGAAGTAAGCGAAGAGCAATATACCTAGCCCTTGTAACAAGCCAAGAATGGCACTAGAAGCTGAAGGGAATTGAACGCTAAGCCCTCGGCAATACACCTGTGCCAAAAAGGAACTCTGGAGTGGTTCAAACGTTAAGAAGCACCCAAGAAAGGAAAAACCTCCAAAAGGAAGCAGAAGGCACAGGAGAAGACGTCCGTAGCACCTGGATAAGAGAAGAAACAACCTGCTTCGCATAACCCTTACACGTCAGCCATGTTGATCGGACTCTAGGCGAGCAAAGCCGGAGATACCAGGAAACTTCTTAGTCCGGCTGTCGAAAGACTCATCAGATCCGCAAAGTAAGAATGGCGCCGCCAATCCAGAGATTCTACAAATACTGTGCCCGGAAAGCGAGCTCGAGATGGCAAATCCAAGCCATCATCAGCCAGCGGAAACACTGAAAAAGAGAAGGCAGAAGCGAGAAAGGAGTTATGCAGCAACCCCCTCTAACTCCCACTCCCTGGGCCCGCCGAAGAAGCTAGGAAGCTTAGAATTGAGAGACGAGGCCCATGAGGTCTAGGTCAAGCAGATCTCACGTCCATAAAAAGAGCTAGAACGCATGAGCTACAAATCTCAATATCCAGGATGCAGAAGATTACACTATTACTAACATGCACACTTTCCAGAGCATACACAGCACTGTACACTGTAACATACAAGAAATGGGCCATGCTCAGATTCCGCGGAGAGAAAGTCTATCCAAACTCTTATCCTGATCCATAAAAGGATCTGCCAACAGAAGACGAAGATGAGAGTCCACCCATTGAAGCAGAACAACTTCACCTGCCAATGAGTACAACACCTACTGCCCAAGCAGTAGAGAAATACCCCCATCCTAATACTGACCAAAAGGACCCTCAGCGGCAATCCGGAAGAATGATCTGAAGCTCCTGAAAGGTAGCCTGACCCTGCTCAAGAGCAGAAGAATGAACAAGTACTGAGTCGCCTCTGAAGACCAGACTCCAGGAGCTGAGGATGGAAGCCACGGAGCCCCCCAACCCGACAGCCCGGGATGGTCAGTGGTCATGAGATAGTCCAGCAAAGACCGAGGCATGCCTTGAAAAGAGAAATTGCGCTGAGCCACCAAATCATACAGAGTGATGCAGGAGGAGCATACCAAATAATTAGTGCCCTGAGATACCAGGAACCACCGGAACAAAAGCGACTGCTGTAGTGTAAGAAGGGGAAAGCAAGCCGAAGTCCCCAGTGGAGTCAGCAATATGGATCCCAGAAACTGTACAGAATCCCATACTCTTGGTCATGGTAAGCGAAGAAGAATACCAATCTGAGACCGAGACCCCATGCCCAAGTCTCCGGAAAGAAACACATGTCTCTCCTATATGAATAAAAACATCACCCCAATATACCTATAAATAGTACAGGAGAAAAGAGTGCTGTGCAAATTCAAAGATGTACGTGTAAAGAACTGAGGAAAAGATATCACCCTTTTCGTGTCAGTCAAATGGCCCGACTGGAAGTCGTCCGAATCAAGCAGGCAGTCAAGAAGAAATTAGATGAATCGCCTGGTAGCACCAAAACGGTACCACCGCCCACATCACCTAAAACTTTCATGAAGCCTTGGGTAGGCGAAATGGCATGTGCCAAAACCGAAAGCGCCGCCCCAAGAGAGGCAGGCAAACCAAGTGCCGATTCGGAGTCCATAGAGAAAATGTAAATATACTTGCAGGTTGTCTGCAGAAATGTGTAACCCCGAGAAACTAATTCAGCAGAATGGGATCCAGCCTGCCCAATGGCCCCGTCTCGGGCACCTTGCAGTAAGTGGAACAACGTCCCTTAGTTCCTGAAGAACTACAAGAACTGTCCTGAGGACCAGTAACACTGAAAAGGGAAACACAAAACATAGAGACTCCAAGAACGAACTGGAAACCTGAGGAGGATGCAAAGATGCAAGCATCCTGAAAAATCTTCACAGCCCCCTGACCTGACATTATAGCATCTTCTCCCTCATGAGAGAGCCTGAAGAGTCAATGGAAGAAGTCAAGATCCCCTCAGAATGAAGTGCAGAAGGTCAAGGAATGGCAGGATGAGACTGTAGGATCTGCAAGAAGAGTCTCCTAGGAAAAATCAAGTTTCACAATGTAAAGAGGAATATACTGGAACCATGAAAACAGTACTAACCCCATGCAACATGAGCGAAATACGTATGTCCTTTAAAGTGAATACGTACTAGACTCAATCAAGGTGTTGCATCTACCGCCCTGTGGAAAACAACAGCATCCTTACAGGTAGCAGACAAAGCTCACATCGCTAATGAGAGCTTCAGGGATGAGGCTAACAGCCACATAGCGCATGATCCTCCGCGGGTTTGATAGAATAGGAACTGGCTCCTGGTTAAAAGGAGCTGTACAGCCCTTCCTATCTGTTCGGGGGGCCCGTCTAGCATGTGCCATGAGAAAATGGTGACAGGAAAAACCAGCGTGATAAGCATGGAAATCTAAAGTCCAGGCCCCCTCAGAAATAGAGAAAGAGAGTCCTGGCTGCAGGAAGATGCGCAGTGTCATTATTCCCATAGAGACAGCCCGAACTTGGAAACTGTTTGTACTACCTTTAGGCATATATATCCTGTGCCACTACTAGACACATGCAGCTCAGCACAGAGGCCCAAATAAGGACAGTTACCAACAGACAAAGGCTCAATCTGCAGTGACCCCAAGAGAGACAATGAGATACCTGTGTGAAATACAGGGCACTATCTTACTGCTGATCTCACCGTTCCGTGAGTTGCCGTATGTCGCCCCAGTCAGGAGACAAACCGAGACTGGGTGACCTAGCACAGGTCAGAGTCTCTCTGGTAAACCCCTTGAGTGCTAACCCCAGAGTCCGATTAAACAAGCAGCTTCCTTCAAGGGAGTACAGCAGGAACACAGACATAGACATATAAAGCTGCCTAAGCTTGTCCCAAAGCTGGTGAAACACATAAAACTTGTCTGAACCGGAAAGGAGAGAAGCCTCGGCATACCCTGACCAAAGTCAGCTGGAAATAAACTACCGGAACGCTGCAGCTCTCCCGCCATCGCCGGAGACCCAAGCGCATGCCAGATTCTGACACGTGGCCGCTGCATCAACGCTCCTAGAAACATAGTCAGATTCAAGCCCTGCAAAATTTACCCTGCCGCGGCTTGCATAGAAATAAAATCAGACTCAGGGAATAACCAGAAGAACGGCCCACAGCGCCGAAAAAAACATGTCCCATCTCATGCTGCTATAAACTGGCACCTGCACAATCAGCTGCACATGGCCGTGACAAACACCGATGAAAGAGAGCCTCAGAATAAAGAGGACTACTATTGCTGCACTGAAACTCAACAATGAGAACAAGTGTGAGCATGAAATTGCACCGCTACTGCTGCACTGTAACCAACAAGGAAACCAAGCGCGTGCATGCAAAGGGCGGAAAGTTCTGGCTCCCTCCACGGATTTCTAGTCATAAAACTTAGCCTCAATAAAATATCCATGCCTTAAACGTACGTTGACCGAACCCACATTACTAAGACTCCCAAACAGAACCTGAAGTTCAACAGACATACTCACAAACTTGTTGTTAGGGCAGGTTGAAGCCAGTTAAATCTGGTTGATCAGCAGTAACCAGGCAGAATTGAGGAACTGTGTTCTTTTTTTTTTTTTTTTTTTTACAGAGAAGGGAAAGAAGAAAAATATTGAGACCCAGTCAGACCCTCTATCACTGGAGGGAGGGTGAGGCACGGACCTGCACCGTTCAGCCGGACACCCCTGTCTTACTGAAGAGAAAATCTCAACAGGAGAAATAGCACTGCCAGCTCACTGAAGAGAAACCTCAACAGGAGAAACAGAATGGCAGTCTCACTGAAGAGAAACCTCAACAGGAGAAACAGAATGGCAGTCTCACTGAAGAGAAACCTCAACAGGAGAAAATAAAGTTCCAGCCACAGCCAGAATTCAGGAGCTAGTTGAATAGCGACCTTTTCCTGCTGGGAGATAGAGATTACTGATGAGACAGGAGGAGTGCCAGCCAATAGGACCACCTGTTAATCAGTTTCTCTATCTCGGCCTGCTGGTAGATGTGGGCTATCCCATTAGTCTCTGAATTCATCTGCTGCTGTTGCTAGGGAAAAATAATTTAAGATTTTTGAATTTTCCAAAATGACCTATTTTATCACCAGTTGAGATGGCTAGAAAATATTTTCATGAAACTTTAGCCATTCCATCAGAAAATTTACCTCCAATCGTTAGAGCTTACTATCTGAATATAAAGACACCACCACAAGGGGAATCCACTCCTACAGAAATTCCAGTGGATATGAATTTGTCTTCATTTCTGGAAAATTTCCTTGAAGTTGTCACCCATAGAACCAGTGGCGTACCAAGGGGGGGCGGGAGGGGCGGTCCGCCCCGGGTGCCAGCCCTGAAGGGGTGCTCCCGGCCTTGCCGTTCAGTCCCCCCACACCCACGAAGGACCACTCGCCCCACTGACCTTCCTGCACCACCTGTGAAGCAGCAAGCAGCAGGATCGCGAGGTCAGCTATCCCTGAGCTGCTTGGGCGCTGCTTCCTGCGCCGCGGTCCCGCCCCTCCTCTGATGTCAGAGGAGGGGCGGGAATGCCGCGCAGGAAGCAGCGCAGGGATAGCTGACGTCGCGATCCTGCTGCGGCTGCTTCATAGGTGGTGCAGGAAGGTCAGTGGGGCGAGCGGTCCTTCGGGGGTGGTGGTGGTGGTGGGGACTGAACGGCAAGGCCGGGAGCATAGGTAGTGCTGCTTCATAGGTGGTGCGGGGAGGCCAGGGGGGCGAGCGGTCCTTCGGGGTGGGGTGGGTGGGCAGGCGGGCAGGCATTCAAGGGGGAGGGGGGTGACAGGCAGGCAGGCCTTCAAGGGGGGGACAGGCCTTCGGGGGGGGTGCAGACCTTCAAGGGGGAGGGACAGGCCTTCAAGGGGGGGGCAGGCAACCCTTCAAGGGGGGACAGGTCTACAAGGGGGGACAGGCCTACAAGGGGGTGGGCAGGCCTACAAGGGGGTGGGACAGGCCTTCAGGGGGGGTGCAGGCCTTCAGGGGGGTGCAGGACTTCGGGGGGTGCAGGCCTTCGGGGGGGTGCAGACCTTCGGGGGGTGCAGACCTTCAAGGGGGGGACAGGCCTTCAAGGGGGGTGCAGGCCTTCAAGGGAGGACAGGCAGACCTTTAAGGGGGGACAGGCCTTTGGGGGGGACAGGCCTACAAGGGGGTGGGACAGGCCTTCAAGGGGGGGACAGGCCTTCAGGGGGGTGCAGGCCTTCGGGGGGGTGCAGACCTTCAAGGGGGGGAGACAGGTCTTCAAGGGGGGACAGGCAGGCAGGTCTTCAAGGTGGGGGGGACAGGCCTACAAGGGGGAGGGACAGGCCTTCAAGGGGGTGGGCAGGCCTACAAGGGGGTGGGACAGGCCTTCAGGGGGGGTGCAGGCCTTCAGGGGGGGTGCAGGACTTCGGGGGGGTGCAGGCCTTCAAGGGGGGGACAGGCCTTCAAGGGGGGGACAGGCCTACAAGGGGGGGACAGGCCTACAAGGGGGTGGGACAGGCCTTCAAGGGGGGGACAGGCCTTCAAGGGGGGGACAGGCCTTCGGGGGGGTGCAGACCTTCGGGGGGTGCAGACCTTCAAGGGGGGGACAGGCCTTCAAGGGGGGTGCAGGCCTTCAAGGGAGGACAGGCAGACCTTTAAGGGGGGACAGGCCTTTGGGGGGGACCCTGGTTTAGAAGTACACAGAGGGAAGGGGGTGTTCAAAGAGACGTGCATATGCCAAACTTTGGGGGGGGATGAAGAAATAATGGGTCTGAAAATAGAGGCGAGGGAGAGAAATGATGGACCATGGGATTTAGGGAGGGAAGGAACTGAAAGGGAGAGAAATTGGACATAAGGGATGGTGTGGAGGAGGGATAGAGATACTGGATAGGAGGGTAATTGGGAAAAGAAAGGGAGAGATGGTGGACTCTGGGGTGGTGGGGAAGGAGGGAGAGATGCCGGATGAAAGGGTAGTTAAGAAAAGGTGGATCTGTGGAGGGAGATGAAAAAAAGGAAAGATACCAGACTTCCTGGGGAGGGAAGGGAAATGGAAAGGGAGGACAGAGTTGGCAGATGGATGGTTAGCACGCAGAAAGAAGAAAGAAGGAGACCCTGGCAAGCAAGTTATCAGAAGAAAACCAGAGCCTTGGACCAACAAGATTTGAAATATAACCAGACAACAAAAGGTAGAAAAATTAATTTTATTTTCTGTTTTGTGATTATAATATGTCAGATTTGAAATGTATATCCTGACAGAGCTGGTGTTGGACTGCAAACGTGAGCTATGATTTAACAGAGAGAGGAAAAGTCCTTTTTGTTTCTTTATTTTATTTACACCACAGCGCCAGTGTGGTTAGGAGAAGCCAAAGGGGGTGAAAAAGCTATAAAACCCACCAGGAGGTTTGAAAAAAATCACCCAACTGGGCAGGAAAATCGAATTGAAAAACCAATTCAATAGGCTGAATCGAATCGAAATTTTTTTTCCTGAATCTGGCAGCATTAGTTTGCGCTACTGTCTTAGACTTTAGGACCTGGGATTGGGGAGAGATGACATCCTCAGTACTTTATAATGCAAGTGAAACGAGGATTTGGTCAGACTTTTGAAGGGTCTGCAGAAAAAAAATATTGTATAGGCCGGGGACATGAAACAACAGGAAATGGGAACTTTTCTTCCTTCTATTTTTGTGAATGGAAAGGCTGAGGATGTCAGAGAGTTCAGTTAAAATATGTACTTTATAAGAAAATATAATAATGTGTTTTATAAAGTTTATAGCATAGCTGGCCTACCCAGTGAGGTGTTTCTAGTGGTGGTGGTGGCAGCGTGTCAATGTGTTGAGAGGAAGAGGTGGTCTGGGAAATTCTGCTGAGCAAACTCCGGGCCCATTTCCACCCCCCAGTTAGTCCACTCCACTCAACTGGTTCACACACTGAGTGGGTCATTGGGTGTTGTGTTGGGATCTCTTCCAGTGGTTTATCAGTATCTCCTTCTGGTCCAAGGAAGGAAACTTTGTTATCCTTAGCATTGACCTACAGAATATGTTTGTAACAGCACTGCTTGTGTGGCATTAGGCTATGTAGTGATCGAAAGAAAAAACAGACCTTTGCACATTTTTGCACTATATGGTGGGAGTATGAGGAGATTCACATTTCCTGCACAGCTAAGTCCATGTGAAGTTACCTTGTGCTGTATTTGACATCTAGCAAGGTCTCTGTTTGAAAGGAAAGATCTAAACTTAAAAATGAAGTGGCCAGAAGTTATGGTAAAAGCAGATAGTGTAGCTGGTTTTAAGAAAGATTTGGACAAATTCCTGGAGGAAAAGTCCATAATCTGTTATTAAGACATGGGGGAAGTGTCTGCTTGCCCTGGATCGGTAGCATGGAATGTTGCTACTCTTTGGGTTTTGACCAGGTATTAGTGTCCTGGATTGGCTACCATGAGAATGGGCTACTGGGCATGATGGACCATTGGTCTGACCCAGTTAGGCTATTCTTATGTTATGTTCTCATCTGTAGGGGCCTTTGTTTTCACTTCTTATTTTAATGTATTTTTTTTCTGGGAACTTATCAGTATTTTTTATAATGGGAACAAAAATGGAAGAGAATTAATGTGTGTGGGATGAGGGGGTAACTAATTTCTTCAGCTAAATAATTCAATCCACTTCAAACAGACATAGGAGAACTCACGCACCATTCACACACCCTCCAACCAAAAACGTCAAAAGAAAAAAACTGTTCGACAACCTCCTAGCCATTCGAGCTGCAACACTCAACCCCCAACTCTACAACCAATTGACATCGACCACATACTGCAAAACCTTCAAAAAGAAATAAAAACCCTTCTATTCAAAAAACACATAAAACCGAACTAACACAATCAGAACTGTCCCAAACATCACCTGCAACTACTCCATATGTACTTCTGATGTCATGACAATTCAGACATAATTTATGTTATGTTATGTTATGTTTGGAATATAAGAAAATTTTCACTGCCTGTTTCTATTCTGACCATTTATTCCGTTTCATGGTCATTACAAAAAATATTTTTTTACATGGGGGGGGTGTCAAAAAATGATGGTCCCCGGGTGCCACATACCCTAGGTACGCCACTGCATAGAACTACCATGTTGTTGACTCTAGCCTTGTAGAGTGATAGGGAATTTATTCTTCGCATGTATTTTTGTCATATAAATGATAAGTTTTTGGGCTCTAATGTTCGAGTTTTTCCAGATTTAGCTCAGAGGACCCAGAGACGTCCTTGAGGTCAAGAACTCTTGCTTTGGGGGCTACATTTCTTGTTAAATTTCCTGCAAGATAAGAATCTTCTTTTCTTTGAGCCTAAACAACTTTTGGAATTTATTGGATCAAAAGAAGGATTGGTAACCATGTCTAGTGATGTATGACCTGTCAGCTGTCTGTAATTCGGGAATCTAATGCCGTGACCTTAATTAACTTTGTTATTTCTATTTGGAAGTTTATTTCTTTTCTTGATCTTCATTTTTGTGGACTAAATAAGATATAGTTAATGTTTCCTTTATAACTTTTATTGAATATAATTTCTGGATCTGTAGCATCGTATAAAGCAATGCTTGTATTTAAAATGGAAAATCTTATAAATAATAAATAAAAAATAAAATAAAATAAAGGCAATGTATATTGAACAATTGTCTGGTATATTTTATCATACTCAATGTTAATTCTCTAAAATTGTGTTCTTGCAATGTTTCAGGGGTGACTTTTCCCTTTAAGCGGTCCAAGATTTTACAAATGCTGAAGAGACATAGGCCTGATGTAATATGCTTGCAAGAAACTAAGGGGTCCTTTTATTAAGGTGCACTAACCGGGGGGGGCGCTAGTGAGCACCTGAGAGAATGGCAGCTTGAATTCGAGCTCCGGCGACATTCTGCATTAAAATCCGTTTTTACACAGTTTCCTGCCTATAATCTGGTGACTCCTTATTACCCTTGACTTCTGGTGGACTCGGGTCAGTAAATATTTTTTCATATTGAATCATGTCTGCTTCTAAGGGCGGCAAACGCACGAAGACCGACCCCCCTTCACCCTCCAAGCTGCAGGCCTCTAAATCGGAAGACTCCTCTTTATCACTGTTACTTGAGGAAGTGCGTGCTATGAAAGATATGCTTTCCGAAACGAATACTAACATAGAAGACATTAAGCAAGACGTTTCAGCTATGAAAACTGATATTCTGCACTTTAGAACTAGAGTAGAATCTCTTGAACTGAAGCAGCGTACTACCGACGAAAATATCAAAGATCTCCAGCGCCATTTTAAGCGCGTGTCTCAGCTCGAGAGAGATTTGGATGAAGCGAACGACAGGGCCCGTAAACGGAACATTCGTATCCTCGGAATTCCGGAGGGTCGGGAGGGACAGAATCTAATCAAGTTTTTACAAGATACCATTCCTGCTTTGCTAGATATTACCTTTTCTCAGCCGTTTGAAATCGAAGCAGCGCACCGTATCAGCTCCCAACATGTGCCACGTGAGAATTTCCCCAGACCGATCATACTGAGTCTCCTCCGCTTCAATCAAACTATTGAAATAATGCAGAAGGCTAAACTGAAGGCACCGCTAAAATATGAGGGTAAAAGCTTAATGTTCCTTCCCTACTTGAGTAAGAACTCTGCTCGTTTGAGGAAACAGCTCCTTGAATACCGTCCTCGCCTTAAAGCACTCAATGCTCGTTTTGGGATGTTTTACCCTGCTCATTTGAGGGTCACACTGCAGAACCGTACTAAAGACTTTACTGACCCTAATCAACTCGGAGACTATTTAGAGTCTGTTTCACCCAGCACCATTGATGCTACTTGACTGTGCTAACACCAATAGATCTGAATTATCATACAATTCCTGACTGGGTATAATATGTTTCTTCATATCTCCTTTCATATCACTGTTACTTGTTTACTTTTCTTACATAAAATCAACTGAGTTTAGGGCTGCTTTCTCTCTTATGCCTTCAGTTCTGTGCTATTGTCTTTTGCAGGTTAGCTACTGCTTGCTCTCATTTATTCTTCCTTCCTGACTGTTACTCTGCTCACTCCCTTTATGGCCTGTCTTTAACTTTCTAGCCTGTACCTGTATAGTACAATGTCTACTCTTATGCTTAACCTTTTCTTATTACAGCCTTATTATGCTTCTTCTTCTCTTCATCACCTTGCTATTGGTGATCTGTCTCTTGCTCCTTTCATCCTTTTTTTTTGAAATAAAAAAAAAACAGGTAACATCTATTGTCTTCATTCTTTATATTCTATTCAACTCTTCATTTTTTCTACTATTCTCTTTTTGACTCTTCATTTATTCTTCCTTCTTTAATATATCAACAGTCAATTCTTCTTATATCTGTGTAAATATGAGAATATTGCATTATATGCAGTTGTTTTGCTGTTGCTCATTCATGCCTGTTATTCTTTCATTGTTTACTGACCCAATGTTTTTCTCCTCTTGCAGAGAGGTTGTTATTCTGCATGAGGAATGGATGCAACCTAGAAGTGTTATTTGTTTAATATGTATATGCACAGTATGTTTTCTCATCATAATTCACTGCTTATATGCCTATCAAATGCATATCACTTAATGTGAAAGGTTTACTTAATCCTTTGAAACAGATTAAAATTATTCAGTATATAACCCAATTTCATCCAGATGTGGCCCTTCTACAAGAAACGCACCTAGGTGCTACGGAAGCTTCTAAAATCTCATGTGCCTGGGCCCATCCTCCAATATTTTCACCTGCACTAGATAGGAAAAGTAGAGTTATCATCTCTTCGCCTCATTCTTCTTTTTCAAGAATTGATTATTTTTTGACTTCTCCATCCCTTTTATCAAGTGTCACCAAAGCAGATATCTACTCTATCCTTGTATCTGATCACGCTATGATTAGCATAGATCTTCAAATAATGGATCCCTACTCTGCAAAACCATGTTGGAGATTCGACACCACCCTACTTGATGATCCTGATTTTATTACTTACTTTACCACATCTATGCAAGAATTTCTTCAATTCAATACTGTAGAACACACCAATTGGTTCATCTTCTGGGATGCGCTCAAAGCATTCTTACGAGGGATCATCATCTCATTCAAATCCAAGAAGAACAAAGAAACTGCTAAGTGTCGTGCTGAGTTAGAGAGCCGGATTGCTTCTTTGGAGTCACTTTTCTGCACGAATCCGTCTGACGCAGCTCTTTATGAACAGCTTCGTAAACTTCGACTTCAATATAACTGTCTCCTGGCCTCTACTGCAGGGAAGGCCTTATTTGTGAAAGAAGCAACATACTATGCGGAACATGATACTGCTGGTCATCTCTTAGCCAACTACTTAAAATCTCAAACAGAGAGGTCCTTCATAACTTCTATAAAATCAAAAAATGGAGATGTTCTTACTTCTAGATCAGATATATTGTCTCGCTTCCATGAATACTATCAAGAATTATATACCTCACAAACTCCGACACCTGCAGATATCAAGTCTTTTTTGGAAAATATGGTCTGCCCTTCCATTAATTTGGATGATAATGAACTTTTTTGTTCTCCTATCATTGAATCTGAGATTGCTATAGCTTTACAGGGTATGGCTAAGAAGAAAACACCCGGCCCTGATGGCCTTCCTGTAGAATTGTACAACACATTTCAATCTCTTTTTCTACCGCTATTACAGGGTTTATTTGCTCATATGATTCAGACTGGGACGGCTAAGGGCTCTTTCACGGAAGCTGTGATCGTGGTGCTTCCAAAGCCTGGCAAAGATAAGTTACTGGTGCAAAGCTACAGACCCTTATCTATGATAAACGTCGACGCTAAACTGTACGCTAAAATACTAGCAGGTCGCTTGCAATTGCTCCTACCGCGACTGATTGCCACCGAGCAGACAGGTTTCATGCAGGGTCGCCTTTCTCATGACAACTCAAGACTCTTCTTCAACATCCTTAGGAGAATGGAGGAACACGATAGTCATCATCTTGCTATTGGCCTCGAGGCCGAAAAGGCGTTTGACAGAGTTGAATGGACCTTTTTATTCTCTGCTCTCCGGCGCTTTGGCTTCACAGACTCTGCGATTAATATGATTGGTGTCCTCTACTCTTCACCCTCCACTCGGATACAAATCAACAATCAGCTTTCATATCCATTTCATCCCAGTCGTGGTACTCGTCAAGGCTGTCCCTTGTCTCCCCTGCTATTTAACATAGCCCTAGAACCTCTTCTACTGCACATCAAATATAACACCAACATTTGTGGCATTTCAAATGGTAAGATCAATGTTAAATATTCGGCATATGCCGATGATATCTTGCTATACACTACTCCTGAGTCTCTGTCACATGTTCTCACTACGATCGCTGATTACTCTAAAGTTTCTGGCTACAAACTTAACCGCTCTAAGTCTGAAATTATGCCTCTAAGTCACCCTGAAGTTAAATACTCCATGCAACCTCTTGACTTTGCCTGGTCTGATAACATCTTGAAATACTTGGGAATTTATTTTGCGCCTACTGTGCATGAAACATTACTGGTTAATATTGACAAAATAACATCCATGGTTAAAGATCTCCTGTCACGATGGTCACCTTTACGTCTTACCTGGTGGGGCCGCCTCAGCACGATTAAGATGATGATCTCTCCTAAGATCCTATACTTCCTGAACATGATTCCTGTCTTGTTTCCAGACACTTTTTACGCTACTATTGAAAAATTACTTGTATCTTTCCTCTGGTGCTCCAAACCGCCGAGAATAGCGCTAGCTAAATTGAAAGCAAGTAAAGAAAAAGGTGGTGTTAACTTCCCGGACCTTCACTCATATCATGCGGCCTTTCTTATGCAGCAAACTTCCTACTGGTTCTTACCTTCAGACAATGCATATACTCCTCTCTGGCTCTCTTGGGAACAAGCCTCCCATTTGAACCAACCACTACATCTTTTGCCATTCCAGCGCTTGTCTAAAAATGCTAACTCTCTGTTTCAAAGTGCTAAATCAGTTGTTGGTTTTTTTTAGGTCAACCTACTTCATCCTTGGATTTCCACAATGAGTGTTCCGATTTGGAATAATGATAACTTCAAAATTCACAATAGATCCATCCAATGGTCAGAGTGGCAGGATGCAGGAATATGGACTGTTCGGGACTTAAGAGATGACTCATCCTGGTTGTCTTTTTCCCAACTGCAGCAACGGTATCACCTTGGCAATTCGCACCATTTCAAATGGATACAACTGGTCCATTGTTTGTCCTCACATATGCGTACGTCTCCCCTTGTTTTGGATACTCCTGGACTCTTACCTGTTCTCAGTCAATTTCATGCTGTTAAAGGATCTGCCTCCAAATGGTACAAATGGCTACAAGACAAAACTCATCGTCACCCACTTGGAACTGAACACACTTGGGAATTTGATTTACAAATCTCTCCCCTAGAGGAAGCTTGGAAATGTATATGGGTTTCATTGCTACGCTCTTCTTGTTCTTCCTCTTTGAAACAAACAATGTACTTTGTGCTGCACAGAGCTATATGGACTCCACATAAAATATCCCACTTCAAATCATCAGAGTCTGGAGCTTGCTGGTCCTGCAAAAAGGACAAAGGTACTTTCCTCCACCAGCTCTTTCACTGTCCTCTGATATCTCCTTTCTGGCAATCAATCTGGAAAACTATATGTGAGACGTTTGGTTTTAGTATTCCTTTTACACCTGCTATTGCTATATTGGGATCTCATGTCCTTACTAATGTAGTCCTGGAAACTGATTCGAAACTCTTTAACTTACTGTTACAATTGGGTATTAAACTGGTACTTCAAAATTGGAAAAATGTCTCTGCTGTATCGTACAATATGTGGTGGAACATGGTCTGTGTCACTGCAAAATATGAGAGGGCTGCTGCCTTTAAATCTAAATCATTACATTCATTTGAACGTAATTGGCAACTATTGTTGGATATCTCCCTCCCTTCTGTGCTCTGATTTTATTGATTTCTTTATTATATTGGGTTAATCCGATTTGTCTGTATGATTGAAATACTCTTATCATCTTGTGGCTGAATACTGTGCTATTGTACTTTGTGTAATGCACTTCTATGTTCATTTTTCACATTGTTCTTTCTTATTGCTTTTGCATTTGTACTTTTTATTGAAACTCAATAAAACTTATTGAACTTAAAAAAAAGGTGCACTAACCGATTTGGCACACGCTAAATGCTAAGGCACCCATAGACTATAATATATGCCTTAGCATTTAGCGTGCCTTAATAAAAGGACCCCTAAGCTTTCATCTGTAGAACATCAAAAGCTTATAGGGTGATGGGTGAAGACTAGCTATTCAGCATCATCTGGGAAAAAGAGGACTGGAGTGGCTATTCTTATCTGTAAATCTGTTTCTTTTCACTTCTTCCAATTGTCGTAGGACCCTGAGAGATGCTATGTGGCTTCAATTACCACAATCCCATCTCCCCAGCCCTCTATGCTGAACACTGGCTTCCAATTAACCAATGCTGCACATTCAGGGCCCTGGTAATAGTGCATAAAAGAATTTACACCATCATCCCTGCCTAAGCCAACTCTGTACACCCCCACCTGCCCCCTCCGCTTGGAAAGGGAGAAATGCCTATGCATCCCTCCAGGAAGGTCCCTCCTGTCAGAAACTGCCCGTAAATACTCCTACAGCCACTTCACCCCCCAACTCTGGAACCAACTCCCCCCGCAAATCAGATTACAGAATTCATTGATGACCTTCCGGAAAGGGGTAAAGACCCTCCTCTTCAACTAAAATTCAACTGCAGTCTATGCTTCACCCCCCTTAGCCCCACTCCCCTCTACCCTCTCTTCTCCATTCTAAACTTCTACTTAAATTGTTGTATAGCCCATTCTTAACCTGTACTTAAATCGCCGTATAGTCCTTGTACTTAAACTATTGTATAGCCTTTGTATTGTCCAAATGTACTCCACTGTGACTGTTTATTTGTAGGCTATTCTGAGCTACAGGGAGGACGGGATAAAAATCTAAATAAATTAATAAATAAATATATGGTAAGCTTATTGGGTCTCTAGTTACAATAGCATCTATCAATGCCCCCAATGCCAACTAGAGGGTATTCTTCCAAATTCTAATGCCTTTCTTAATACCTTTTTTACATTCTGTTTTAATAGTGGCAGGAGACTTCAATGCAGTTTTACAAGCTAACTTACAGTAGACACCAAAAACAGCCCTACCAATAGATATGGGTTTACAAACTCTTTTATGTAGCTTGAATTTGATAGATTCCTGGAGGTTGTTACACCCTGAAGAGATAGACTTTACTCATATATCTAAAATACACAACTCTATGTCTCAGATTGATTTTATATTTCTTTCTCAGGTGTTCAATAATTTATCTACCTCAGTAGGACAGAAAAGAGTTTTCAGAAAAATTGTTATTTTATTTTTCAGTATAGACCCCTGATAGTTCCATACTCTTCATCCACTTTTCCTGCAATGACTTTAACCCCTTTGAAAATAATTATTCTGTTTGACCTTCTAACCAGGTCGCCACAGCTTCCTTGAATTTATGGTGAGCTATTATTGTCTACTGTAAGCTTATAAAACTGCATAGAAGTCTCCTACCACTATTAAAGCAGAATTTAAATACTGTTTTAATTTGTTCAAGTAAAGCTGTGACCAATTTCCTGTCAATAATGTTGTGTGGAGTTTTATTTACACTGATTTAAATAAAGAGTGGATGGTGGCGTGCTATGCAATTTTAACCATAACTTGAAAACCCTTTCTCCATTTAAATAATATTAATATGTTAAGGGACAGATATACTATGATTTCTTCCTGTGTTGGACTTAATGCACAAAAGATTTTCTTCATCCAAGATTTCCAGAGCTCATAGATTCCATTAAAAAACCGGACATATCACAACAATAATCAAAAAGGAAAAACATCTAGATTTCCTGTTTGATTTTGACCATGGAATGAATATTTTTCCACTGAAAACATCCAAAATGAATAGCCATTTTTCAAAGTGAAACATCCAACTTTTGAATGACAAAAACCAGAGACATGAACATCTATCAGGTATCATTTTCAAAAATATGGCCACACAGCCCTCCCTATAGAATAGAGAAGTAGACTAGTGGCTAATGTCACTAATGTGCCAGCGCACAGCACCAACACGAGCCAGCCAGATCGGGCCGGCGTGGGAGCCCTGCTCCGCCCCCCCCGATCCAGCAGGAGGACATTTTACCATAAAAAAGCCAGCGCACAGCACCAACACGAGCCAGCCAGATCGGGCCGGCGTGGGAGCCCTGCTCCGCCCCCCCCGATCCAGCAGGAGGACATTTTACCATAAAAAAGCCAGCGCACAGCACCAACACGAGCCAGCCAGATCGGGCCGGCGTGGGAGCCCTGCTCCGCCCCCCCCGATCCAGCAGGAGGACATTTTACCATAAAAAAGCCAGCGCACAGCACCAACACGAGCCAGCCAGATCGGGCCGGCGTGGGAGCCCTGCTCCGCCCCCCCCCGATCCAGCAGGAGGACATTTTACCATAAAGAAGCCAGCGCACAGCACCAACACGAGCCAGCCAGATCGGGCCGGCGTGGGAGCCCTGCTCCGCCCCCCCCGATCCAGCAGGAGGACATTGTACCATAAAAAAGCCAGCGCACAGCACCAACACGAGCCAGCCAGATCGGGCCGGCGTGGGAGCCCTGCTCCGCCCCCCCCGATCCAGCAGGAGGACATTTTACCATAAAGAAGCCAGCGCACAGCACCAACACGAGCCAGCCAGATCGGGCCGGCGTGGGAGCCCTGCTCCGCCCCCCCCCCCCGATCCAGCAGGAGGACATTTTACCATAAAAAAGCCAGCGCACAGCACCAACACGAGCCAGCCAGATCGGGCCGGCGTGGGAGCCCTGCTCCGCCCCCCCCGATCCAGCAGGAGGACATTTTACCATAAAAAAGCCAGCGCACAGCACCAACACGAGCCAGCCAGATCGGGCCGGCGTGGGAGCCCTGCTCCGCCCCCCCCGATCCAGCAGGAGGACATTTTACCTTAAAAAAGCCAGCGCACAGCACCAACACGAGCCAGCCAGATCGGGCCGGCGTGGGAGCCCTGCTCCGCCCCCCCAATCCAGCCGGAGGACATATTACATTTAAAAACGACCCAGCGCACCACTTCACAGAAGCCAGCCAGATCGGGCCGGCGTGGGAGCCCTGCTCCGCCCCCCCGAACCAGACATCAAAAATGAAGCTCTCCCTGCATACACACACACTAGCCACCCTTTTGATAATCCTCCTCATTTCTAGTTGGAAAGCAGCAGCAAACAACTTACCCACCACAACCACATCCTCCAGTACAACCAACTTCCAACTTCCCAACAGAAGAATACTCACATCAAGAAACTCGAACCACCACGCCAGCACTCAACACTCCATCACTGTTACCTGGAGAAGAAGATCAACACTTCCGAAAACAAAATCTCATCCATCTCCCACAACACTCATATACCCGGAAACAACTCACATTCCCCAGACTGACACGACCTCCCTTACATGTGCCTATGTTAACATCAGAGCACTAGGACCCAAAACAGAAAACATAAAAAATTGGATAAAAACAGAAAAACTTGACTGCCTATTCCTCACTGAAACCTGGTTAACCTCAGACACAGACCCTAGAATAAAAGAAGTATGCCCGCCAGGATACAAAATAACAGTAACCTGCAGAGAGAAAAAAAGAGGAGGAGGACTAGCAATAATATTCAAGAACTCCCTAACTCTAAACATACTTGAGAAAACATCCACTCCACAAATGGATTTCCTAGCGTGTCAACTCACAAACCCAACACTAAAAAACTCTCTAAACTGCTTGCTCTGCTACATAACACCAGGAAACTGGACCACAGTGAGACCTGAATTTGAAAACTTCATCTACCAAAACTCACTAACAGCTGAATATAACCTCATCCTAGGAGACCTAAACCTACACCTAGAAGACACAACCTCCACACCAGCAAATAACTGTCTATCCTTCCTCAATGCCTTATCCTTCCAGATCCTAAACCCACAAACCACTCATGAAAAAGGTCATCAACTGGACATTGCTGCATTCATGTCTCACCAACCATCCAATCCAGCAATCCAAACTCCTAACGGAACATGGTCCCCATCCCTATGGTCAGACCACTACATTTATAACTTCAACATCAATTGGACCAAGACCAAACACACACCTCAATCAAAAAAAAACACATATACCTCACGCAAACATATCGACCCAACCATTTTCTGGTCAAAGGTAGACGAAACTATCCAAGACTGCGACCCAAAAAACTTCATCTCCCACTGGAAAAATGTATCCACCAACATCCTTGATGATCTGGCACCCCTACAAACCAAAACCAGAACCAGCAGGAAATCAGACCAATGGTTTGATAATGAATTACTCCAACTCAAAAGACAGTGTAGAAGATTAGAAAGAAAATGGAGAAAAAAGAACCAAGATCAAACAAAAACCGACTGGAAAAAAATCAACAAACAATACAAAAATCTACTAAAAGATAAGAGGAAAAGCTACTATACTAATCTCATAGGCACGGAAACCCAAGATTCCAAAAAAATATTCCAAATCCTGAAAGAATTAACAGACACCAAACCATACACTACCACCACGAACACACCTCCACCATCACCCACCCTCTTAGCAGAACACTTCAAGAACAAAATCACCAACACCAGAGCCACACTCATCCTTAACCCATCCCATCAAAATCCAATCACAATCCACCCTACAGGAAAAGAGGCAATCGCAGCAGACAGAATTTGGACTCAATTCCCTAACATACAATGGTCAGAATTCAACAAATTCTACAAAAAATACAGCCATGCCTCCTGTGACCTCAACCATTGCCCCTCATATCTCCTTACCACCTCTAGTGTAAAATTCCGCACCATAACTCTACAATGGATCCAATTCACGCTCACAGAAGGCACATTCCCTGCTGACCTCAGCGAAATTGTCATCACCCCAATCCAAAAAGACCCAAAAGCACCACAAAACCTCCCATCTAACTTTAGACCTATAGCCTCAATTCCGCTATATGTCAAAATTATAGAAGGCCTAGTAGCCAAACTCCTCACCAATTACATAGAGGACCATAACCTACTCCACCCCATGCAATCAGGCTTCAGAACAAACTTCAGCACAGAGACACTACTAGGCTCCCTTATGGATACCGTCAGACAACAACTTAGTACAGGGAAAAAAATGCTACTCATACAACTGGACCTATCGGCGGCATTCGACCTAGTAGACCACAACATCCTTCTACAGATCTTAGATGCAATAGGCATCTCAGATAAAGTATACTCCTGGTTTGAAGGATTCCTAAAACTCAGAACCTACAGTGTAAAATCAAACAAAGAAAAGTCAGAATCCTGGTCAAACCCCTGCGGCGTACCACAAGGATCTCCACTATCTCCTACCCTCTTCAATCTCTACACTGCTTCTCTAGGAACGCATCTGGATAATCTAGGCATAACCTCCTATAGTTATGCGGATGACATCACCATCCTCGTCCCATACGATCATTCTAAACCTACCATGACAGACAAACTTCACCAAACACTTGAAGCAGTCACAACCTGGATGAAAAATCACAAACTTAAACTCAACCAAGACAAAACCAAATTCATCCTCCTAGAAAATGACAAGATCCAAACCACAACCAACCTAGACATAAACGCAACCAAATATCCCATCCAAACCACCATAAAACTACTAGGCATGACCATAGACAGATGCTGCACAATGCAACCGCAAATAAATAAAACAATTCAAAAATCATTCGCAATCATGAGAAACCTGAGACAAGTCCGAAAATTCTTTGAAAGAACACAATTCCAACTTATAGTACAATCCCTAATACTAGGTATATTGGACTACTGTAACATACTCTTCCTTCCATGTCCTGCAACTACGATAAGACAACTCCAAACAATCCAAAATACAGCTTTGAGACTCATCTACTCATTGAAAAAACATGACCACATCACTGAAGCCTTCATCAACTCACACTGGCTCCCAATCCAAGAAAGAATCCATTTCAAATTCTACTGCATATTATTTAAAACCCTACACGGAGACAGCCCATCATACCTGAACAATCGCCTCATCCAAGCACCCAGTACCAGACACAGAAAAACGCACTACCCATTCATACCCCCCCCAATCAAAGAAGTAAAAAGAACAAAACTACACGATGGCCTCCTAGCCACTCAAGCCGCAAGACTGGACAACCAGATCTCCAACCTTCTGATGACCACCCCAGACTATAGGACATTCAGAAAAGAAATAAAAACCACACTTTTCAAGAAATTCCTGAAACAGCAATAACAACACGACCTCTAAATGCTCTTAAGATCTACAACTTACCTCTCTAGCTAATCATTGTAATTCTGTCTTTTTTAAATTAACCTTTTGTAATCCGCCTTGAACCGCAAGGTAATGGCGGAATAGAAATCCCTAATGTAATGTAATGTAATGTAATGTATAGAATGGCAAACCAAGGGACACAATTTCAAATCCCACTATAACCCTATTTTTTGCAAATGTGTTCCTCCAGGACCTGAAAAATGGCTATTTACCCAGGTGCCTTACATATTTAAGTACAGTAGGTATTCTTCTATTTCTGGAAGGCTCAGAAATATAATAAAAAGAAAGAATAGCAGTAAAACTTGTGCCACATATAGAATCTAGGGGTGAGTTCCTCCCATTTAGGAGGCAGTAAGTAGGTCTGTGCTAACAATACCATCTAGCATACAGTAAACACTATGCACCAACTTTAACATGAAGTCCCTGCCCATTCTTCACCTAGTTCCCATCTCTTATGATAACATATGATTAATGTACAAATATGTGGGCACTAACTTATGTTGCATGGCACTGACAGTTGATACACTTGTGTAGTAGCTGTTGTAGGTGCAGATTCACACATTAACAGCTTTATGCACCTTAGTAAATGGAAACCTAGAGCTGGTACAAAAAGCAATGGGGAATTTTGTTTTTATCGTATCTTTATTAACACTTGATATACTGCTGAATGGTCTATGAGGCTTCACAGTAGTTTACATCACAATAAAAATGTTACAAACATACATTAAAGTTAATACTATATAAGACACCACTACAAACAGTGAAAACTAACAACCAAATGTAACAAAAGTTAAAAATATAGTGTTTTTTTTTTTTTTTTTTAATTACCTGAGAAGTGCTGTGGGGCTCCAGAATAATGAGAGACATATTAGCACTGGCATACACTTGCCTGCTGGTTGCCCTGGTAACCAGGGTAAACATTCTGGTTGCAGCAGTTGCATGGCATTGGCAGTTATGACTGGTCTCTGAAAGAACGTAGATGCTGCTGAGTAACTGGGTATGAAAAAGAGCTGTTTTGGGTTAATTTGAGATAGGAAAAGGTTAGAAAAGTTAATGTGGTTAAAGGGAACATATTAAAGGGAGTGTGGAAGAACTTTTGTTTTAATTTTACTATCCTCAGGGTTTTTCCTTTAAGGACCTGATAAGGATTATCTGAGTAACTTTGGGATTGTAGATTAAAGTGCAAGATGGGATCTATAGGTTTTTTTTTAATTAATTCTTTATTGATTTTTAAACAAGAACAGTGTTATATAAATAAAAGAACAGTATATTATTGCATTCAACTCTAAAATTCAAATAGGCGGTGCTGGGATCGCTTGGAAGAATTGGATGCAGGCAAATATTCAGACATTAGATGATGTTTTATCAAATGGAAATCTACTTAGTTTTTCACAACTGTAGTTTTTTTTAAATATTGTACTGAACTTATTTTGGTCAGGTTTTTTTTCCACAGAAGTTAGAAAGGAAAATTAGATAATAAAAGAAAATGTTTCTACATGAGGCTTCTATAGAGTATAAAAGTGAACTGACAGAAATTATTCTGAAAAGATTTCTAAAAATTGTCTCCCTTTTTATTAAGGATGACTAGTTCAGTGAGCAGTTAGTTGAGCTGAAAGACTAGCTGAGTGATATAATTTTTAATAGTGTGAGCTTTGAGAAGGGCTGTGCTGAGTGGAAACATTCTGGCCCTGATTCTGCAAAGTGTGTCTAAAGTTAGGCTCACATGCAGGTCCTGCACTAACCAATTAGTGCATGGCAATGCTGATGGATTACCTGATTAAAGCAGAAATGTTCACGCTCTACCATAACATGACCCTGGAATATTTTAGCCACAGGCATTGTGTACACATTTGAAAATTACTGTGGGATGCCTCAACTTGCCACACTTAATACGTGAATACCTCAGTCATATATATGGCCTTGATAGCTGTTACATCCACCGAACACGGATCAATGACCACCACCGTTTTTTCAAAAAACCTCTTATAGGTGTCTTTTTTGGGCTTCAGACATGCCAATCGGTCACCACATAGTTTGTGGTTACCCACTTTTTGGCTATGGCTTCTTCACCAGCCCTCTTAATAGTTTTCTAGTTTTAACTATTTTTTAATTTTTGATTGTTCATTTTCATTTATTTTAAAGTGCTTAATCTTAATAACTTAATATTTATACTTAAAAACTTATCTTAAATATTTCGCTTTTTTCTTATTTGTTCTTATCATATCGGGAAGGGGACCTGTCACATCGACATGTTTCGCTGTTAGGCTGCTTCAAGAAAAGCCCCCCCTCTCAAACTCATCTACACCATCCCGATCCATACACCTCTGTTATAACTCCTTACAACCATTTCCTGATGGCAATCTGCACGGGGCAGGAGTGTAGGAAGATCGCTCCTGCACCAAAAGCCCTCTAGACTACCAGGTAAGGCCGGGAAGGCGGCAGGGAGGTGGGGGTGGGTCAAAGCCGGATAATCACGGTTTTTCAGCATTCGCAGTCCGGCTCTGCCCGTATCCTCCGTGAATGACGAGGGAGAAGTGTAATTTCAATGATGACACCTAGATCATTTTCCTAGGCAGTGACTCCTAATGTGGAATCCTGTAGCATGTAACTATAGTTCAGGTTTCTCTTTCCCACATGTATCACTTTGCACTTGCTCACATTAAATGTCATCTGCCATTTTGATGCCCAGTCTCCCACTGTCACAAGGTCATCTTGCAATGTTTCATAATCCTCTTGTGATTTAACAACTTTGAACAACTTTGTATCATCAGCAAATTTAATTGTCTTACTAGTTATTCCCATCTCTAGATCATTGATAAATATGTTAAAACACAGTAGTCCCAGTACAGATCCTTCTACTTTAAAAATACTGACCATTTTAAACCTACTCTCTGTTTTCTGTCTCTCAACCAGATATTGCTTCCTATCCCATGGCTCTCTAAATTTCCTCAGAAGTCTTTCATGAGGTACTTTGTCAGATACCTTTTGAAAAACCAAATACCCAATATCAACTGGCTCACCTTTCTCTACATGTTAATTCATCCCGTAAAAGAAATGCAGTAGATTGGTGAGTCAAGATTTCCTTTAATTAAATCTATGTCGGCTTTCTCTCATTAATCCATGCTTATGCATATGCTCTGTTATTTTGTTCTTTATAATAGGCTCTACCATTTTGTCTGGCACTGATGTCAGACTCACCAGTCTATAATTTCCCGGATCACCTCTGGAACCTTTAAAAAAAAAAAAATAAAAAAAATAAAAAAAAAAATATATATATATTATTTTTATTGTGCAAGTACAAGATACAAGCAACAATAAGTCTTAGGGTAACTACAGCAAGCAGAAGAAGCAATACAGAATCAAACATCCAGCCTAGCGATACACAGAGATAGATGAAAATTGAGGCCAAATAGCAGAGATGACACAATGGAGAGAGCCATAGCTTCCGACTTAGAAATATTCAGCTTCAGCCCAGAAACCTTACCAAAACAAGTAAAGAGATCAAGTAACAAAGACAGAGTGACTTTCGGACGCATTAAAAATACCATATTATCGTCAGCAAAGGCCAAGGCACGAATTGAAGAGTTGTGAACCTCCACCTCAACCAAAGGGGATAGAGGGCAACCTTGTCTGGTCCCCCGTCCCAAAGGAAATACCCTCGAGGCACATCCATTAACTAACACCACAGCCGCAGGGTTAGAATATAGTGCCTGCAGTGCTTGAAGATAAAAACCCGAAATCTTATAATGACGTAACAAAAAAAACCCCACTCAACCCAGTCAAAAGCCTTTTCTGAGTCAAAACTAATGACCAGGGATGGAATATGATGGAAATCACAATAAGCCATTGCAAGCAATAGCTTGCAAACATTAAGCCCCACCTGGTGACTCTACACAAAACCAACTTGATCCACACCCACTAAAGTTGGAATAAAAGGAGCTAACCGATCCGCAAGAATCATGGCCAGGATTTTTATCTGGAACCCTTTTTAAAAATTGGTGTCATGTTGGCTACCCTCAAGACTTCTGGTACTATACTGGATTTTAGAGAAAAATGCAGGTCTCAGGTAAGTCCAGCTCCTTAGCTGTAATAGTCCAAACATTCAAACAGCCCAGACATGAAAGCCTCCAGCTAACACAGCTCTGCTGAGGCCAGGAGAATTGCCTCAAGTCTGCATTATGTAATGCACAAAAACAGTTTTCAAAATTCCCTCCCAGATAGTGGCAAACTTCTCCCCCAAGACAATCTCAGCTTCCTAGAAGCTTGGGCTGAGAACAAAAATAGCAATCAAAAACACACAGTTCTGGCAGTCTATGAAAAGGCAAACAAAAAAAAAATCCTCAGCCAAAATAGCAGAAGCAAAAACAAAACAGTTTCATTCCAATGTCCCAAACACAGAAAAAACAAAAAAAAACTCACAGCTTTCCAAGCAGTCATATCCACATCCATTAATTCAGGTGTTGCAAACAATTCCTCTGAAACCAGCTCTCCCTGAAGCTCCATCGGCTACTCCTAGACTGGTGCTGCAAACTCTGGAGTGGACCCAGATTCCTCCAGTTCCATCAGGTCTAATACATTACCCTCACTTGAGCCTGCAACCTCTTCCTTAGGGAGAGACCTGTGGTGTCTCCCTAACCTCCCTAAGAGCCTAGTCAAATCTACAGGCTTTTCATGTGGGGAGCCATGCCCTACCCTGGCTGAGCTTGATCTCCCCTGGGTCTCTCTCTGGCTCTCCAGGTGGACACTAGGACAATAGCCTTGCTCCTTATTCCCAGGAATAGGTTTAAAATCTATGTTTCTAGCTCTGCTGTGTGGAGGATAGTTACTGTGTAAGGTTTCCCCATCCCCCCCATTCTGGGTCTGTGGCATCCTCAAGCTGGTCAGACTGGTAGGTCCAGCTAGACAGGTTTGTGGCAATTGGTCTTGAGGCATGTTTTCTGATTAACTTCTATAGGACAGATATTCATTTTGCAAAAGTGAACTGGCTTAATTTAACCTGGATATTCAATGCCAGACAATATTTGGCCACTGGCATTGAATGTGAGGAAATACTTTTTCACAGAGAAGGTGTTGGATGCATGGAACACCTTTCTGAGAGAGGTGGTAGAATCTGCAATTGTGTACAAATTCAAAACTGTGTGTGATAAATACAGGGGATGCTTAAATAAAAAGGATATGCAACATGGCTGTTCAGGTGTTACCTTGGGTAAAAATAGTGGGATCTGAGGCCAATTGTGGTCTGTCCCACAAATAGTGGGAGACAAAGAAGAGTGTCCAAATCTAGCAAGGGAAAACAGAAGCCATTGCAGGATGGACTTGTACAATCTGTGCCCTACACATGGTGTGAGACAAAAGAGAGTGGCCAAATCCTGCATGGGTGAACTGAGGCCGGTATCATGCAAACTTAAACATTCAGTGTCCTGCCCGTGGCAAGAGACAGGTGAAGGTTTGAAAAATCCAGTGTGTTGATCATGTCACATACTGCAAGTGTGTGTTTGTGTGTCGGGGGGGGGGGGGGGGGCTGCGTTGCCTAGGAGAGAGGGGAAGGCTTCATGACTGATAACTAGTGTATTGCTGACAGTATTCAATTTATCATCCCCATCATGTTTAGCTTCCTATGTGGTTGACATGGTGGTGACTTCACAACCAGCATTTAAACTTTGGTTACTTGGGCCTACGCAGAGTGGTAGGTGGGCTCTGGTTACCTTGTTCGGCAGACTATGTAGATGGACCATCATTTTCTGTGGCACAGCTACTCGGAAATTACCTGGGTATTGGACACTATTCAGATTGATATCCAGGTAGCTTGTCACATAAAGTTACTTTTATTTTATTTGCTTATTCACTGAGTTAGCAAACCAAATATTGCTGCCATCTGGGCAAATCCAAGCTCCATTTGCACGCAATTTCAGCACTACCTGGATAGCATCATGGCTGTCAGAAAAGCTATTCAGAATCTCTGCCTAGTTAGGTGTCCCCATCCCACTCAGTATGGTTTAACTTGCCTAGTTAAACCCTTTTGTTTATTGGACCCTATATTTTTCTCCTTACCTTATTCTCTGAATCATATGCTTTTTTGTCCAAGATACTATTTTAGTATATGGTATACACAGTATAGAACTCTTTGTTAATAAAGACTATCAGGATATTAATTTAAACTTGGCAAGAAGGCTATAGGGTATGGCATTTATTAATGATGTGTGCTGCTTTTCTGATAAAAATAAAATTCATAGAGAAACAATAGAGACCTAGGAAAGGTAATGTTCAATAGGTCTACTCTTATTATCCAGAACAATTTGATTACTTACTATAGTATTATTTTTGTAGCCATTTTAGTCAATATCAGTTAATATTCCATTTTCACAGTACATTATACATCTGATACAGATATCTCCTCATGAATAAGTCTCTCTATTAAGTACTGAAAGGTACTTCATCAGTCTCATTACAACCTACCGAGAGAGATAAAATCCTCCCAGCCAGAAGAAATGGAAATTTTATCTGAAAATGTCCTTTTTAACTGACTTGAACTTCTCAGAAGTATAAAAAAAAAAATAATGCTGGCTATCTCCTATTGTGTTGAATGAAATGAAAATACAGACCAAATATATTTCTATGGAAAAAGTTTATAACAGTATTAAGGTACAAATGGGAGTTCATTTTCATTGGAGCTATGCAGATACTATAGTAAATACTTAGAAAGGGTGAAAGTTGTACATCACTTTAAGCTATGGGCAGATAAAGGTGGTTCCAGGGCAGGCAATGAAGCAGGGAAGCAAAATCTGTATGGACATTTCCTAAGCAACAGCAGCACATGAATCCAGAGACCAATGGGATAGAACACATCTACCAGCAGGCGGAGATAGAGAAACTGATTAACAGGTGGTTCTATTGACTGGCACTCCTCCTGTATCTTCAGTATGCTCTATCTCCCAGCAGGTGATGGTCGCTATTCAACTAGCTCCTGAATTCCGGCTGTGACTAGAAAATTATTTTCTCCTGTTGAAGTTTCTCTTCAGTGATATGGCAATTTTATTCTCCTGTTGAGGTTTCTCTTCAGTGAGACAGGGGTGTCCGGCTGAACATTGCCGGCTTTAGGGATTGCACCTGGGCCCACCCAGGTCCCTGCCTCACCCTCCCTCCAATGATAGAGGGTCTGTCTGGGTCTCCATTTTTTCTTCTTTCCCTTCTCTGTTTAAAAAAAAAAAGGGGAGACCACAGTTACTACATTCTGCCCTGTTAGTGCTGCACAACCAGCTCTTACTGGCTTCAACCGGCCCTAACAACAAGCTTGTGAGTATGTATGGGTTTTTTACTGTTGTTTGAACTTCAAGTTCTGTTTGGGAGTCCTAGTACTGTGGGTTCGGTCAACGTATGTTTAAGGAATTGATATTTTATTGAGGCTAAGTTTTATGACAAGAAATCCATTGAGGGAGCCGGGACTTTCCTGCCCTTTGCATGCACGCGCTTGGTTTCCTTGTTGGTTACAGCGCAGCAGTAGCGTTGCGATTTCATGCTCGCACTTGTTTTCCTCGTTGGGTTTCAGTGCAGTAGTAGTAGTCCTGTTTATTCCGAGGCTCTCTTTCGTCGGTGTTTGTCGTGGCCATGTGTAGCTGATTGTGCAAGTGCTGGTTTATAGCAGCGCGCATGAGATGGGAACATGTTTTTTTCTGGCACTGTGGGAAGCACCGCACTGTTCTTCTAGTTTTTCCCCGAGTCTGAATTTATTTCTATGCAGGCTGCGACAGGGTAAATTTTGTGGGGCTTGAATCCTTCTATGTTTCTAGGAGCATTGATGCAGCGGCCATGTGTTGGTGAGAATCAGGCGCGCTTGGGTCTCCGGCGATGGCGGGAGAACTGCAGCATTCTGGTAGTTTATTTCTAGCTGACTTTGGTCAGGGTATGCTGCGGCTTCTCTCCTTTCCGGTTCAGACAAGTTGTACATGTTTCACCAGCTTTGGGACAAGCTTGGGCAGATTTATATGTCTATGTCTGTGTTCCTGCTGTATTCACTTGTAGGAAGCTGCTAGTTTAATCGGACTCTGGGGTTAGCACTCAAGGGGATTAACAAGAGAGACTCTGACCTGTGCTAGGTCACCCAGTCTCAGTTTATCTCCGGACTGGGTCGACATATGGGAAATCATGGCACAGTGAGATTAGCAATAAGATAGTGTCCTGTATTTCACACGGGTATCTCATTTTCTCTCTTGGGGTCCCTGCAGATTGAGCCTTTGTATGTTGGTAACTGTCCTTATTTGGGCCTTTGTGCTGCATTGCATGTGTCTAGTAGTGGCATAGGATATATATAAAGGTAGTACAAACAGTTTCCAAGGTCGGGCTGTCTCTTTGGGCATAATGACACTTCGCATCTTCCTGTGGCCAGGACTTTCTTTCTCTATTTCTGAGGGGGCCTGGACTTCAGATTTTCATGCTTATCACACTGGTTTCTCCTGTCACCATTTTCTCATGGCACATGCTAGACGGACCCCCCGACCAGACAGGAAGGGCTGTACAGCTCCTTCTAACCAGGAACCAGTTATCGATTTTATCAAACCCATGGAGGAGCATGCACTATGTGGCTGTTAGCCTCATCCCTGAAGCTCTCATTAGCGATGTGAGCTTTGTCTGATACCTGTTAGGATACTGTTTTCCACGGGACGATAGATGCAGCATCTTGATTGCGTCTATTACATATTCACTTTAAAGGACATACGTATTTCGCTCATGTTTCATGGAGTTAGTACTGTTTTCATGGTTCCAGTATACTCCTCTTTACATTGTGAAACTTGATTTTTCCTAGAAGAATTTCTTTCTTCTTACAGATCTTACAGTTCTCATCCTGCCGTTCCCTGACCTTCTGCACTTCATTCTGAGGGGATCTTGGCTTCTTCCAATGACTCTTCAGGCTTTCTCATGTGGGGGAAGATGCTATAATGTCAGGTCAAGAGGCTGTGAACATTTTTCAGGATGCTTGCAACTTTGCATACTCCTCAGGTTTCTGGTTCGTTCTTGGAGTCTCTATGTTTTGTGTTTCCCTTTTAAGTGTTACTGGTCCTCAGGGCAGTTCTTGTAGTTCTTCAGGAACTAAGGGATGTTGTTCCACTTACTGCATGGTGCACAAGACAGGGGCATTGGGCAGGCTGGTTCCCATTCTGCTGAATTAGTTTCTCAGGGTTACACATTTCTGCAGAAAAACTGGGAGAATATTTACATTTTCACTATGGACTCCGAATCGGCACTAGGTTTGCTTGCCTTTCTTGGAGCAGCGCTTTCGGTTTTGGCACATGCCATTTCGCCTACCCATGGCTTCACGAACATTTTAGAAAATGTGGGCAGTGATACCGTGTTGGCACTACCAGGCGATTCACCTACATTCTTCTTGACAGACTGCTTGATTCGGACGTCTTCCAATTGGGCCATTTGACTGACATGAAAAGGGTGTTTTCTTTTCCTCAGTTCTTTGGATGTGAATCTTCGAATTTGCACAGCGCACTTTTCTCTTGTACTATTTATAGGTATATTGGAAGATGTTTTTATTCATATAGTAGAGAAATGTGTTTCTTCCCAGAGACTAGGGCGATGGGTCACATTCTCAGGTTTGCATTCTTCTTCGGTCACCATGACCAAGAGTATGGGATTCTGTACAGGTTCTAGGATCCATGTTGCTGACTCCACTGGGAACTTCGGCTTGCTTTCCCATTATATCGCTACAGTAGTCGCTTTTGTTCCGGTGGTTTCTGGTCATTTGGTAGGCTCCTCAAGCATTGTTTTGTATGATTTGGTGGCTCATCGAGATTTCTATTTTCAAAGGCATGCCTTGGTCTTTGCTGGACTAGTTCATAGTCACCAAACATCCCGGGCTGTCGGGTTGGGGAGCTCAATGCCTTCCATCCTCAGCTCCAGGAGTCTGGTCTTAAGAGGCGACTCAGTACTTGTTCATTCTTTTACTCTGGAGCATGGTCAGGCTACCTTCCTGGACCTTCAGACCATTCTTCTGGAATGACGCTGAAGGTCTTTTCAGTCAGTATTATGATGGGGGTATTTCTCTACAGCCTGGGCAATAGGTGATGTACTCAGTTGGCGGGTAAAGTTGTAGTTCTACTTCAATGGGTGGACCCTCATCTTCCTCTTCTGTTGGCAGATCATTTTATGGGTCAGGAAAAGAGTTTGGATAGACTTTCTCTCTGCAAAATCTGAGCATGGCCCATTTATTGTATGTTACAGTGTACAGCGCTGTGTACGCTCTAGAAAGTGTAAATGTTAGTAATAGTGAAATCTTCTACATCCTGGGTATTGAGAATGTTGGCTCAGGCGTTCCAGCTCTTTTTATGGAAGTGAGATCTCCTGGAACTAGACCTCATGGCCTCGTCTCAAAATTCTAAGCTTCCTAGCTTCTTTGGCGGGCACAGGGAGTGGAAGTCAGAGGGGGTAGCAGCGTGGCTTCTTTCTCGCGTCTGGTTTCTCTTTTTTCAGTGTTTTCCCCTGGCTGATGATGGCTTGGATTTGCCATCTCAAGCTCGCTTTCAGGGCACAGTATTTGTAGAATCTCCGGATTGGCTGTGCCATCCTTGCTATGCGGATCTGATGAGCCTTTCGACAGCCGGACTGTTGAGTTTCCTGGTATCTCCGGATTTGCTCACCTAGGGTTCGATCAACATGGATATTCGTACTACTTTGATATTACTTTCTAGCTATTGGAAAAGTCATGGCTGACGTGTAAGGGTTATGCGAAGCAGGCTGTTTCTTCTCTTATCCAGGCGATACAGATGTCTTCACCTGTGGCTTCTGCTTCCTTTTAGAGGTTTTTCCTTTCTTGGGTACTTCTCAACATTTGCACCCTTCCAGCATTCTTTTTTGGCACATGTGTATTGCCAAGGGCTTAGCGTTCAGTTCCCTTCAGCTTCAAGTGTCATTCTTAGCTTGTTACAAGGGCTAGGTATATTGCTCTTCGCTTACTTCTCAGCTTCATGTAGTTCAGTTCCTAAACGGAGTACGGTATATTCGTACACCTCTTAGAAAGCCCTGTCCGGAGTACAATCTTCAGGTACTTCTTTGCAGTTTACCGAAGGCTTCATTTCATCCTTGTCTTTTGAGACTCTAAAGGGCTGAGCCGTTAAATACGGGTTTCTTGTGGCCATGGCTTCAGCTCGGCAGTTTTCTGAGTTGCAGGCCTTGTTCTGCAGGGATTCCTATTTCTGATTTACAAAATCTGGGGTGTCAGTTCGGACTGTACCACAATTTCTTTCTAAGGAGGTGTCAGCCTTTCTTTTATGACACTCTCACTTTTCCTTCCTTCTTCCTGGGAGGAGAAATGGGGAGTCGTGCTTTTATTCACTGTATTTTTTTGAAAGTGCGTAGTGTTCTCCGTGAGCTAGGTTTCTAATGACTTTTAGTTGTTTAGATCACCTTTTTGTATTCTTCAAGTGACGCCTCAAACATATGGCGGTGTCCAAAGCATCCGTTGCTCGATGGGTCCAGGTGGACATTATTTACGTTTGCTTGATGGCAGGGAAGTGGTTGTTGAAAGAACTTCATGACCATTCCGCCAGAGCGATGGCTACTTCTTGGACTCGGTCCAGAGGTTTTTTCCTTAGAGTTTTGTCTCGCAGCTACTTGGTCTTCTGAGAGTGCTTTATCTCAGCATTACCTGTTGGATGTGGGGGCGCATGCGGTGGATGCGTTTAGTGCATCTGTTGTTGCAGAGGCGGCATTTGCTTCCCACCCAGTATGAGGATTGCTTTGTTACATCCCATTGGTCTCTGAATTTGTCTGCTGCTGTTGCTAAGGAAGGACAAATTATGTTCTTATCTGTTAATTTTCTTTCCTTTAGACACAGCAGATGATTCCAGAGCCCCACCCTTTCTGGATATTGTTTGTTGTTATTGATGATTATATTATGTATTATTGCCTTTTGAGATTTGTTATGGGAAATAAGTTTTTTACATGCTATGCCTATTGATGGTTATGGATGCTTGGGCAAGGAGCTATACTGAAGATACAGGAGGAGTGCCAGCCAATAGGACCACCTGTTAATCAGTTTCTCTATCTCCACCTGCTGATAGATGTGTGCTATCCCATTGGTCTCTGGATTCATCTGCTGTGTCTAAAGGAAAGAAAATTAACAGGTAAGAACATAATTTTTCCTTCTAATCTTATATTCAAACTCTGGACTCAGGCCCAGATTCTCAAAACTACGCCAGAATCACCCAGCACCTGAAAAAATGGTTCAGGTCGCACCGCACTCAAACTACGGTACTGTTTTGAGAATCACAATCTGTATTGAAGATAGGCACCAGAAATGTAGGCCAGGGTTTTACAAGCTACATTTCCTGTGCCTATCTTTGATTTAGAATCAAAGTAGTGCTGAACATCAACCCCGCCCATAATTGCACCTCTTTTGACATTCAGCATAGGTAAGCCTCTTCATAGACAAGATTTCTTAATTAGATTTTAATTGGTTTTTAATGCACAGTCAATTATCACTTAAACACTTAACTTAGGTGCCGTTCGGGTGCCATTTTGAGATTCCAGGCCTTAGTGTTTCTGTTAAATGCCAGCTACAGCATTTGAACTTATACCTGAATAGTCTGTGCCAGCTGCTAGATGTTTGGATATTGCTGCTGAATGTACAGGACTTGTGATCAATGATGTGATCATACAGTATGAACAATGGTGATATTCAGTGCCATTACCCAGATAAAAATCCAGTCAGTTTAATACAGTCACAAGTTATCTGGCACTTAGAGGTGAAATTATCAATGATGGCTACTGTTAAATCTTGTTATGTTTTCGCAAGCTGGGTATTATAGCACAGGGTCTCATTGCATAAAATGGGCCCCATGCTGAAATAGGTCAACTTGTGCTAAAATAATCCAGCTTAATAATATTCCACCTTGATAACTCACACACCCCTATAAAAAAAAAATAAAAAAATTACCATTTTCTTGGAAACTCCCTCTCTGCTCCTGGCCTGCCCCAGCATTATTTGGACAACACCAGGACAGTCTGTAGAGTCTCAGCTTCATCTAGATCAGTGGTTTTCTGCTCAGTCCTCAGGGTCCACCTAGTCAATTGGGAGGGGCCTTAGGCATCTGAATCAATCAGGGCCTTAGGCCTCTCCCCGATCCATCTCAGAATACAACAGGAAGGGGAAGATCCGCCATTTAGGAGTGGCTAACTTGCCAGCTGGAGGGTGTAAGCATCCCTCTGGTCAGACTATCTTCTACAAGGTATGTGAAGGGGAGGGGGTGTCAGGGTAGACCTAAGTGAACAGGTTGGGAGCCTGAAGCCTTGGAGGGGGTATCGGGGTGCTAAAGTTCACAGGGTATCAGGGGTTATGGGGGGTTTGTGACTTTGTGAGGGGATCCCCTGCCACTCAGCTGGTCATGGCAGGGAAATTCCTTTGCTGCAATCAGCTCAGTGGCTGTGTCTATTTGAAATTTTAGACATCTGCCAAAGCCCTAGGCTGCTTAAGCTTATCAAGCCACTTCTGGGAAAAATCAAACCCAACCCAGCCTTGGGCAAGCTTAAGGGTCACGATGCATCTCCCTCGACCGTGACAAACTCCTACAGTGTAGGCATCCTGCCTCTTTTTTTTTTTTAAATATGTATCCCGATTGACTGCTAGACAGTGGTAGGACATCTACAATTGGGATGCTCATTTATAGAATCAGCCCCTTTGTGTATATGGTTCTTTCCTTTACTATTCATGACTCTTTTCATTTTCCCAACTTTTTGTTATAATGGTAAACCACTTTGTTTTATGTTCCATGTAAAATGGTATATTAATGAAAAATAATAAAAAGATAATGATAGAGAATACTGTAATCTAGGAAGAAAGAAAAGATCTTGTCTCTATAATTAATGCAACTTAGTATACCAACAGAAATTAAAAAAAAGAGTTTGTATTTACCTTTAGATTTAGAAGATTCAAGTCTTAGGTAAAGCAGATGTTTGTTCCATAATTTTGGGGATATCAATGCTAAATAAGAACATAAGAATACCCTTATTGGGTCAGACCAATAGTCCATCAAGCTCAGTAGCCTGTTTTCACAGTGGCCAATCCAGGACATTAGTACCTGGCCAAAACCCAATGTATAGCAATATTCCAGTCTATCAATACAGAGCAAGCAGTGGCTTCCCCATGTCTTTCTCAATAACAGACTATGGACTTTTTCCTCCAGGAACTTGTCCATACCTTTCTTAAAACCAGCTATGCTATCCGCTCTTAGCACATCCTCTGGCAATGCGTTTCAAAGCTTAACTATTCTCTGAGTGAAAAAAATTCCTCCTATTGGTTTTAAGAACATTTCCCTGTAACTTCGAGTGTCCCCTAGTCTTTGTCATTTTTGATGGAGTGAAGAATTGATCCACTTGTACCCATTCTATTCCACTCAGGATTTTGTAGACTTCAATCATATCTCCTCTCAGCCTTCTCTTTTCTAAGCTGAAGAGCCCTAACCATTTTAGTCTTTCCTCATACGAGAGGAGTTCCATCCCCTTTACCATCTTGGTCGTTCTTCTTTGAACCTTTTCTCGCACCATAGTATCTTTCTTGAGATAAGGAGATCAGAATTGAATGCAATACTCCAAAATACACTGGTTTTATGGTGTCCAGCCTCACTATTTAATTTGGAAGAACTATTAATAAAGGGACATGTATACTAAGCTGTTTTAGGTTCTAACACAGGGAAGACACTCTAATGTGGGATGTGATAAAGCATTTTGCTTTAATTGTGCCATCTTTGTGTGATACAAGGTTTTGTGTTTTTTTGGTGGGGGGAATGAAGTGTGTTGGGACAATAAATGGGTGGATGCAGGCATGGAATTATTAACCATCTAGTGGTCTGACATTACTGCATGCTAACTAGTTAACACAGTGCGGGATTCCTTACAACCTTTTAAATAGGAGATGGGAAGGGTTTTTGTGTTGTTGTTTTTTATGGCCAAGCTCTAATTGTGATATTAACAAATGTCCAGAAATGAAACAAGGCTATTTTATGGCTTTGCTAGAAATGGGTTTCGCACGGGGAAAAGACCCACATAAAGAAACACTAACCCCCTCTTCTACGAAACTGCACTAGCAGTTTCTAGTGCGGGGAGCCGCGCTGAATGTCCCGCGCAGCTCCCAATGCTCATAGAGTTCCTATGAGCATCGGAAACAGCACGGGCTATTCAGTTCAGCTCTCTGCACTAAAAACCACTAGTACAGTTTCGTAGAAGAGAAGATAAGCCCATTTACCAGTGCACCTTAGTAAAATAACTCTTTTCAGCATTACTATTAACTGTCCCATCTTATTGAGAAATGTGTTTAAAATCAATATATTCCTCAATTTTCAGTTCACTTTGAAACATCCTGCCACTAAAAGTATGAACTGAACCTTCTTACAAGAAATTTAAATATAAAATGAAGGGCCACTCATTTAGGTAATCATTTGATATCTGATCACTCAGTACTAGAATATGATTTTGTTATCTGTAAGATAATTATCTACTTAGCTTTCATATGTCTATGAGATACAATATATTTTTTTTATTTCAGAAGTATTTAAAAATAGAGGGTAGGTGTTTTGTTTTTTCACTTTTTGAGGGCAAACATTTTTCTGTTTACTATTATATTGTATACTCATGTGATTTTGTTAGTTACATTGAACTAGTTTATGAGTTTAGGCAGTTTATAAACTCTGTGATTGTGGTTGTGATTGTGATTTTTTTTTTTAATAAGTCATTGGTTTATAAAATATACCCAATACAAAAATTGGGCCATATATCTTTAATGCTTATGGGGTTCATAATAATAAAAAAAAAAGCACGTCTAAAAAGTGTCCTAAATGGCTACTTGGACAATCAAAAAGCCTGATCGTCCAAGTATCCATAAGCTCAGGTGGGCCCATGTGTCTAAGGCCCCGCCCACAGGAGGGGCCTAAGGCTCCTGGGCCTATTCTGATTGGCCCAGGTGCCTTAGGCCCCACCAGGAGGCGGGGCTTTGGTGCCCCTAGGCCAATCCAGCCCCATTCTTCGTTGAGCTGCATGCCGGACAGATGGGTTTGGCACCCGTCTGTCCAGCCAACCTAAAATAGGTATGGGGAAGGGAGGGGTGGGGTGGGGGTTCGGCTGGGGGGGGGGCGATCGGGGGTTCTTGGGGGGGCGGATGTTGGGGGGAGGGGGCTGCGTCGAGGACAGGAGGGCCTGGGATCCCTCCTGCCCGTACTGTAGTGGGGGTGGGGGTAGGGGGGGTCGCCTGGGCCAGGAGAGCTTGGGCTCCCTCCTGGCCCGAACGAGTCGGGGGTGCCACGGGTGCCTGGGGCAAGAGGGCTTGGACTCCCTCTTGCCCCGATGTTATTGGGGGGGGGGTCACGGCTTCAACGGGGCAAGAGGGCTTGGACTCCCTCTTGACCCGATGTTATCGGGGGGGGGGGGGTTGTGGCTTCAACGGGGCAAGAGGGCTTGGACTCCCTCTTGCCCAGATATCGTCGGGAGGGGGGGTCGCGGTTTGACATGGCAGGAGGGCTTGGGCACCCTCCTGCCTGGATCGTTTTTGGGGAGGGGGGAGGATTCTGTAACCGGTGTTGTTTTTGACAGACACCAGTTACAGAATCCAGCTTTTAGGCGAAGGACTGGCTCCTTCTTCGCCTAAAAGCCGTACGTTTTGTGTTTTTTTTTCATTATAGTTAAAAAGTGTAGACGTGCTGTGGGGGTACTTTTAGATGTAGTGGAGATTGGGCGTTTAGGCAGAGGAAGGCCATAATCAAAACATGGACATAAGTTTTGGTTATGGACTCTTTCCCTGCTTCTGGGTTGAACATTTAGGGACTTAAGCCAAAAGGGGACTTAGACGTTTTTTTTCGATTTTGCCCCTCCACGTGTTTGTTTTCACATTTTAATTTCCTTTCTTAATCTCTCTGAATTAGTTTGATTGTAAACCACTGAGATGGTAATTGCCAATAAGTGGTATATCAAACATAGGAACAGAGAAACAGAGAAAATTGAAGGCAGAAAAAGGCCATATGGCCCTTTTAGCCTGTCCAACCATGCCATTCATTATCCCCTCTGCTCCTTTAGAGATCCAACACACTTATACCAAGCTTTCTTGAATTCAGATAAACATTTTGGGTTCACTGTAGGTGCGATTCTGTATAGGACGCCTGTCGGCTTCTGAGACCCGGTGCCTTATACAAAATCCAGACCTTTATTTCTGCCACTTTCTCTGGGAGACAAGCATTCACCAGCCCTTTTCATTAAAAAGCATTTTCTGAGGTTACTTCTGAATCTATCCCCTTTCACCTTTATCCTATGCCCCCTCATTCCAGAGTTTCCTTTTAATTGAAAGAGACTTCCCTCATGCACACTTATGCCATATAGGTATTTAAACATCTCTATCATATTTCCCCTCTTCTGCCTTTCCTCCAAAGTTTACATATTAAGATCTTTAAGTCTGTCCCCATGTGCCTTATGACGTAGACCACTGACCATTTTAGTAGCTTTCCTTTGGTCAAACTCTACCCTGTTTATATCTTTTTCTTTTTTTTTTTTTTTTTTAAGGTTCAGTCTTCAGAATTATAACCAATAGCAATAACACTTGGAAAATTGAAAAGCGTTTTGCAATGAATGTAGAGAATGAGATGATTTATAAGGGATCAAGAAACATGCCAAAAAAATGGATATTCTGGAGTAATTTAAATAATGTATTCCAGATATACAAATGTATGTGTGCATCTTACATCATAGAATAATTAAGCACAGGGTGTCATTGCATAAAATTGGACCTTGAATTAAAATAACATAACTTGTGATGAAGGTTCCCTTTTATTAAACTGCAGTAGAGCTTTTACCATGGGCCAGTGAGGAAATGCTCTGACTCTCATAGAAATTTAATGAGCATTGGAACATTTACCTCACCAGCCCATAGCAAAAAGCTCTATTGTGGTTTGATAAAAGTGGCCCCATATCTTTTTAATACAGGAATTTATTGCATAAAATGGGAACCTGTGCTAAAATAGCAGCCCATGTTAATAAATTTCCCCCTAAATCTCTTAGACAATTTAAGTTTAATATTATAATATGTTATACTTACATTCTTCCTTACTTAACCAAAGTTCAACCCAATTATATCTTTAGGGTCTTATTCTGTATAGGCTGCCAATATCGGCGGCCACTAATCACGTGTCAATCACGCACTGGCATCCTATGCAGAATCCTGCCTACACTCCCAGACAGATGCCTGAAATTTGCAGATCTACATTTCAAGTGTCTGTCTCCCATCTATGGAGATGCGTACCGATGCTTAAGCCCATCCAAGGTCTCTTCTAGGCAAAGCCATGTCCACAACCCACTTTGGGCATGCTTAAGCATTGCTATATGTCTCCTTAGATGCACTCCAGAGGCCTACAATGTGGACATCCTGCCTTGGGGACGTTTTTTTTAAAGCATGCATCACAATTGGCTGTCCAACGGAAGTAGTGTGTCTACCAACGCCTGCCATCGGGACATATGTTTTTGAGAATCAGGCCCTCAGTATATATTTGGATTGGTTTCTATCCTTTTTCAGAGAATAATATGTGAAAGAATGGCAAAATAGCAGTTTTTCAGGGTGAATTTATGGAAACAAAATTATTACCTGTAAGAACCATGAAATTCAGCTATTTTTAAATAATGCCATTATAAATCTTTCAGTTGATACAATTTGTACTGTACCAATATAAAGGCATTACACATTTTACTTTGAATTTTTTTTGTAACATTGAAGAGATTGTTTTTCTAAAGCTGCTGTGATAAGAGTTAAAAATTCTGAAACACTGTTGACTTATCAGTTGAACACAGCTTTTCATGTAAATGTGATGTATGCAAATTTTAAAAGATAAGAGACAGATACTTTTGTAATCTCTTTGCAGGGGACAGTAGCTATGTAAAATGAACAAAGCCTGAATTTTGATCTGAGGGATTAATTTTCAGAAATTAAATAATAACAGAGCAATCAACAGAAGTAAATAAAATAAAGTTTCAAGGTGTTACTATACAATTGGTTGATTCAACACATTACTTTCTGCTCTTTACATAAACACTTATATGTGGTAAACTATAAAAATAATTTGAACACAACTGAATTCACATGCGGTAAGATTAACCCAAATTAAATTTGTCAATATTCAGTCAGTGGATAGCAGTAATTTTTAAGCACAAAGCAATCTTGGCTAATTTAGGCCTTTTATCAAGCTGCCTTAGGGTTTTTCATTGGTGGCCGCTGCGGTAAAACATAGCTTGATAAAAGGGGGCCTTAGACCCAGATATTAAATACTGGGTCATGTCTGAACACTTAGATATATAGATAAGAGACATGGCCATTGGTGACAGTGTATGAGACAATCCTTCATGCAAATGTCATGATTGCCAATAGCATGGCTACACTTACCCAGTGACGTACCAAGGGGGGGATGTCCGCCCCGGGTGCAGCCTTAGGGGGGGTGCACAGCCGGCCCGGTCCCTATCACGCTCCCACCCTCCCAGCAAGAGCAGCAAACCTCCCTCCAGTAGCGTCGGCTGCTTCGCGGCTTTCTCCTCCCTCTGCCGCATCATTGATGAGGTCATCAGTGATGCTTTACCAGCAGGAGAAAGCCGACGTTACTGGAGGGAGGTTTGCTGCTCTTGCTGGGAGGGTCGGAAAGGTTCAATTGGGAGGAGGGGAGAGATAGGAAGGTCAGCGGGGGTTCGGCTGGGAGGGGGGAGAAGCGGTCTGCCTCGGTGCTCCAAGGCTTGGCACCATTACCTTCTTCAGGCAGCAGCAGCTTTTACAATTTGCTGCTTTTGCCGGCTTCAGGCCTTCCTCTCTGCCAGGTCCTGCCTACTTCCTGTTTTCATAAAGACAGGACCCGACAGAGAGGAAGGCCTGAAGCCGGCAACAGCAGTCAATTGTGAATGCTGCTGCTGCCCGATGAAGTTCAGGACACCAGGCCTTGGGTGACAGAAGGAGGAAAGGGAGCAGAGGGGGAGATAATTGGGGAGAGTGTTGCGGTACCCAACTGGAGGAAATGAAAGGAGATGCCAGGGCTTGGAGGGAAGAAGAGATGCCAGGGCATGGAGGGAAGGAGGAAGGTATGCCAGATCAAGGAAAAATGAAGGGGGAAAGGAAGGAGGAGATGTCAGAGCATGGAGGGGGAGGGAGAGATGGAAGAAAAGTAAAGGAGAGAGATGCCGGGAATCAGGGAAGGGATGATGCCAGACCGTGAGATGGGAAGGAAAGAAAAAAGAGAGAGATGCCAGAGCATAGGGGAGGGGGTGGTGACAGAGAGGGAAAAATGGAGAGGTGACAGAGTTGAAATCAATCATGTACAAAGGAGAGAAGGAGCACGGGATAGATAGATAGTTTATGGAAGGAGCATAGAAAGAGGGAAGATGCCACATGGAAGAGAGAGAGAAGGTACACACTGGATAGAAAGAGCACAGAGAGCAGTGAATGGAAGGGGCGAGATAGAGGTGAACAGTAGATGGAAGGGGTAGAGAGAGGAAAACAGACACTGAATGGAAGTGTGGGGGAAAGGGGGAGCAGATGCTGGAAGGAAGTGGGGAGGAGAAAGAAAAAAGGGCACATGCAGGATTGAGGGAAGAGGATAGAGTTAGTTACTGGAAGGGGTGAGGGAAAGAGGTGGCAAGCTATAGGTAGACACAGTGAAAGAGGGAACTTGAGGACTGAATAGTAAAAAACAATTAAGACAGAGGTAGAAAATAAATTGAGAAGGAAGACCAGGGAAGAACAGTAGGAAGGGAGCGGAGAGAGAGAGATACCAGAGCAGGGGGGAAGGAGAGGAGACAGATACCAGACCAATGGGGGTGAAAGGAGAGATGGAAGGGGGAGGCATACAGTTTCTGGAAGGGGCATAGAAGGAGAGAAGATGCAATACAGGGGCAGAGAGATGGCAGACAGTGAATAGAAGGAAGAGAGTAACAAGAAGATGAGGAAAGCAGAAACCAGAGAAGACAAAGGTAGAACAAAAATTTTCTATTTATTTATTGCTTTAGGAGACATGTGTCACTGTTTCTGTGGTATTGCATTGTATGCAGAGTCCAGCTTCTTGCTGTTTCAATTTAACCTTTGTCTATGTATTTCTATTTTATCCTCCCTTTTACAAAACTGTGGAGCGTTTTTTAGCGCCAGCCGTGGTGGTAGCAGCTCTGATGCTCAGAATTCTATGAGCATCAGAGCTGTTACCACCGTGGCTAAAATCCACACTACAGCTTTGTAAAAGGGGGAGGGGTAAGTTTGTGATGACATTCCATACTAGGCGAAGGTGTTTTCTGTGTTCTGTGTGTTTGAAAGACATGGTTTTCTGTTAGGATTGACTGCAGGATTGATCTGTACTAGTCTGGCTTATTTAGTTTTACAATGGGTGTATTGCTGTTGTACTTCTCACTGCAGTATGTAAGATGCTGCCTTTTCCTAGGTACTCATGTGTGATGTATGGCTTGTTACTAAAAATCATGTTTTTCGTACAGATGGGGGGGGGTGCCAAAAAATGATATGCCCCGGGTGTCATACATGCTAGGTACGCCACTGCACTTACCAACATCTCAGGAGGAGCATCTCAGGAGGAGGTAGGGTGAAGCTGCTCTATCAACCGTCCATTAGAGTGCTCTCACTATAGTTTCAACAGTGCTCCATCCTTCCTGACACTCTCTCTAAATAGCAGATCCCTTCCCAACATAGCAGTAGAAGTCTCCACCTCCTGATAGTCTCCTCAGGTGTCTGATCCCCTTACAGCACCCTCTATTGCTTCTAATCTCTTCCTGGAGCATACCTCCAATATCAGGCTCTCTCACTGTCATACACTTTAACACCTGATCCTCCCACTCCCCAAAGGTTTATACTACAGATAGATATTTTTTAAAAAGGGCATAAGCCCTAACTGCCACCTATTTTGTAGGTTGTAAGGGCTCATGCCATTACATCAGAAAATGGAAAATAGACCATTTTCTAGTTGCAGCAAAAAGTGACCTTAGTGTACAAAAAAGACCCATGTAAGTGCAAGATAAGGCCACTTTTGTTGCAGCTTATTAAAAGGATCCCAAAATGATTTCTATGTGTAAGTCTGCGTCTCGTTAAGGGTTGACTATGGTTCGGTTTCTACTTCATTCACAATGTCCACTCTAGTTTATATATACGTATTATTATTAGTAACAGTTTTCCTATGCTAGAAGTTTAAAAAAAAACACAAAAAACTACTCCTGGAAGTTATTTAATAAAGACTAATATAATGGTTGCCTCAGAGTGAGAGGCTGTTGTATATATATTAAAAATAATATGAAGCTATTATAATCAATTTTTATAAAATATTTAAAAAATGAAAAAAAAATATAAACCAGCTAATCAACAATTAAAAATAAACCCACTAATATTTACTATCTGCATAATTCAAGCTGATTTATGGAAAGTATAGTTTTGTGAAGTCAATTTCAACTTTAGTATGAGGTCCAACAAAATATAAAGAGAATTATATCGACTGGGGAACAAGTAAGATGAGTGAAATTTCAAAGACAATGGAGAAAATGAAAACAATTTAAAAAGAAAAAATAATACAAGATCATAAGAGAAGGAACAGTGAGCTGAAAAAAATAGGAAAGTGACTATGTAGTACATAATTGAAATGAAAATACGTCTTAAAAACCTGCCAAAATCGGCAGTTAGATGATCAAAAAGATAGGTCTTCCAAGTACCAATAATACAAGGCAACAAAATGTTTTTTCCAGAATCATCTGACAACACGGCACATTTTTCTAAATCAGTTTTTCACGCAGATTTCAGACCTGTTATTAGTTTTTTTTTCAGTCAAACTTTTAAAGTTTGCTTATAGCGTTTTAGCATATAGGGTTTTAAGAAGTACAACATCAATTTAAAGAAATGTTGCAGTATCTTCAGTCCAAAGTCAAATAAGCATACAGCATAGCATAATTATACTGGACTGTGCCACTTAGCAATCAATATTTCTTCAAAAATGCTTAGAGTATGATTTCTTTTTGTAAGTTGTGTCTGGATTGTCATGGCACAACATCCAGCAGTAGTCGGCCATCATACTCTCATTCCAGAAACCTTGGTAGCAATGTTCCATTAACCGAATGTCCCAGTGAAAACGTTCTCCTTGCTCGTCACTCACCATACCAAGATTTTCCGTAAATAAATCAAGATGTGAGTACAGAAGGTGTATTTTTAATGACATGCAACAGCCAAGTTTCTGATATGAGTCATGGAGATTCTGAACTCCTTTGTTGTATGAAGGAGACTTATGGTTACCCAGAAAGTTTTCTGCTAACCACTTGAATGCCTTCCAAGCTTCAAGCTCAGCTGCTGAGAGTGATTGCTTAAAATCTTCATCCTGCATAACGAACTTGATCTGTGGGCCTATAAATATCCTTCTTCAGTTTTGCAGTACTGAATTTTGGAAATTTCTTAACAAGATATTGAAAACCAGGTCAGTTTGCTTTACCCATGGCCTTTACCAGGTTTTTTATCAACCCCATGTTGATATGAAGAGATAAAATAAATATTTTATGAGGATCCACCAATAGCATAAAATTTACACTTCTTGTCCCTGGGTTATAAGTATCCCTCAGCTGCCAGACACGCTTGACATAATGTTCAGCTATAGATCTGCTATCCCACTAGCACAGGAAACAGCAGTATTTAGTGCTTGCATTCCCTTTAGCATGCCAATGACCTTCAGATCACCATAGATGTTCCACTGGTGTGTTTTATAACTGATTGCTTCTAATAAATTCTTCATATTCTCATAAGACTCCTTTAGATGAGCAGAATGGGCAATTGGTAAACTTAGTTTGGAATTTCCATTGTGCAGTAACACTGCCTTCAAGCTTCTCTGAGAAGAATCAATGAAGAGACGCCATTCATCTGGATAATGCACTTGTGACAAACTTTTGAAGAGCCCGTTGATGTCATGCCAAAAGCACAATGAGTCATTTATAGTGAAGAATGTTATTAAGTTATGATTCCTTTTTCTGTAATGATATATATTAGCATCTTTTCCAAGCAAGTGCTTTTGCTTAAGCTTTGAAGCAAGAGGTTCTGCTTTTTCTTTTGAAAGATTTAGATCACAAATAAGATCATTGAGCTCAGCTTGTGTAAAGGTCTCTGGTTCTGAATCTTCATCATTCACATAATCAGGATCAGATAATTCTGGATTGTGACCATCTGCTGCATCATTATCACATTCCACATCATGTTCCACAGAAACAAGTCCATCTTGTGGAGGTACAGGGATAGGCAGTGAGTCATCATGAGGAACAGGCCTAATAGCAAAATCCAGAGTAGGATATATAATTTTGTGCTTAGCTTTAGCTGAGAATCCACTAGTGTTCACAAGGCAAAAGTAGCAATCTTTAATATAGTCTCATGATTCCCTCCATATCATTGGGATTGCAAATGCCTTTCGTCGATTGAGCCAGTCACGAAGTCCATTGGAACAACTGGTACAGATGATATGTAGAGCCCAAGACTTATCCTAGTCACCCAGTGGATAGCCAAAGTACAATTTGAATATCTTCTTCAGATCTACGGTAATTGGGCGATGTTGTGCTTTCATCATGAATGAACAACAGACATAACAGAAACTATCTGGATGATTAGTACAATGTCTTGGCATGATAAAGACTGATATTAATCACTGTAAATAATGTCTGTAGCATAAAAAAACAAAGAAGGAGTGGCGTGCTGAACCAAGCAGGGAGAAAATCATCAGCATCGGCAGGCAGCTCTGATAAGGAGCGCTGAGAAGGAGGCAGTAAGGAGCTTGGGCAGAGGCGAGAGTTCGCTCCACCCACCCCATGGCGTCAGAGGAAGCGCCAAACTCCCCCTTAAAAGGGGAGGATCCATTGCAGCACACGCGGTGCCGAGCACAGAGAGGAGAGGAACGGTGTGCTGAACCAAGCAGGGAGAAAAGCATCGGCAGCAGCGCTGAGATGGAGGCAGGGAGGAGCTTGGGGCAGAGGTGAGAGTTCGCTACGCCCACCCCTACCCCGTCAGAGGAATCACTGAACTCCCCCTTAAAAGTGGAGGAGCCAACGGCAAGCAGCCATTCGGTGTGCAGAGAAGGCGAGCGGCAAAGGAGCTCGCCTTAGCGAGATCACCTTTGCGAAGAGCCTCAAGAAGGGCCAAGTCACTACCACCAAAAAAGGGCCGAGTCACTTCACCCAAGAACACCAGTGAAGGACAGAAAAGTAAGGAAGCGGCAAGCACAGAAGGAAGGAAGAAGCAGGCACAGAAGAAACAAACACTCACAAGCAAAAGTAGGGCAGAGCAAAGACAGCACACACAAGCAAAAGGCAGCAAGGCAAAGAATTAGCAGGCACAGAAGGTAAGGGGGAGGCAGACACAGAAGGAACACACACACACAAGGAAGAAGCGGGTACAGAAGAGACCACACCAGTACACTAATAAAGAATACTTCAAATAGGTGGACAACAGTGGAAGCAGAGGAAATCCAGAGGATGAGCTTCCCAGTGTACTGCATGGACTGCCATATGTACGATTACCTCCCCTAAGGGAGGCAGTCATATGTATGCAGTCGGTATCAGGAGCTGAAAAGCTTGAAGAAGGAGGTTAGTCAACTGAAGTACAGGATTCATGAACTGGAGGGACTCTACATCGTGGAAGACCTGCTCAGAACAACTGAAGATCCAGAGAGAGAGAGGCTCATTGAGGAACAAGTCAGGGAGCTTGAGCAGTTCATCGAAGAGGCCTACAGGAGGGTGGAAGAACGAGAATAAGAACACTGTAGGAAGGACGAAGATACACCCGCAAAGAATGGAGGACAAGAGAAATCGGATCCCAAGGAAGAAGAAGCCCGTGGAAGAACTCCGCAGGAAGGGGATACAAGGTCTTGCCAGGGCCAAGAAGGGGAAGCAGTAAAGCATACCAAGGACACAGACCTGCATCCAGAGCGAAGTCTGAAAAAAATGAAGGTCTGCAATCCTAGTGGGTGACTCAATCCTAAGGCAAGTAGACAGCCACATCGCAAGAGGGAGAGATGATCGGCTTTGACCTGCCTCCCAGGAGCAAGATGTAGTTGACAGAATTAAAAGGATCCTAGAAGGGGCAGAGACAGAAGAGACTGCGGTTTTGATCCACAACAGAACAAACAACGTCAGTAGGAGGGACTACAGCAGGAATGCACAGATCAATCAGTTCAAGATGCTGGGAAGGAAGCTGAAGTTGAGGACTCAGAGGATTGCATTTTCGGAGATCCTACCAGTACCAAGGGCAGACATAAAGAAACAGACGGAACGACAATCAATAAACGCCTGGATGCGGAGATGGTGTGAGGAAGAAGGATTTCACTTCGTGAGGAACTGGACTACGTTTTGGGGCAAGAACAAGCTCTTCAGGAGGGACGGACTACACCTGAGCACAACTGGGACAAGACTTCTAGCAAACGACATCAGGAGAGGCATATAGAGGCTTTAAACTAAAAAGAAGGGGAAAGCCGACAGTCGACCAGGAGTCGATGGTTCGTAAGAAGGTATCCCGAGAAGATACCAAATGGGAAAAATCCAGGGAAGACACATCAGGCAAACAACGAAAGTTGATGGACCAAGAAGATGATAAGAAGAACACAACCCAGGGGGGAAGATAAAGTAGACAAAACCCAGGAGGAAGATAAAGTGGACAAATGCCAGGAGTTGACACGGCAAGGAAAGGATAAGAAGGACGCAGCACAAGACAAAGAAATGAAGACAAGAAAATACCAGGACTTAAATTGCATGTATACAAATGCGAGGAGCCTAAGGAACAAAATGGGGGAATTGGAGTCGTGACCATAAAAGAGAATGTGGACATCATTGGGGCCACTGAAACATGGTGGAATGAGGAAAACAAATGGGACACAGTACTGCCGGGGTACAAACTCAAAGATAGGTCAGATCAGAAAGAGGAGGAATAGCCCTATACATCAAGGATAGCATACACTCAACCAGAGTGGACACAGGGGCAGTGAACGACAAACTAGAATCGCTATGGGTTAAAATACCAGGAAGGAGCAGGCAAGAGTTAAGGATGAGCCTGTACTATTGTCCACCTGGGCAGACCAAAGAAAACGACGAAGAAATGGAAGCCGAAATGAGACGGGAATGCAAAAATGGTAACACCATTGTCATGGTAGGAGACTTCAACTATCCCGGGATAGATTGGAGTCTTGTAAACTCCAGATGTGCTAGGGAAACTGGATTCCTGGAGGCAATCTAGGACTGCTTCATGGAGAGGGAACGCAACTCTGGACCTGATCCTAAATGGGCTCAATGGACCTGCAAAGGAAGTGGAAGTAGTGGGACCGTTAGGAAACAGTGATCACAATATGATCCAATTCAAAGTCGATGCAAGGACATCGAAGGGGAAGAGAACCACAACAACGACTTTTAACTTCAAGAAGGGAAACTACGAAGCGATGATGGCAATGGTAGGAAAGAAACTAAGGAACAGCTTAAAGAAATCGCAGACTGTGGAAAAAGCCTGGTCTTTATTTAAAGACACAATAAACACTGTGCAAATTCTGTATATCCCCAGATTCAGAAAGGGATGCAAAAAAGACCGAACAAACAAGCCGGCATGGATAACTAAGGAAGTGAAGAAAGTGATAGGAGATAAGAAAAAGTCATTCCGGAAGTGGAAAAAGGACAAAACCGGAGAAAACTGGAAAGAGCACAGGAAGCATCAAAAAGAATGCCACCGCGAAGTTAGAAGAGCAAAAAGAGAATATGAAGAGAGGCTAGCCAAGGAGACACAAAATTTAAAACCGTTCTTCAGATATGTTAAAGGGAAGTAGCCGGCAAGAGAGGAGGTGGGACCGCTGGATGACGGAAATAGGAAAGGAGTAGCGGATAGATTAAACATGTTCTTTTCATCAATTTTTATAAAAGAGGACACATTCAGCATGCCAGAACCTGAAAGGATCTTTAAAGGTAATCAGGCAGAAAAGTTAAGATCCATGGAGGTAAGCCTTGAGGAAATGCTCAAGCAGCTAGACAGATTAAAAGCTGACAAATCTCTGGGCCCGGATGGAATCCACCCTAGGCAGTGGCGTACCTAGGGTATGTGGCACCCGGGGCCCATCATTTTTTGACACCCCCCCCCCCTCATGGAAAAATTTTTTTTTTTTTTTTTTTTGCAATAACCATGAAATGGAATAAATGGTCAGAATAGAAACAGGCAGTGAAAATTTTCTTTTATTGAACCTCATTTATGTAACCATTATTCCAAACATAACATAACATAAATTATGTCGGAATTGTCATGACATCAGAAGTACATATGGAGTAGTTGCAGGTGATGCTTGGGACAGTTCTGATTATGTTAGTTTGGTTTTATGTGTTTTTTGAATAGAAGGGTTTTTTATTTCTTTTTTTAAGGTTTTGTAGTTTGTGGTCGAGGTCAATAGGTTGTAGAGTTGGGGGTCAAGTGTTGCAGCTCGAATGGCTAGGAGGTTGTCAAACAGTTTTTTTCTTTTGACGTTTTTGGTTGGAGGGTGTGTGAATGGTGCACAAGTTCTCCTATGTCTGTTTGAAGTGGATTGAATTATTTAGCTGAAGAAATTAGTTACCCCCCCATTCCACACACATTAATTCTCTTCCATTTTTGTTCCCATTATAAAAAAACACTGATAAGTTCCCAGGAAAAAAATACATTAAATAAGAAGTGAAAACAAAGGCCCCTACAGATGAGAACATAACATAAGAATAGCCTAACTGGGTCACACCAATGGTCCATCATGCCCAGTAGCCCATTCTCATGGTAGCCAATAGTGCTGCCCGATTCAGAGAAAAATATTTCATTCGATTCGATTCACCCTGTTGAATCGATTTTTCGATTAGATTCACTGTTAATGACACCGCTTTTTAAGTTTAAACAAAGTATAACAATAAATTTCACAACAACAATAAATTTCACAAAGTACTTAAAAAAAAAAAATCACATTTTTCCATTAAAGCAGTTCTGGAGACATTTGCTTGAACAGTCTTTTTTCCCAGTCCATAAGCAAGCAATATGAAAAAGATTTCCTTAATTATCTACTCAAACATTTTTGCTATTTACTTTCATTGTACCTAGACTATTATTCAGTAGAAAAAATTTAGTTTGTTCAATCAAGCAGAACATTCACTCATAGAAGTCCAATGTCCACACAGGATTTGATTGAACAAACCATATTTTTTCTACTGAATAATAGTTTAGGTATACTGAATAGCAAAAATGTTAAAGCCACACAGAAAAGCAGTAAAAGTCAATAGGTTCTCCAAGTGGGAACAACCTGATGTCTCAGCACTTGAGGAAAAGACCACGTAATAATGTTTATAAGATAAATCATATAAATGATTATACTGAAGCAGGGTGTCCTCAGCGTGAGAGGTAAGCGAGAGGAGAGAATTCTCCAGTGCTTTACACAATAAGGCTCCTCTGCCTGCAGTGCACACCATCATAGGACACCTCAGGTGTGCTCAAATTAATCAATGTGATAAATTAAACAGTGATAAACAATTGGTCAATCACAAGAGTGCAAGATCAAACAGGTTGTTCCCACTCAGAGAACCTATTGACTTTACTGCTTTTCTGTGTGAGTAGATAATTAAGCAAATTTCTGATAGCCTACAGAACTGATTCTCACCTTCCATCCCCAGCCCCCAAGACTTACCAGACCCCCCTTGCCGATGCATTTACTTACTGCCTGAACTGGATATTAAATCGTGGGGAAGAGAGGAGAAATTCGGGGAAAGAGCCAGCCAAAACTAGTATTTGTTGCTGCTGAGTGCACCAATCCAGGGCAAGCAGACGCTTCCCCCATGTCTTAATAACAGACAATGGACTTTTCCTCCAGGAATTTGTCCAAACCTTTCTTAAAACCAGCTACGCTATCTACTTTTAACATAACTTCTGGCCACTTCATTTTTAAGCTTAGATCTTTCCTTCCAAACAGAGACCTTGCTAGATGTCAAATACAGCACAAGGTAACTTCACATGGACTTAACTGTGCAGGAAATGAATCTCCTCATACACCCACCATATAGTGCAAAAATGTGCAAAGGTCTGTTTTTTTCTTTCGATCACTACATAGCCTAATGCCACACAAGCAGCGCTGTTACAAACATATTCTGAAGGTCAATGCTAAGGTTGACAAAGTTTCCTTCCTTGGACCAGAAGGAGATACTGACAAACCACTGGAAGAGATTCTAAAACAACTACCCAGAAATAACACCCAAAGACCCACTCAGTGTGTGAACCAGTTGAGTGGAGTGGACTAACTGGGGGTGGAAATGGGCCCAGAGTTTGCTCAGCAGAATTTCCCAGACTACCTCTTCCTCTCAACACACTGACATGCTACCACCACCACCAACACTAGGAACACCTCACCGAGTATGCCAGCAATGCTTATAAACTTTATAAAACACATTATTATATTTTCTTATAAAGCATATATTTTAACTGAACTCAGCCTTGCCATTCACAAAAATAGAAAAGTTCCCATTTCAAGCTGTCTCATGTACACTTTTCAAATCTAACATATTGTAATCACAAAACAGAAAATAAAATTATTTTTTCTACCTTTTGTTCTCTGATCAATATTCAAATCTTGTTGGTCCCAGGCTCTTGTTGTCTTGCTTGCCAGGGTCTCCTTTCTCCGTGCTAACCATCCGTCTGCCATCTCTGTTCTCCCCTTCCGTTTCCCTTCCCTCTCCCGGAGATCTGGCATCTTTCCTTTTTTTTGTCTCCATCCACAGATTCACCTTTTCTCAACTCCCCACCACCCCAGGATCCACCATCTCTCCCTTTCTGTTCCCAACTATCCTCCTATCCAGTATCTCTATCCCCCCTCCACACCATCCCCTGTTTCCAAGTTCTCTCCCTTTCTGTTCCTTCCCTCCCTAAATCCCATTATGCACCATCTCTCTCCCACTCCTCTGTTTTTAGACCCATTATTTCTAACCCCCAAAGTCTGGCATATGCACGTATCTTTGAACCCCCCCTTCCCTCTCTCCCTCTGTGTACTTTTACACCAGGACCCCCCTCCCCCGAAGGTCTGTCCCCCCTCAGAAGGGCTACACCCCACCCCTGAAGACCTGCACCCCCCGAAGGACTTTACCTCCCACCCGAAGGTCTGTCCCCCTCTGAACGCCTAAACCCCACCCCTGAAGGCCTGCACCCTCCCCGAAGGATTGTACCCCCCACCCGAAGGTCTGTCCCCCCCTGAAGGCCTGCACCCATCCCGAAGGCCTGCACCCACCCCGAATGCCTGCACCCACCCCGAAGGCCTGCACCCACCCCGAAGGCCTGCACCCCCGAAGGCCTGTCCCCCCCCTTGAAGGCCTGACCCCCCCCTTGAAGGCCTGCCTGCTTGTCCCCCCTTGAAGGCCTATCCCCCCTTAAAGGTCTGCCTGTCCCACCCCCTTGTAGGCCTGTCCCCCCTTAAAGGTCTGCCTGTCCCACCCCCTTGTCGGCCTGTCCCCCCCTTGAAGGCCTGACCCCCCCTTGAAGGCCTGCCTGCTTGTCCCCCCTTGAAGGCCTGTCCCCCCCTTGAAGGTTGGCACCCCCCCAAAGGCCTGCACCCCCTTGAAGGCCTGTCCCACCCCCTTGTAGGCCTGTCCCCCCCTTGAAGGCCTGCCTGCTTGTCCCCCCTTGAAGGCCTGTCCCCCCCCTTGAAGGCCTGCACCCCCCCTTGAAGGTTGGCACCCCCCCAAAGGCCTGCACCCCCTTGAAGGCCTGTCCCACCCCCTTGTAGGCCTGTCCCCCCCTTGAAGGCCTGCCTGCCTGTCCCCCCCTTGAAGGCCTGTACCCCCTTGAAGGTCTGCACCCCCCGAAGGCCTGCACCCCCCCGAAGGCCTGTCCCCCCACTTGAAGGCCTGCCTGCCTGTCCCCCCCTTGAAGGCCTGCACCCCCTTGAAGGTCGGCACCCCCCCTGAAGGCATGCACCCCCCCTGAAGGCCTGTCCCCCCTTGAAGGCCTGGCCCCCCCCCTTGTAGGCCTGCACCCCCTTGTAGGCCTGTCCCCCCCCCCCCTTGTAGGCCTGTCCCCTCCTTGAAGGCCTGCCTGCCTGTCCCCCCCTTGAAGGCCTGCACCCCCTTGAAGGTATGCACCCCCCCCCCGAAGACCTGCACCCCCCTTGAAGGCCTGCCTGCCTGCCTGTCACCCCCCTCCCCCTTGAAAGTCTGCCTGCCCGCCCGCCCGCCCCACCCTGAAGGCCTGATGCCCCGACCCACCCCGAAGGACCATTCGCCCCCCTGGCCTCCCCGCACTACCTATGAAGCAGCCGCAGCAGGATCGCGACGTCAGCTATCTTTGCGCTGCTTAGGAGCTGCTTCCTGCGCCGGGCTACCTTAAGCTACTGCCCCCCCCACGCCCGAAGGACCGCTCGCCCCACTGACCTTCCAGCACACCTATGAAGCAGCCCGCAGCAGGATCGCGACGTCAGCAATCCCTCAGCTGCTTGGGCGCTGCTTCCTGCGCCGCGGTCCCGCCCCCTCCTCTGACGTCAGAGGAGGGACGGGACCGCGGCGCAGGAAGCAGCGCCCAAGCAGCTGAGGGATTGCTGACGTCACGATCCTGCTGCGGGCTGCTTCATAGGTGTGCTGGAAGGTCAGTGGGGCGAGCGGTCCTTCGGGCGTGGGGGGGGGACTGAGCGGCAAGGAGGGAACACCCCCTCAGGGCTGGTACCCGGGGCGGCCCGCCCCCCCCGCCCCCCCCCTAGGTACGCCACTGACCCTAGGGTATTGAAAGAGCTAAAAGTGGAAATAGCGGAGTTACTGCAGCAGGTTTGTAATCTATCCCTGAAAACAGGGGTGATCCCGGAGGATTGGAAGATAGCAAATGTTACATCCATCTTTAAAAAAGGTTTGAGAGGCGACCCGGGGAACTACAGACCAGTAAGTCTGACATCGGTCCCGGGGAAGATGGTGGAAGCACTGATAAAAGACAGCATCGAGCATCTAGAAAGGAATAATCTGAGGAACACAACCCAACATGGCTTCAGCAAAGGAAGATCGTGCCTAATGAACTTATTACACTTCTTCGAAGGAGTAAACAAGCAAATGGACAAAGGAGCCCCCATAGACATTGTATACTTGGATTTCCAAAAAGCCTTCGACAAGGTACCACATGAACACCTGCTAAGGAAACTAAGGAGCCATGGGGTGGAAGGGGATGTACATAGATGGATCAAAAACTGGTTGGCAGGTAGGAAGCAAAGGGTGGGAGTGAAGGGCCACTACTTGGACTGGAGAGGGGTCTCCAGTGCTGTCCCACAGGGATCGGTACTCGGATCGCTGCTGTTCAATGTTTTCATAAATGACATATAAACAGGGCTGAAGTGCGAAGTTATAAAATTCACAGACGACACAAAACTTTCTAGTGAGGTTAGGAGCAAAGAGGACTGTGAAGATTTACAAAGGGACCTGAACAAACTGGGAGAGTGGGCGAATAAATGGCAGATGAAGTTTAATGTAGAGAAATGCAAAGTCTTGCATGTAGGACACAGAAACCCGATGTAGCCTTGAGAAAGACTTAGGGGTAATGGTAGACAGATCAATGAAGCCATCGGCGCAGTGCGCAGTGGCCTCAAAAAAGGCGAACAGAATGCTAGGTATAATCAAGAAGAGTATTACAACCAAAACAGCAGAAGTTATCTTGCTGCTATATCGGGCAATAGTGCGCCTGCATCTGGAGTACTGCGTCCAATTCTGGTCGCTGTACCTTAAGAAAGATATGGTGATTCTAGAGAGGGTTCAGAGGAGAGCGACGCGACTGATAAAGGGTATGGAAAACCTTTCATATGCCGAAAGATTGGAGGAGCTGGGCCTCTTTTCCCTGGAGAAGCGGAGGCTTAGAGGGGACATGATAGAGACCAACAAGATCATGAAAGGCATGGAAAAAGTGGAGGACAGATTTTTCAAAATTTCAAAAAATACAAGAACGAGGGGGCATTCGGAAAACTTAAGAGGGGACAGATTCAGAACCAATACTAGGAAGTTTTTCTTCACTCAGAGGGTGGTGGACACCTGGAATGCACTTCCAGAAGGTGTGATACGACATAGTACTCTACAGGGTTTCAAGAAGGATTTGGATGAATTCCTGAAGGATAAGAGGATTGAAGGGTATAGATAGAGGAGTGGATGATTTCCTGCAGGAAAAATGGGTTGAGGGTTACTGATAGAGAATTACTATACAGGTCCTTGACCTGAATGGGCCACCGCGCGAGCGGACTGCTGGGCGGGATGGACCTCTGGTCTGACCCAGCAGAGACACTGCTTATGTCCTTATGTCCTTATCCTATAAACACATATCACCCAATTAATATTTATAATTATATATAATGAGCCTCATCACAAAAATGTGACGTGCTAGTGAAAAACTAAACATAAATTTGAAATCAGCATGAAAAATACTATAAAATCCACCCAACGTTTACTCTGATGAAAATGATGTGTTGACCCTCTGTACTCGAACAGGGTTTTAGACATATCTAAAACCAGCTTAGGCCTTTTGTCTGCCTCTGTGCACCCAGAGTGAAAAGGGGTGCTTTTGGAGTATTGGCAGGAGAGATTGGGCATCTCTCCTGCTGCATAATTGTGGAGGGGGGGAGGGGGGAGGAACGGTTCCACGATTCTGTATCTGGCATTTACGACAGACGCCGGTTAGAGAATTGTGCTTTTAGGTGAAAAACTGGTCCCTCACACCTAAAAGGTCTTGTTTTGGGCATTTGGGACTTGGGCAATTTTTTTTTGAGAATAGGGCTTAAAGGTAGACGTAGTGGTGGTCTGGGCAATTAAACATCTGAATGTACAGGTAGGCCATTCTTGGAAAAAAAAAATGGGGGGACTTTTTTTTTTGAGAATGGACATTAACCTCCTGCCTATTTTGTGCACTTGAAGCCTTTGGCCAAAAAGGGACTTAGATGTTTAGCTATGTATTTGTATGTAATTTATTTTTATACGTGGAAAGGTTTATTTTATGTTATTTGTTCTGTTTATATTTGGTTAATATACCATTTTATATTGGGGGGGGGGGGGTTTCAGATCTCTGACACTGGCTTTATGATATTTTTAATTCATACAATTAAATCATTCAAGATCACTTGTAAAAAACTTAACCATTCAAGATCACTTGTATCAAATAATGAATCTGTCTGTGTAACTCAACCTCTTCCAGAGAGAATTGACAATGAAGTACTTAAAGACCAGCTCAAATTGACATCAGTTACCACAGCAGCAATTGTAGAAATAAATCACAGTTATCAGCCATGAACCATCAGGTAAAAAAAAAAAAAAATCACTGTGGCCTTCCATGTTTGAGAGGGTTATAAACAGCTGTGTGCTGCATCAATGTAGAGTGTTCATACACTCAAACACATTGGGAAAATATTAAGGGTCAATCCTAACAGTCAGTTGCCATGTCCTTCAGCTCTTTCTCTTCAGAGAAGATTTGAAAAGAGGAGGGAATTTGGAGTAATACCTTCCAGTGCCTCCACAGTGACATGGTCCTAATGAATAATATAGATGTAATACTACATTAATGATTTTTTTTTTTTTATCCTTGTTAAATATCAGATCCCATGATAATGTGAATTGTCTCTCCTAAATTGTGGCCATTATTTGAGAAATTGGTAATCTCATATTGAGTTCCATTTGTTTTTGTTTCTTTTTCCTTCTTAATCTGTATGTAAAATCTCCCTTTTTCATTATAGATACACAGTACTGGTTTATGTATATTTATAAAAGTATAAATTTAAAAGAAAAGAAAAGAGGGGGAAGTCTATTTCTCACAGCATGCCCTGAGGCAGGCAGCAGAGATGTTTACAACGGCTAATCACTGGGATCCTCATATACAGGGGCTTAGTATATTCTACACCTGTGGTATTCAACCCAGTCCTCAGGGACCACCTGGCCAGTCGGGTTTTCAGGATATCCACAATGAATATGGATGAAAGAGATTTTGCAAACCCGACTGGCCAGGTAGTCGCCAAGGACTGGGTTGAATACCACTGTTCTACACAACTCAAATATACAGATATGAAAAAATATTGCACTTATATACAGCAAAGGCTGTTCCATGTAACTGGGCAAGCACAGAGCATAAAATGTAGGTGGTAACATGGGCAGAAAAAATGGAACTTAAAAACTTAGGCTTGGATTCTGTTAATGATGCCTAAATCAGCGACATCTACATGTCAATCATACTGAGGCTCTGTTACCAGAATTGTGGCTACTGGCATCTAAGAAAAAACTTAGGTGCCGGTAATGTAGGACATGGTTTTAAAGGCCTACATTACTAGTGTCTAATCAGGCCTAGCGGCACCTAAGGTCGTCTCCACCCCTAACCATGCCTACTTTGACCTTAGGCACAGCTATCCACCATGCTGTAGGCATGATTCAGGCACCTATTTTTTAAAATAATGGTATTTTAATTGGTTTTAAATGACATAGTCATTTACCATGCCAATTAAAGCAGTTAAGTTAGGTACCAGTAGGTACAATAAGATACCTACCAGCACCTAACATGTGTGATGTTTATAGAATATGACCCGTAGCATTGATTTTCAGCAGGAGGCTAATAAATTAGGCTCAAATCTAGGCAAATTAATGGCTGACCTAAATTTATGAGCATACCTTTTAAGCACCTAAATGAATATGAATTTTTCATTTGAAAAGTCATGCTCTGAGTTTGGCTGAAGAGGGCACAACTTTAGGAGACTAATTTTGGCACATAAATTTAGGAGCTCAGCATTTTCTGCATATTTGCCCCATGATTTTTTTCCCAGCCCTTACTAAGTTTCTGATGTAGGGAACATATATCACAGCTTCGTCACAAACCCTGGCCCCTGGACTTTGTATCTAGCTACCAGTTGTCACCCCTGACAATGCATATGACTTCTTCCACTGTTGGATCATGCTACATATGCAACATCTCCAGCTGTGGATGCAAAAACTTATATTTGGTTAGTGCAATGGCCTGAGAACCAGGAGAACTATCAGAACCCTACAGGTATTGAAATTATAAATGATAAATTTTCCACAAAACTATTATCTCCCAACAGTTTGTTGGCACAATTTAAAAAAATCTCAGAAGAATCACAAATATCATTTAACATTAGTAGTCAAATGAAAAAAAAAAGTATCTTCTGTGACAAAATACTTCAAAATTAAGAAAACGTGTTCAACATTTTCAAGTTTCTCTCATGTGTTTGTTATTTTTTAAATTAAATTACCACAAAATGAGCAAATGTTTATGACCATTCTTTTCCATTGCTTATGAAGAACTCCAACCTCAACTCTCACAACTTTTTTTTTAAGGCAAAAAAACCCCATATAAACTTAAGTAAGAGCTTCATCTTAAAAACAGAGCAAAATTAATATCAATAAACAAATGTTTAGAAACATAGAAACATAGAAAAAGACGGCAGATAAGGGCCGCGGCCCATCTAGTCTGCCCACCCTAATAACCCTCCCCTATTTAACTCTGTGCAGAGATCCCACTGACGATCCCATTTCTTCTTAAAATCAGGCACGCTGCTTGCCTCGATCACCTGATACACACATTTGATTTACCTCCCCACACACACACTTTTAATAAACCGTGATAACAGTTATGAGCGCATGGAGCCGCGCTGAATGCTCCGTGCTGTTCCTGATTCTCATAGGAGCTCTATGAGTGTTGGGAGCAGCGCAGAGCATTCAACGTGGCTCCCTGCACTAATAACCGCTATCACGGTTTAGTAAAAGGGGGGATTAATTTGTTACCCAGAACATGGGTCATTGGCAAGAAACATTAGCTTTTTATTAGCTTTCAAAACACCCTTGAATTGCATAATGATAAATGTTTTATAATAACTGATCTTTATAATAAAAGTTGCTGAACAGAAAAAAAAATCCAAATACTAAAATGGTTTATTATATTTCATTTCAGTGCATGGAGAAACAGTGTATAAATAATTACCTGTAAAGTGTGTCAATCAATATAACAATATGAGTATCTAAATTCCCCCTGCTGCTCTGTAATGAAGTAGGGAATCAATGCATGCATTGTACCTGCATATTGTAATTATCTGACTGATTAAAGTAAGAGCATACATACAGAAAAGGGATTGACTAAGGTAAGATTAGAAATCTGTGAACAGTAGCACAAGTTAGCAAACTTTTATCCCTAATGTTGTATTTATGGTCCGTAGTTTATTAAGGGTTTTTTTTTGTTTTTTTTTTTACTAAACTGCTCTAAGAAATGGGATTAGCTCATCTAATTGGTTACTAACAACCAATTACTGATGTTACTTGACACTAATATTTGTTCGCACATCTGGCTGTACGGGATTTTACAATGCAGTGGATCATGGGAGGAGCAAGGGCATGTCAGGGGCATTCCAAATATTTGTGCTTATATTAAGGAGGAATTCATCAATATCACAAATTGTGCTAATTTAGCACAAAGTATCATTGGATAAAATGGAACCCTGTGCTAAAATAACACAACTTGTGGTAAAATAACCCATCCTAACAGTAGCACACATTGGTGTGACATTGTGGTTAGAGCTACACCCTGAAGTTGTGGGTTCAAACCCCATACTGGTTCTTGTGACCCTGGGTAAATCATTTAATCCTCTACTGCCCCAGGTACATTACATAGATTGTGAGCCCGCCAGGACAGACAGGAAAAATGTTTGAAGTATCTGTATGTAAACCGCTTTGGATGTGGTTGTAAAACTACAAAAAGGCAGTAAACATGTTCCAGTCCCCTCAGTGCACTTAACTTGGGCAGCATTTACAACAGATTTCAACAGGTGTAAGTCTGGTGCCCAAAGTTAGACCGAAAAACCAAAGAAATTGTGGAGAGTCGATGTCCAAGATGAAGGCTTTAATTAAACAAACAAATAATCCATATAAAAATGTCTAGGGCCTGAACCTCTGGGAAACATATGGACCCAACACGGTCCGTGTTTCGACAAAATAGTCTTCTTCAGAGGTCCCTATGTGGTCCTAAATGCAGACATGTGGATTAAATAATAAACTTTCATTATTTAATCCACATGTCTGCATTTAGGACCAGAGTATGCTGTAGTGGAAGTCAATAAACAAGGATAAATTGACAGAGACCTCATTAATCCCTCCCTTTTACAAAACCGTGATAGTAGTTTTTAGCGCAGGCCAGCACACTGAATGTTCTGCACTGCTCCCAATGTTCATAGAGTTCCTTTGAACATTGGGAGCAGCGCAGAGCATTCAGCGTGCTGGCCTGCACTAAAAACTGTTATTGTGGTTTTGTAAAAAGGGGGGGGGGGGGGTAATTCTGGCCAGTATTTATGCACCTAACCTCAATTTTTATTTGGCATACACAAAGTCCAAAAGCTATTATGGGTCAAAAAACAGAAATATTTTAGGCTCATAGTTTACAATGCAGTGACAAGGAACAATCACAGCACAAAATTCATACCTAGAACAGTAGCTCAGTCTACTCTAGACTGTAATGCTTGAAATTCTTGACATCTTTAGAATGGCCAGGAAAAACATGGAATTTAGAACCCTCAAAAGCTTATTTAAATGGCGGAAATAAAGGCTTGAATATAAAAGTCACCAATAGCGTGATATCTTCCAGCAAGGAGTCAAGAAACACCATTATTTTATTTAATCAAATTTTCTATGCTGCTCTCCAAGGGAGCTCAGAATGGTTTAGGTACTCAATCATTTTCCCCTGCATGTCCTGGTGGGCTCATAATCTATATAATGTACCTGGGCCAATGAGGGGATTAACTGACTTGCCTAGGGTCACAAGGTGCAATGGTGGGGGTTTGAACCAACACCTGCATGGTGTTCAGGCTGGAGCTTACACTATTGCACCACACTCTCCCCTTATTTAGTTAATCATCCTGTTGTTCACCAATTAATTGATTTTGATTCTCCAGCACTAAATATTGAAATTTAGGGATCCTTTTACAAAGGTGCGCTATTGGTTTTAGTGCATGCTTAGCGCGCGCTAAAATGCCGCATGCGCTAGCCACTACCGCCTCCTTTTAAGCAGGAGATAATTTTTCAGCTAGCACGCACTATAGCGTGCGCTAAAAAAGCTAGCGCACCTTTGTAAAAGGAGCTCTTAGTCAATGGTGGTAATGGTTCGGTTGGTATGTGCAAGATTTCCCCCCAAATTATTTCTATGCCATCTCTAAAAATGGAATTAATGGGGACTTGGGGAAATTTGGGAAACTTAGATTCCAGTTCCAAACTTTATTTTCTAAATATTCTATTTTCTTGGTACAATAGAACTTACCCTTTTCAAAAGTAGCATTCAGAGCTTGTGTCTCTGCCATCTTAGACTCCAAGGAGGTCATCTATTGATATTTTATTCCAATACAACGCATGATTATCCAATGATCCAGAAATTGAACTAAATTGGAAAATAAAGTTTCCAATTACTTTATGAAAGATGAATTGAGAGTCTGAAGAGTGTCCCAAATATAATCAATTGTGACACCATTTCACTTACTAATTCTGACATCCCAGGGTAAGAAAGTAGCATTTTACCACTAAGGGACTAAACACTCATGGTTCATTGATCTGGCTGCTGCTTCTTACCTTTAGCAGGCCTGAGATTGCAAGAAGAGAGCTGCCTTCCTGATCAGATAGAGGCAGTTTTCTAAGTGGGAGAATTAGAAGGCCTTGAGCATGTGCAGATGCATGCTCAAGGCCTGGCAGAGGCAGGAAGCTCTTCAAGCGGCAACGGTACATCCTGTGGGCTGCGTGCCGGTGCCAGACTGGGGAGGGGAGGTAAGTTTCAAGTTATTTGGGCGGGGGGTGCCGGTTTGAGCGGGGGGGGGGGCTTTGTGAGCGGTGGGGAACGATGCTGGTTCTCGGAGGGGTGCTCGCAAATCGAGTAAGTAGTATTTTAATGACTTGTGAGACAGAAACTAAAGAGTTTACAAAGACTGGAGAAAATCAGAAAGTATTTTTTGAAGAAAAACTTGCAGATGGATAAATATTTATGAAATTTTGTTGCAGAAAACGAACCCCTCCTTTAATGAAGCCACATTAGGCTTTTTTATTACCAACCATGGTGGTATTAGCTCCGATGCTCATATAATTCCTATGAATATCAGAGCTAATACCATCAAGGCTGGCAATAAAAAAGCCTAACGCAGCTTTGTAAAAGGGGGGTAAGAGAGGTTTTTCTCTAGTGAATTGAGTCAGCAAATAATTAGTCAGTGCAAATGTTTAGAGTTGTACTACCGTGTTTCCCCGATGATAAGGCAGGGCCATCAAATAAGACAGCCCCCCCTTTTTAGAAAAAAATGTAAAATAAGGCACCCCCCCCGCAAATAAGCCACCCACCGATACCTGCGCTTACCCGAATCGGGTGGTACGGTGGGTGACTCCGTGTGGTCCCTCCGTCTACCGTATTTGCCTCCATGGCTGCGTGCCGCGTCTCGTCATGAAGTGAAGAGGAGGAAGTGACAGGACTGCAGCGCGCGCACGTGACTCCGCGCAAGGAAACACAGGCAGCTTCTCTCATCCCTCCCTAACGGAGACTGCAGGAGTTTGTTCACGGCCAGAACATCCAATACAGGTAATAAAATTCTGGGTTTTTTCAACAATAACTGTGTACTGTAGTCTTCTTCATGGGTAAATAAGGCATCCCCCCGAAAATAAGCCCTAGAGCATATTTTGGCCTTCCAAAAAAAATAAGACAGTGTCTTACCATCGGGGAAACAGGGTAACTCTTCTTGACTACAAGAAAAAAAAAAAATACAATGTATTAACATTTGTCCCTGAGGCAGAGTTGATAGCTTCTTATTTTGCAGCTAAGGTAGAAGACCTATGGTCAAAAACAAAATGTAATGAGACGAATCAGTTAAGTGTAGAGTTTTAATAAGAATGGGCAAATAAAAAGCTTGAGATGGGAAAGTCAAATTGAATTACATGTTTGTGCCTAGATGTTAGCCAAAAAATATATAAATAAAAAAATATATATGCATGAATTTGTATGCTTCTATCTGTGTTCCACCCAAATTCTGCTCTTGTTAATGCCCACTGGCAAAGTACAGAACATCAAAATATAGTGCATACTTTTCTACTAGTTAGCTACTAATGCTTGCAGATGATTACTTACTATTTACATATGTAAATGACTAGAATACCAATATGTCAAAACACCACATAATTTCTGTGTCACAGGCCTAAAGGTATAAATAATTATTCAGAAAAGAAAAGTCTTGGAATCGGAATCAGTGCTCTTTCAGTTTTCTTCCATATTTAAATCATTGGCAAAAAAAAAAAACCTTCCTAATTTTCACTTCAAATCAATTTTATATGAAAACCTCTTTTTAAAAAAAATACAATATTGTGAAAACTAGAATTTAACTTTCAACGTGTGCAATTTTCCATATAAAGTAGGTAATTATATAAGGAACCAACTATATATTAGGCAGCAAGAATACAAGGGGAAAATTTCTCAGCCCAACCAACCTCCTAAATTTTGAATGCTATTTTGGCACTATAGCTGAAAAGAGTGTTATTTTATTTTGCAATGTGCCAATTTGCAGAATCGTAATGCTATGTTTTGACATTGTTTTGGATCATTGATTGAACCATGTAAGAACATAAGATTTGTTGCTGCTGGGTCAGACCAGTGGTTCATCGTGCCCAGCAGTCCCCTCACGCGGCAGCCCTTAGGTCAAAGACCAGTGCCCTATTTGAGTCTAGCCTTACTTGCGTATGTTCTGTTCCAGTAGGAAATTATCTAACCTTTTCTTGAATCCCTGAAGGGTGCTTTCCCCTATAACAGCCTCCGGAAGAGCGTTCCAGATTTCTACCATTCTCTGAGTGAAGAATAACTTCCTTTCATTTATACGGAATCTTTTCTCTTCTAACTTTAGCTAGTGCCCTCTCGTTCTCTTCTCCTTGGAGAGGGTGAACAATCTCTTTTTCTATACTAAGTCAATTCCCTTAAATATCTTGAATGTTTCGATAATGCCCCTTCTCAGTCTTCTCTTTTCAAGGGAGAAGAGGCCCGGTTTCTCTAGCCTCTCATTGTACAGCAACTCCCTCATTTTTTTTGCTCTTCTCTGGACCCTTTCGAGTAGTACTATATCCTTTTTCATGTACGGCGACCAGTGTTGGACGCAGTATTCCAGGTGAGGATGTACCATGGCCCAGTATAACGGCATGATAACCTTTTCAGATCTGTTTGTGATCCCCTTATTAATTATTCTTAGCATTCTGTTTGCCCTTTTCACCGCTACTGCACATTGCGCAGACGGTTTCATTGACTTGTTTATAAATACTCCCAAGTCTCTTTCCTGGAGGCTCTCTCCGAGTATAGCACCGGACAGCTTGTATTCGTGCATATGATTTTTGTTACTGACATGCATCACCTTGCACTTATCCACGTTGAACCTCATTTGCCATTTTGCGGCCCATTTCTCGAGTGTATTTATGTCTCTTTGTAGGTCTTCGCAATCCTTCTGTGTCCTCACTACTCTGAATAACTTTGTATCGTCCGCAAATTTAATCACCTCACTCGTCATGCCAATTTTTGGGTCATTTATAAATATGTTGAAGAGCACAGGTCTGAGCACCGAACCCTGCGGCACTCCACTTGTGATGCTTTTCCAGTCTCAGTATTGTCCACACACCCCCACTCTCTGTTTCCTATCCGCCAACTAGTTTTTAATCCACATTAGTATATCAGCCTCGATTCCATAGCTCACAACAAAAAGTGTGGAATTTTCAAGTGTGGAACTCTGAGCTGTCATTGAATTCTTGTTCCTGCAGAAGAAAACTCCAAGGAAATTCAAGAATGTATAATGCAAACATTGAGTGACAAATGCCCATCATACTCTACAGTGAATAAGTGGTGTACAAACTTTCAGCATGGGGATTTTGAGACCAAAGATGCAGCAAAGTCTGGGAGGCCTCAAATGGTGTCAATTTCTGAAATTGTTGGCCATGTCCATCATCTGATTTTGGCAGATAAGCAAATATTGGCTAAAATAATTGCTGAGACACTACAGATATCCAGGGTATGTGTTGTGTGCATAATCCATGAACAGCTGGGTATGCAGAAGCTGTCAGCCAAGTGGATGCCCAAAAGTTTGAATGCTGATGAGAAACAATGTTGATTGGACACTTCCAAGTTGATTTTGCAGCATTTTCAGTGAGCTGGTACCAACTTTTTAGAATGGCTAGTTACTGTTGATGAAACATGGTTGCATCACTATGATCCTGAGTCAAAACAACAGTCCATGCAATGGCAGCACTCAGGTTCTCCAAAGTCAAGAAAATTCAAGACCCAAAAGTCAGCAGGAAATCATGGCCACAGTGTTTTAGGATCAGGAAGGTGTTATAATGATTGACTGTCCTCCATGGGACCAAACAGTTAATGCCGAATACTAGTGTAAATTGCTGTGCTAGTTACATGAGGCATTGAAAGAAAAAAGGAGAGGAAAGCTGCAGGAAGGAGTTCTCTTTTTACAAGGCAATGCACCTGCTTACAATGGATGTTTTGATGTAGTTGGGTTTCAGTGCATAGACCATCCACCCTACTCATCAGATCTTGCTCCATATGAATATTTTCTGTTTCCAAACCTTAAAAAGAGTTTGAAAGGGCAACAATTTTCAAGAGATTTGGAAGTGATCACAGCACAGAACAGTATTTCAGTGACCAGACATCAGAATATTTTTTGGAGACATTATAGAAATTTCAAACATGATGTGCCAAGTGTGTTGAACTTAAGGATAAATATATGGAATAACTTGTAAGTTTTGTGGCTCCATGTCATTCCCTTCCCTCCCCCCATACACATAAATGATGATATTCTAGTCAATGTGCATATAAATGGACAGAGTGCATCATTTTAGAAAGGATATCTGAATGCAAAAAACAACATCCATGCGAGTGAGTCCCAGAAACTGGGTCTTAGGCCTGCAGAGTCTTTTATATAGGTGGGAGTCTCCTCACCTCTCTATGGACCTCAGATAGCAGGGCCTAAACCCCCCTCCCGCACCCCCACACACACAGCCAATTCACTAACCTGCTGCATTGTAGGATTTAGCTACCACTACTCCACACGTACCACCACTCCGCTAATGTGTACTCCAACCTATACCACTTCCATGTCATGACACCACACAGCACTGCAGATCCACTACAGCAGACAGCACCATATCAACAGCATACTAGCAAACACAGTCTTGGTATTAGGGTTTATACCAGCTCTATGGCTGGTATAAGTTCTCACACATTAGAGGCATATCTTTTACCTTTTACACTAATATTACTTATTTATTTAAAAAATGAATATCCTACTATATCCACAGTTCTGAGTGGGTTACATAAAAACATACATAATGAAATAGTGACAAACATACAAACAATAACGTGAAAAGGAAAATCCTTATACAATTTACTTTCACCTGCTATAAGCCAGTTCTTTTAGCAAAAATACAGTAAATAAAAGAAACTGCCTGCAGATGAAATTCAATGTGGACAAATGCAAAGTGATACACATTGGGAAGAATAATCCAAATCATAGTTATCAGATGCTAGGGACCACCTTGGGAGTCAGTGCTCAAGAAAATGATCTGGGTGTCATCGTAGACAATTTGTTGAAGCCTTCCACTCAATGTGCAGTGACAGCCAAGAAGGCAAGCAGGATAATAGGAATTATTAGAAAAGGGATGATTAACAAGACTAAGAATGTTATAATGCCTCTGTATCACTCAATGGTGCAACCTCACCTTGAGTATTGTGTTCATTTCTGGTCTCTTTATCTAAAGAAAAGATATAGTAGCACTAGAAAAAGTTCAAAGATGAACAGCCAAGATGATAAATGGAATGGAACTCCTCTTGTATGAGAAAAGACTAAAAAGGTTAGGGCTCTTCAGCTTGGAAAAGAGATGGCTAAGGGGGGATATGATTGAAGGCTACAAAATCCTGAGTGGAACAGAACGGGTACAAGTGGATCAATATTTTACTGCATCAAGATTTACAAACACTAGAGGACACTTGATGAAGTTATGGACCTCAGCAGGGCTTAAAAACCAATAGGAGGAAATATTTTTTCACTCAGAGAATAGTTAAGCTCTGGAACACGTTGCCAGAGGATGTGGTAAGAGAAGTTAATTTAGCTGGTTTAAAAAAAGGTTTGGACAAATTCCTGGGGGAAAAGTCCATAGTCTGCTATTGAGACAGACATGGAACTATAACATGGAATGCTGCTACTATTTGGGTTTTTGTATGGTATTTGTGACTTGGATTGGCCTCCACAAAGACAGGATACTGGGCAAAATGGACCACTGGCCTGGCCCAGTAAGGCTATTCTTATGTTCTTATGTAACTTACTCATATACTCTCTCAAACAGTACAGTTTTCACTCCTTTTCTAAATTGCATCACATTGGAGGACTGCTTAATTTCAATAGGCAATTAATTCTATAACACAATTCCCTGAACTGACATCATAGACTGACACAATCTTGCTGATCTTGTCAAATTCAATGGTGATACTTCAAGATTCATTTGATTCTCAGAATGCAGAGCCTTCTTTGGTTAGTAACAGCAAAACAAAGTCTAAAAATACTGGACTTTTATTGATCAAAACTTTAAAGATCAAACACAAAGTCTTAAACTCAATGTGTAGCCATTGAAGACTAAGCAGAATCGGTGTTATATGCTCATATTTAGAGGCTCAAACAATAATTTGCGCTGCATCATATTGTGCAATTTGTAATGCACGTATTACATATTTAGGTAGACCTAGGTATAGTGAATTACAATACTGGAATTATGAACATAGTAATCACTGTCCAAAAATTTTCCAACATGAGATAATCTCTCAATCTCTGTAATAAACGTATGAAGAGAGATTTATGTTCTGCTATTTGTTTTTTCCTGAATGCTCAAATCTAAGGTTATTCCTCGGGAGAGTATAGAAAGGTGCTAGGAATGTGTTGCAATTAAAAAAATAAGACACAGAGTAAATGCAGAGATGTACAAGTTTATATCGCCAGGTTGGTGTTCATTTACAGTATCATGTATTGGTTTAGACATTTTCCTTAGTGGAATTCAGGATTTGTTGGACGATTGCTTGAGGGATGGCTTAGCCACAGCTTGAGGTGATGTTGGGGGGGGGGGGTAGCTGTGACAAGCAGATGGCTGACACTGCTTGTGGCTGAATTTGAGGGAAAATATTGTGAAATGCAGTTAGGGGTTGAGTTAATGTACATGCTAAAGGGGGAATGGAAATGAATTGCTTATGGGCAACACCGCCATGAACTGGCGAATAAATTTGGATCACTCATGGGCATAACTGCCATGAGTTGGGGGGGGGGGGGGCATGACCTGACTATACCATGGGTCATGCTATGGTGAAAGTAGTATGGGGTTGATAAGAAGGATGAGCTATTTTTGTCACTAAATAGCTCTTGGGGGCGCTTGATGAATTGGGAATGTTAACAAAGTAATTCAAAATTGTAGACTATGTTAAATTGTTGTGAAAAATAAAGTTGCGGCCAAACATTTATTCCACTAAAGCTTTGTAAGTGATATATTGAGTGTAAGTTATAGGTAGTAGATAGTGGTGACAGAGTGCAAATGCTTATGTTATGATACACTAAGAGGTAAATGCTATTTTGGGGTATGACCAGCTATTTTTGAAAGAAGTATGATCCTTTCATCTGGGATCTGTGGGTATCTGCTTTGAATTATAGTAGTAAAACCTGTTTGAGCTATTTCTACTTTATTTAGAAAAAAATTGATAAAGGGTTATTGAATAATGCTTTTTGTTTCATATGAAAAGAAAAGGCCTTGTTCAATAACCCTTTATCAATAGGTACAAAATGGGGAAAGGAAAAAATAATTTTTCCCTTCAGCAGTGAATTCAAGGGAGCCTGACAGTGCTGGCTTGTTTCCTTTTCCTTTTTCATATTTCATTCACATTCATTTTCAAAAATGTAACAGGAAAGATCTAAGAAGGTTCCATTTTTATGTCAATTTTGTCATTTTTGAAGAGGCATTTTCTCTGCAGGAGATTGTAACACTCTTTCTTAAAAGTGCTATAGCAGACTTCTCTTGCTAAATAAGCATTTTAATTTACCCTCTGGCCATCTACTGTATATCCCATTATCACATCCTACCTATCTCATAGATACGTTATGCATTCATTCCTGTTTATCAGTAGTGCATATATACTATTAAAGCTATTAGAAAACATGTACATAAGAGTCTCCTGCTCAGTTATTTTTAGCTGTCTGATCCCTGTAGGCACAAACGACACTGCTAGGAACGACACAGAGAACATCCCCAGAGATTTTGGAGCGCTGGGAAAGAAGCTGAAGCAGATAGGAGCACAGGTGGTCTTTTCGTCAATTCTTCCAGTGAGAAACAGAGGCAGAGCTAGAGAAGAGCGTATTCAACGGACTAACAAATGGCTCCGCGAATGGTGCATAGAAATGAACTTCGGATTCCTGAACCACGGTGAGACGCTCCAGGGACTGCAGGGACCAGATGGACTCCACCTGACCAGAAGAGGTAGAAACGTATTTGGACATCGATTAGCCCGCCTACTCCATAGGACTTTAAACTAGGTAAGTTGGGGGAGGGTACATACTTATATCCCAGACCAGTAAGAAACCACCCTGAGGAGGCAAGTGGCATTCACACTACCAAGTCTAAGGTAAGTACCAAGGATATCCACAATATTTCAGGGAGAAAGATCACTGATAATTTAGGAGCCACACTAACTCATAAGGGAATCTCTTCACAGATATGGAGGGCTATGTATGTTAATGCACACAGCTTGGGCAATAAAATTCTAGAATTAGAGACTGAGATAACAAATGCCGATCTTGACGTGATAGCGATATCCAAAACCTGGTTCACGGAATCGCATGGGTGGGATATGGTTATACCAGGGTACAACCTACTTCGTTGCGACCGAGTGGGTAAATTGGGAGGAGGAGTAGCACTATACACTAAGGAAAGCATCAAAACCACCAGAATCACAGATATTAGATACACCGGGGAATCCCTCTGGGTGAACCTGGCCAGAGGGAAAGAAAAATGCCTATTCCTTGGTGTGATATATAGACCTCCCAGGCAACAGGAGGACAAAGACATGGAATTAATCGAGGACATAGAGAACATCACACTGCGCGGGGACTCAGTAATGCAAGGAGACTTCAACATGCCAGATGCAGATTGGAACACACTCTCCACGACTACGGGTAGCAGCAAAAGAATATTAAACTCCTTAAAGGGTGCACATCTCAAGAAATTGGTGTTGGAGCCCACCAGGGAACAGGCGTTACTAGACCTAGTCCTCACCAATGGAGATAGCGTCACGGAAGTCTCAGTAGGAGACACACTGGCCTCCAGTGACCATAATATGGTATGGCTCAACCTCAAGAAAGGTTTCCCTAAGACAAACACAGCAACAAGGGTTCTCAACTTTAGAGGTACAGACTTCAACCGCATGGGAGATTTTGTCCATCAGGAGCTACATAAACAAGCAAAATCTGACAATGTGGAGGATATGTGGTCGTCTCTGAAATCCATACTACACGAAGCAACAGACCGATACATAAAGACAGTACGTAAACACAGGAGAAACAAAAGACCCCAATGGTTCAGTAAAGAAATTTCAGACCTAGTTAAACAGAAAAAAGATGCATTTATCACCTACAAACATTTAGGCAGAGAGGGGGCAAAAGAGGACTATCTAGACAGATCTAAAGCTGTCAAAACAGCAGTCAGAGAGGCCAAACTCCGAATGGAGGAAGAGTTAGCACGGAAAATTAAGAAAGGGGATAAATTTTTCTTCAGCTATATTAGTGACAGGAAAAGAAACAAAGATGGGATAGTACGCCTGAAGCAATCGGACGGTAACTTTGTGGAATCAGATTCTGAGAAGGCAGAACTACTAAACCAATACTTCTGTTCAGTATTCACCCGAGAAGCGCCGGGAGTTGGTCTACAGCTGCAGACAGGAGATAACCAGAAAGACCCGTTTCAAGATTTTGAATTGACGCCCAGTAGCGTCTACGATGAACTATCAAGACTGAAAGTAAACAAAGCCATGGGACCAGATAACCTACATCCCAGAATGCTCAGGGAGTTAAGGGAAGTCCTGGCAGAACCATTATCTGTTCTTTTCAATCTTTCCCTAAGCACAGGAAGGGTCCCCTTGGACTGGAAAACCGCCAACGTAATCCCACTCCACAAAAAGGGCTGCAGGACAGAGACAGCAAACTACAGACCAGTGAGTCTCACGTCTTTAGTGTGTAAACTCATGGAAACACTGATCAAACAGAATATTGACACAATCCTAGATGAAGAAAAACTGCGTGATCCACACCAACACGGGTTCACCCAGGGTAGATCCTGCCAATCTAATCTGATTAACTTTTTTGACTGGGTTACTAGACAACTGGACGCCGGAGAGTCACTGGACGTAGTGTAGTTGGACTTCAGTAAAGCATTTGATAGCGTCCCTCATCGAAGATTACTGAACAAGCTGAAATCGATAGGATTAGGAGACACTCTAACTACATGGGTTGGGGATTGGCTGAGCGGTAGACATCAGAGGGTGGTGGTGAACGGTACCCCATCCGAAGCATCAGACGTGATAAGTGGAGTGCCACAGGGCTCGGACCTGGGTCCGATTCTATCCAATTTATTCATAAGAGATATGACGCAATGACTTAGAGGAAGGGTATCACTGTTTGCCGACGCCGCCAAACTTTGCAACATAGTAGGCAGAAGCTTATTACCTGATAATATGACACACGATCTACTGCTGCTGGAACAATGGTCAACTACTTGGCAGCTAGGCTTCAATGCTAAAAAATGCAAGATAATGCACCTGGGAAAGAGAAACCCATGTAGAACTTATGTACTAAATGGTGAGACCTTGGTTAGGACCACAGCGGAACGCGAACTAGGAGTGATCATTAGCGAGGACATGAAGGTTGCCAATCAAGTGGAGAAGGCTTCCTCCAGGGCAAGACAAATGATGGGGTGTATCCGCAGAGGTTTCGTCAGCAGGAGATCTGAAGTTATGATGCCGTTGTACACAGCAATGGTGAGGCCTCACTTAGAGTACTGCGTTCAATTTTGGAGACCACACTACCGAAAGGACGTGCTGAGGATCGAGTCGGTACAGCGAACGGCCACCAGGATGGTCTTGGGGCTCAAGGATCTCACGTATGAAGAAAGACTAAAGAAATTGCGGCTGTACTCACTTGAGGAAAGAAGAGAACGGGGAGATATGATTGAAACGTATAAGTATATCACGGGACGCATCGAGTCAGAAGATGATATTTTCCGGCTCATGGGACCCTCGACCACCAGAGGGCATCCGCTGAAAATCAGGGGAGGGAAGTTTCATGGAGACTTCAGGAAGTATTTCTTCACCGAGAGAGTTGTGGATCATTGGAACAGACTCCCACTCCAGGTGATAAAGGCCAGCAGCGTGACAGATTTTAAGAGAAAATGGGATACTCACGTGGGATCTTTAAGGGAGTAAACTCAGGGGGGGGGGGATACTTGGAATGGGCAGACTTGGTGGGCTATAGCCCTTTTCTGCCGCTTTTTTCTATGTTTCTATCCCTGGATTTTCAGCCATACTATCCAGTTATATGTGACTGAAAATCCAGGGAAATCACCATGACACTAGTTGGATTAGTGCTGGGATGGTCCAAGGATGGAGCCAGGTCAGATCTTGGATTAACCTAGTCAGTGGTAATTTTTAGTCCTCTAACTGGGTTAATGACCAAATATATTTGTGCTGGTCTGAGTATCAGCTGGCACCTCTATAACATCCAATGGCCATGCTTGACCCAACTATTCAATGCTGGTGTCCTATTATCCCAGAAACTATTCCTTTTTGAAAAACTACCTCTTCATAAATTTTATTTTAAAATTTTCTTCTCTGCTTAATGCTTAAGTAGATTACAGTAAAAACACACATAGTCAAATACATACAGACATATCATAACAAAAACATTATCTCTAACAAATATTCTTCCACTCTTTAAATTGCTGTACCCCCCACAAACCGCATCTCTCCCACTAACTTGTAAACTACTCCATCCTTTAAAAAATAACACTACAATTTTCCTAACATCAAACAAACTGTTCCATCTCCCAAAAGATCCCCCTGAAACTCTCCTACCATCCTGTAAATGGTTCCATCCCCAGAAGCTCCCCCTGTAACTTCACCATGCCACAAAATGCCCCATTTCCAAACATTAATTTCCCACTCAATTGTGCCACCACCTCACAAATTGCTCTCAAAATTACCTCTCTGCAATTGCCTCACCAGCCTGAAAACTGCCCTCTGAAACTCTCCACTCATCTTGTAAAAGGTTTTCACCCTCAAATGCCACTGCTGCAACTTTCTACCACTTTAAAATCATGATTTTGAGCCAATCAGGATCTTAGCCCCCTCCCACTGCATCCCAAGATGCATTGGGAGGGGGAAGGGTCATCATTCTGAGCATACAGCCCTATAGGCAGGAAGGAGTGGGCTTCCCTCCGGATAATTTGTTATCTGAAGGTACATGGGTTGTCATGGGATGTAGGAAGATGTCAGGGAATGTGGGGAGATGTTGGGGTATGTCCTATTTGGTTGTTGGGACCACTGGGGGATTAAGGGAGGGTCATGCCTTAAACCCTCCAGTGGTCTTCTTGTCAGTTTAGGTACTTTTGGGGAACTTAGACACACTTAAATAGGCCTAACTTCCTGCATCTAAGTTCTGCCTAGGAAAACTTCAGTTGTTCCCTCAGGACATCCAGGTCTAAGCCTGCCCGATGTCCATCCATAACATATGCTCTGGACACAAAGCAGCTTACAAATGCTGTTAAATGTCCAGAAAATTGGTTTTGATTATTGGCACTTGGCCGTCCCTACTATTATGATGTGCAAGTGCTGACTTAGGTGGATTTTTGGATGTTTCAAAGTTTTGATTATGCCCCCCATAGCCAGCTAAGTCAATGATCATCAACTAGAAGTTAAGTTTTAATGGCCAAAGATAAGACCTGTTGAGTTTTTTTTTTTTTAGGCAGGTTGTCTGGTCACTGATCTTAGCCAGCGAGCCGCTGAATATTGGCGGTGAATGGCTATGTCACGTGGTCAGGAGATAGCCAGAGATCTCCAACTGAATATCAGTGGATAGATAGCTACTGTATGTGTTATTTAGCTGGCTGGAAATTATTAGTCACATTGGGCCTAATATGACTAATGATTGCCACTAGAGAATGACACTGGGAAAAAATTTGTCCCAGTCACCGTCCCATCCCCGCGAACTCATCACTGTTCTGTCCCCATGAGCTTGGTCACCGTCACCATCCCCGTGAGCTCGGTCCATGTCACCATCCCATCCCTGTGAGCTCAGTCACCGTCACCGTCCCATCTCCGCTAGCTCAGTCCCCACCCTGTCCCCACATACCACCTGATTCCATCTACACAAGCCTCAGATAGTTTTATACTGAACTTATTTTATTAAAGTATAAAAAGAAACAATATTCTGTACAATTGTTATTTTATAAATCAAAGTTCTGGCTGCTGAACTAGAGAAAGAGATCTTTAGCTGGAAGGGCTTTGTTTATAAATATTTATCAACACAATCAATATACTACTTTATCCTAATGCAAAAAAATAAAATAAAATAAATATAATTTTTTTTTCTGCCTTTGTTGTCTGGTTTCTGCATTCCTAATCTTCTCATTCAATTTATACCATCCATTGTCTGCCTGCTCTCTCCCTTCCATCTCTTTCTCCACCCCCATCCTCCCAATTGGTCTGGCACCCATCTTCTTCCCTCCGCTCCCCCCATAGTCTGGCATCTCTCTCTTCCCCATTTCCCTTCAGCATCTTCTCCCCACTCTCCACTTCTCTTCCCAATTTCTTTTCATCGTCTTCAGCCCACTCTCTCTTGCCCATTTCTCTTCAGTGTCTTCTCCCCACTGTCTCTTCCTCATTTCCCTTCAGCGTCTGTTCCTCTCACCCCACCTCTCCCCACTTCCCTTCAGCGCACATGGTCCAGCAGTCCTCCCCGCCCCCCCCCCCCCCCCCCCGATCGCTAGATATCCTCCCTTCCTCCAGATCACCAAAATCATCCAAAGGCATCTCCCTCCCTTCCTTCCTTCCCCATACCTTACCGTGGCAATTTTGTGTGTGTGTGTGGGGGGGGGGGGAGGGGGGTTTGAGTCAGAGGAGAAATTTTAGCAGCCAAACGCAACTTGATGAAAGCTCCTTGGACATCTGGGAGACGAACCCCCCCCCCCCACACACACACACAAAATTGCCATGGTAAGGGGAGGGAGGTAAGTAGATTCCCGATTGGTGACTGTGGGCATTCCCGATCTTATCTGCGGAGACAAGGCCATTCACTGCTCCACGGGGTGGTAAATGGCCTTGTTCCTGTACCGCAGCGACAACCACTATTTCTCCCACCGTTTTGGTGGGTTACCCACGGCTAGCTGCAGGTAACAGCCACCATGTCATTCTCTAATTGTCACTTTATAAAACTTGTCAGTATATGAAACACCCATTTTAGCAATAACTTAAGAACTGCCTTACTTACTACATCCAAAATATGTTACCACACTAATGACATTTTTGATTTTTGAGTCAGAGTTTTTACAGACCAAAAATGCCTTAATACTTTCAACTTCAGATCCATGATAAAAGTATGTTTACTCTCCTTTTATGTTTTTCCTCTCACCTCTTTAAATAATGACTACATTGCAGCCTACTTGATTCATGATTTTTTCTGTTTAATAAAATAAGACAAAGCAAGGGGAAGTGTGAGTGGCAGCTATGGTACAATCAATCTGGTGTATATTTTAATTTCCTTGTGCTTACTTTAGTTTATAGCACATGAAATTTGTAAATAGCATGTATTAAAAGAGACAATAACCATGAAATGAAAACAAATTGAAAAATATGAAAGATTGGTACATTTCCCTTTCCTCTGTCTACAGACTCAGTCATAACTGTTTGCGGAACTCAGAGGGGAGACATGACAAAGTATGTCTCAGTAGACTGGCAATGGCTAGGAAGCTGGTGGAGGAGATGGATTTTGTATATTTGTATATGATGGGTTATGTAGGTTTATCCATATTATCTGCAGGAATGGCGTGATATAAGAGAATGTGTAGGGAGAGGATTGTGCAGTTGTTTGTTAAGTTATGACACATATATGTGGGCAAATATGTATAGGGGTTGTGATTATATGTGTGTGATTTGAGATATGTATGTGCAGGCTTTGGAATGTGTGGAGATATATGGGTGATAGCTGCTGTGGGGATATGTGGGGGTATTCTCTTCCCCTCCTATGTTCTAGCCCTCTTTCAAAAGCATTGACTCCTCACATTCCCTTTGCATATTTTCCCTTTTCCTCATTCCACTCCCTGGCACCAATTACCTATTTCCCAACCTCTTGCACCTCTACCCCTCCCCCCACTAGAGATCTTATTACTGATTCTGAGTTCTTCCAGATCTTCTGGATTTTCTGTTCTACTTTATATGTATATTTGTTTGTGTAAAAATATCTTAACCCCAAAACTCACCACTATTTGGCTAAGAGTCACTGTAAGATGAAAGAAAAAACCTCCAGTCTCTGGCGAGCCTCTAAATAAGCTCAACCACCTCCACCCACATCATTGGCATAAAAAACTTTCATCGAAAGTGGCAAATCGCCACTGCAAAAAAGTTATATACGACCAAGATTCTATGCAACTGAAGCTTGCTGTGCCAGAACTTTCATTTTATAGTTCAGTCTTATACAGTCCTTATCCTTAAAGCCAACATTTCATTGCCCTATGGCCACTTTTTCAGGGCAAACTAGGACTTGCAAAGACACAAAGGCAGCTTAGATGTTTAAACAGAAGTCATTCACAGGATGTTTGATTGTATATGTTACTTATGAAGGCACATTTCCTTTTCTATTTATGTTCCATATATCAAATATAGGAACTGAAATGTATAAAACTCATTAAAAAGAAATTTTCTTAACTGAATTCCCTTGTAATGAAGAATTGCTTTTTCCTGCCGTTGCAGGAGAACATTCTGATGTGGAACTGTGGTCTACTTCTGGAGTATTCGAAGGATGACATTTTGTTTTTGAAAATGAGTCTCAATTCTGGAGTAAATTCTTATAAGATCCAATTATACATCAATATAAAATAGAATAATTTTATTCTTTGACTTCTGAAGAATGTATGATATAGGCACCGAAACACTGGTTCGTAGTTTTTGATCCTAGTGGAAACATCTCTGTACCCCTACTATTTTTTTTTTTGACTGATTTTATTTATGCAAGGGCTTTTACCTGCTCTTATACAGCACTGAATTGTTAGAACTCACATGGATCCGTCATCTTCTCTCTATTTTTCAATGCACCTCAAAAAAGCCCTGAATTATTATAGGTTTTTATTTCCTATAGATGCAGTCTGAACAAAAAATAGGTAGTGAAACATATCCTAGGTATGAATTTCCTACAGTGGAGATAATTGTTTACATTCTTATTATCCTTGCAACACTTAAGTTCATAAGTACTATTGCCAAGTCTATCAAACACTTGTTATTTTGTATAGTCATACACTGTTTACAAATTATGGACGCTCACTCAGTTATATTATATTCATATCTTTATATTCTCTTTATCAGTGCTGTAATACTTCTAATTTTCTTCTAGGCCATTCTGGACATCAGTGATTACACCATTTGGGTTTCCATGATATCCATAGAAATGATGCCTATTCATTGTAGTTATCCCGAAAAATAGAAGTCTAGAGCCCTAAAGGACCAGAACTGCCTAACTCTGATTGATATCATCCCCTACACATTCCCACTCTACCTTCTATGTCCCTCTCACTCAAATGCATTCCTTTACAAACATTGGGGGGTCCTTTTACTAAGGTGCGCTAGCCATTTTAGCACACGCTTAATATTAGTGCGTGCTAAACGCTAACGTGCCCAATATATCCTATGGGCGCGTTAGCATTAACTTGCGCTACAATGGCTAGTGCACCTTAGTTAAAGGACCCCTTTATTTTTAGCTATTATCTTGTGGACATACCTGAAAAATTCATAGCATGCTAAAGACATATTTGAGAGTGGTTTGAACAGTTTAGTAAAAAGGTAAATTAACAACATAGGGCTCCTTTTACAAAGCCGCGCTAGGGCCTTAACCCGCAGAATAGCGCGCGCTAAATTGCCATGTGCGCTAGCCGCTACCGCCTCCTTTTGAGCAGGTGGCAGATTTTTGGCTTGCGTGCGCTAAAACCGCTAGCACACCTTTGTAAAAGGAGCCCATAGTCTCCATTGATTTCTATATACTTAGTCCAGCGAGTTTCCAGTTTTTTCATATGATAGGAAAAATAACTTAGGAAAAAATTGGAAACTCGCTGGACTAAGTGTATAGCCCTCGATGGAGACTACGTTGTTTAACTTGCATTTTTTTTACTAAACCTTTCAAACCACCCTCGTATCTACAGTATGTACTGTATTTCTTAACACAATTAAAAGAGGATTCACATTCTTCAGCAGCTGCTTGTTCTTGGAATATTCATGAAAATAATGGCAAGTGCGCAGAATGAAATTATTTTGCAGAATTAAGTACTTGTATTCTAGATTCTTGTAAATTGTTGTAGACTGAGTTTACTGAACAGATATAGGAGGGTTCCCCGAAATATGTAATTAACTACAAAACTTGCACTTCTATGTAGTCAACAAATAGAGAGCAGCATTACATCTCATCCTTTTTCATCTCTACTATTTTTTATGCATTGCCTTTAACATGCTCATAGCACAAAAAACTGTCTCTGAATGTTTTCATAAGGAAATTTGCATAATGATATGACTAGAGGCCAAGTTTTATTTTTCAATTTTATGAAATAAACAAGAGAGACTGCAGCTATATGAAATCTAATCATATGCTTCACCGACTATAATATGATCACTTGTTTTCATTGTTAGTTAATCTCCACTAGGTACAGATCACCTTAAATTTAATTCAATTATATAGAACTGTCAAACAGTTGAAATGTCATTCTAGTAGTATGAATATACATAACTTTTAATTTAGCATTAAAGGCTAGATTCTCAAAGGGGCTTCTAAAATTAGGTGTCTTTTAGATGCCCAAATCAATTGGCAAAATCCCCTTAATAGTTTCAATAATTGAAAAAAAAAATGAATAATTGGGCAATAAGCACCTACCTGTGTTTACAACAGGTAGGTACCTATCGCATGGCACTAAGAGGCACCTAATGCTTAAGTGGGCATTTTTATGGGAGGAGCAGATTTTTATGGGTAAGAACGGATAGCACAGCTGGTTTTAAGAAAGGTATGGACAATTTTCTGGATGAAAAGTCCATAGTCTGCTATTGAGAAAGACATGATGGAAGCCATTGCTTGCCCTGGATCGGTAGCATGGAATATTACTACTCTTTGGGTTTTCGCCAGGTACTAGTGACCTGGATTGGCCACTGTGAGGATGGGCTACTGGGTTTGATGGACCATTGGTCTGACCCAGTAAGGCTATTCTTATCTACTTATGGAGTGTGACTTAGGCACCAATAAGTGTGATTCTCCCCAAAATGTAGGTGCTTTAAAACTCTCACCAACATTTCCGACACCTATGTTTTTACAGAGGTGCTACTAGGTGTGATCCTGTAAATGGCACCTAAGAGTGACTGACATGTGGCTGGCACCATTTCTAGGAATCAATCAATTTAGGCGCTATTTACAGAATCTAGGCCTTAGTTGTTAACAGAACTGCTTAACACAGTGTATTGTTATATGAAATCATCAAGTAAAACAGTAAAATTCAATGCCAATATAGTGTGTACCTTATTTTGCACTTATATTTGTTTAGTATTACAAAATGATCTAAACTGTGGTAATGAATAGTTTAGAAAATATGGAGTCGGTTTATGCATTCTTAAAAAACTATTCAGGAAATGCCTGCTTACTAATTTAACCCTATTTCCTTCTTAATGTTTAAAGAAATGCTCTTTAGAACATACCATATAGGCAATATATGTAAGTTGTTTGTTTAACAAATTCAGGGAACAGGGAATTTGCAAATCAGGACCATGTAAACAGGGTCTGATATGAAGCTCAGTGTTCAACAGTTCCCTTAATAGCCTAATAAACACACCCAAAAAAGTAAAAACAAACAATAGTAATCGAAAGCTTGATTATAAAAAATAAAACCTACATTAATGATATGTCTTAAAATTAAATTATGTAGAATATTTCAGCTGCTCTGAGGAGTCCTTTCTTCCTCTATCTAATTTTATTTGCTCTAGAGTTTTTAAAGTCTATCTATAGATCATTCATCACTATTCCCCCGTTCCTACTTTTCATTGCAGTGGAGTTAATGGGGTTATAATCTGGTAATTAAAGGAGATAATTTTAATTTCTCTGATGACTCTTTACTATGATAATCTTGTTAAGACTATGGTGCTCATTTGTTGCCGCATACGATCATCTGGCTTTTCTGAAGACTGTCTCTGCTACTGATCCACTAAATAATTAAACAAGAACAACACTCAAGCCAGCAAGGTCTTGCTGTTAATAGAAGACCAAAGCCGGACTTAACTCTCTGTAAACTCATTAAGGGATTTAGACAGAACATTTCACAGATTTATTGTCAGTCATCAAATGCTAGATAAAGCTTCATTAGCTGAGCATCTAATTTCACTTTTAAAGAAGAGTTGTGCATCTAGATTGGACATCTGTTTTAGGGTTACCATATGGCTCCAAAAAAAAGAGGTTGGATTCAGACATCCGGGTTTTGCTTCCATTGAAAACAATGGGTGTAAGGAGGACAAATTGAGACATCTGGGTTTTACTTCTATTGAAAGCAATAAAAGTTAAATCCAGATGTATTAATCCATCCTCCTTTTTCTGGAGCCATATTGTAACCCTAATCAGTTTAAATTTCCCCATACCTCCCACCAAAAAAAACAAAACAAAATAACCTAACAAACAAAACCCCATCAATAACATTAGCATTCGCATTCCCGTCACCTGCAACTGAAAGCTATTCACCATCAATCAATAATCACACAACTCAGTTTTATTGGAATAAATATTTGGCCGCAGCTTTATTATCTATCTGAATATTATCTTCACTTACAATGCAATCTGTGTCCAAAAACCAACAAACCCCCAATGCATATTTCACACACCCCAAGGGAGCTATTCGGTGTCGAAACTAGCTCCAGTTAAGTCTTTAAATTTATAACATTCCCCCAAACGGCCCACGGTGACGCAAGGCCATGCTTCCCCTCCCCTCCCCCCAAACATGACCCACGGTGACGCAAGGTCATGCTTCCCCTCCCCCCAAACATGATCCACGGTGACGCAAGCTCATGCTTCCCCTCGCAGCGGTATCGCATACGAGTGTCACATTTATTTATTTATTAACTGCTCATCTCCCAGATCCAACTGGGCCAAACCCCATTTTCCGCCCCACCTAAAGCTGCGACCACCTCCCCCCAACCCCATAAGCTCCACCAAACCCACCCAAGTCGACATATAACATGTACACCCCCCACCCCACCCAACAACACTGACACAAAACATAACACCAGCACAAATGGGAGGGAGGGAGGGATAATCTTTTCCTGAAGAGACTACTCTACTGTTCCCCTTTCCTCACAGAATTCACTCCAGAGTGCCACAACATCCAACCAATCACGTGACTGCTCCACCCCATCACCTTAGCAACCTCCCTAATCATTTTTCTTTCTTACAAGCTCTATCTATTAACCCTTTCTTACCTCCTCTTATAAAATTGTCAATCCTTATTCTACAGACCCTTGATAACACCTCATATATTCCCCTCACTATCTGTCCCCCTCCCATTTTACCCACACCATCATTCAATAAATATTACCAGCTGGTGACATCAGCTCAGCTAATGTTATATCACACCAGATGAATCTGGTGTTCTTCTTAACATTAGCATTCGCATTCCCGTCACCTGCAACTGAAAGCTATTCACCATCAATCAATAATCACACAACTCAGTTTTATTGGAATAAATATTTGGCCGCAGCTTTATTATCTATCTGAATATTATCTTCACTTACAATGCAATCTGTGTCCAAAAACCAACAAACCCCCAATGCATATTTCACACACCCCAAGGGAGCTATTCGGTGTCGAAACTAGCTCCAGTTAAGTCTTTAAATTTATAACATTCCCCCAAACGGCCCACGGTGACGCAAGGCCATGCTTCCCCTCCCCTCCCCCCAAACATGACCCACGGTGACGCAAGGTCATGCTTCCCCTCCCCCCAAACATGATCCACGGTGACGCAAGGTCATGCTTCCCCTCGCAGCGGTATCGCATACGAGTGTCACATTTATTTATTTATTAACTGCTCATCTCCCAGATCCAACTGGGCCAAACCCCATTTTCCGCCACAAGCGGTGACAGCCTCGAGCTTGTCACCGCTCCCCCCACCACATAAGCTGCGGCCAACAGCTTTAAAACAAGTCTCCAATAAAATAGGCCAAACCTATGCCTGAAAGGTTGACAGCATCAGGAAAATAATGTCCATGGAAAATAGCTGCAACAAACTCATGAGAAACCACTCTAAACCCCCACATGCTATCCATAACTCCAAAAGCTTAGTATTAAACCCACTCAATAGCAACCATGTCCCAATCCTCCTTACACACTCAATAGAGGACCAAACAAAACAAAAAGGGGTGGGGGCATTAGGGAAAACACAGACAGCAGACAACAGATACTGCCTCAGGGGCAGTATGAAATCCTCTCCCTTTGCTGAACAAATGTCACAACCCACCAAAAGAATCATAAGGGAAGCAGAATAGAAGATTAGGAAACTGTCTTTGCTGCAAAAGAATTAGCAAGGGTCACTCCAAACAAATGCTCCATATACCTAACCATAAAATCTATAGTCCATGCCCCACTGGACTCAGAAACAGCTAAGAAAATCCTCACCAGCCCAATAGAATGGTAAACAAGATATTGCACATTCCCGTTACTCCACACACACACGTATAAAAGAATCCAAATTCCTGATCCTTCCAAGAAGGTGACCGGGGAATAGGCAATTGCATTTAACCTGCAGTCAACCCAACATCTCCAGACAGCTACCCCGTGAACACAATAGCAGGTCGAGAAGGTGCCAGTTTACCCACTCGATAATCTGCCCAGTGCTGCAAAAAGGCTAATCGCCAGAGCACCACTACAAATCATGAAGTGCACACATCAGGCAATACTGCAAACAAATGTCACTAAACCCTCATACAAAAAACAAACAAACAAGTAAACCCTGCACATGGACACCAGATCACACGCACCCACAACCAATTTCATAACTTCCATAAAATCCCCACACCAGCAAATGTCAAGTGAACCATCTTCTAAAATCATCCTACAAACAAACAATACAGTACTAATAGAACATGCGGCTGCTCCATAAGAGAAAGGAGCAATGCACCTCTGGCACCCAAAATTGCAGAAAATGAGTCAAACAAAGCAGTTTGGCTCTCAGCACCTATCCAGCGCCTTGCAGTTCCTCCAGTCTGAGGACACAAACAAAGCCACTTAGAAAAAACATAAGGACAGATAAAGACCAAAATGCACAGCCAGTATACCCCTCCACAGTAACAATTAACTCCTCTCTCCCAGAGAGTCCATGTGCCTATACAAAGCCGTCCTGAATTCAGAAACTATTTCATGCATCTACTACTCCTACACCTACTGGAATTCCAAAACTATTTCATGCATCTACCTCACCTTCTGTAACAATGTAGCGTACAGCAGAGCCCAGCACTGCTGCACTGCATCCCCTGCCCTCTTACTTTGGATTTGCTGTCAAATAAAAGGGGAGTCATCTCATGTATAGTTAGGCCACATAGGTATTTAAACATCACTATTATCTCCTTTCTCATGCTCCTCCTCAAAGTATACAGATGGAGATCATGAACTCAGTTCCCATATGCCTATAGGACATAGACCATCAACCCTTGAAGTAGCCTTCCTTTGAACTGAACTTAAATGTACACAAAATTCACAAATTTGTAGAGGGGCAGCAAACTTCCATTGTCCTGCTGGCCATACTGATTCCCATGCATCCAAACATCTGTCTAGCTTTTGCTAGCACTGTTACAACCTGGTTGCCTCCTGAAGCTCATCACATACAATCACACCAAACCCGTACTCCTCATTCGTACACCAAGGTCTTCACCCTTTAATCGCACCATTCCCTTGTGGTTTAGCAATGCAAATGCATGACCTGGCATTTCTAAACATGAAATCTGAGCTGCACAATATGAAGACATTCTACAACTTAAGCCCATCCTCGTTAGGCACACCATCAGGACTGTCTGGTCCATTACTGCTTTGGCCTCCTACAACAATCCCACTTACATAATTGTGAAAAGAACAAGCCCAATAACAAACCTTCAAACACACTACCGATAAGTTCCTCCCTTGGCATAACCATCTCCTGGGACCACAACCCACTGACACCTTACTGACCAACTAGTTCCTGCCCCAGATCACCAGTGGAGCCCTCCATACCGAGAACACTGAATACGATATGCCTATGAAAATGGTAAAATGACTAAAATCAAAATACACCATATTCACCACACTCCCCTTATCTAATGCCAAGATCACCCAAAGAAAGTAAGCAGATTTGTCGATCCAAATCTGTCTCTAGTGAATCCCCAAGCTCTGTTGTAAAAGTGTTTCTATTGAGATACTCACCAATAAGTCAAACTTACCGGTCTGTATATCCCTAGTGCTGCCTTTTCTCCATTTGTTGTGGAGGGAAACCATATTCTCCCTGCTCTATTCATGCATTACCCACTCCCTACTCTACAGAAGCAGTGAGAAGGTAGTCAGCAGAGTCACCAGAACTACCCCCAAATTCTTGCAGTACCCTTGGATGTACCAGCCATTCCCCTCGTGGTATCCACCCGTAGTTCTAACGAACCCTCACAAACCCAAGCCACTGAAAATCAATCAGGGTTTTTTACACCTCCTGCCCCAGTCACATGAGGTGTTTGTACACCCTCCCCCCAAACACTTCAGCTGTGAACCCAGAACAGAAAATATTAGTGAAGAAGTCATCTATCTCTTTACCATCTGCTACTTGTTGGCCTCTTGTACCCTTGGGTTCCACAATGCCACTTTTGCATGTCTTCCTATCCCTAATAAATCCAAAAATGTCTTGTCCCCCATCATTATCGTGGCAGATAATTATCCTTCCATCTCTATCTTTACTTTCCAGACTACTCGCCAACCCCCTCCCCCCTTAACTCTATCCAATAGTGCTTCTGATGCCTTGCACCTTATAAGAACAGAAGAACAGAAGAATTGTGATACTGGGACAGACCAAAAGTCCATCAAGAACAGTATCCTGATTCCAACAGTGGCCAACCCAGGACCCAAGAACCTAGTGAGATCCTATAATCCAAATTCTATGCCCTAGTAATAAAACAGAAATTATGCTGCCTATCATAGGAATAAGCAGAGGATTTCCCCAAGCCATCTCAATAAGGCCTTCTCGGTTAGGAGAGTACCCAAACCTTTTTTAAACCCCGCTAAGCTAACTGATTTCACCTCATTCTCCAGCAATGAATTCCTTAGATTAATCACATGTTGTGTGAAGACATATTTATTTGGTTTGTTATAAATCTACTACTTAATAGATTCATTGCACACCCCCTAGTCCTAGTATTTTTGGAAAGAGTGAACAAGCGATTCACATCAACCTTTTTCACTGCACTCCACTCAGTATATCCTATACATGACATACACAATAGGTTGTTACCCTTACAATAACTTTGTTTAAGTTTGCTCACCACTTACCTAGATGATTCCCCACTAACACCATAAAAACCTTTACCCTTTAATTTCTCCAGCACAAATAAACCAAACCCTCAACTTTACTACAATGAACCCTCTCCCTTTCCACAGAGACAGACACCAAGAAATCTATTTCCCCCTAACACACACACACCACACACCCAGAAAAACACCACAAGTACATAATATGAATGTACCTGAAACACCAAGAACAGGTCATCTCCAGCTGAGCTAACAAATCAGGACAGCTGACACCATGCTGAATCACCACAGAAAGAATGGCAGACACATGAAAATCCAAGAGACCCAGAAAGGCCACAGCACAAAAGGAAAATTAGGAAGATGGCCCCTATTGACACTCCAAACAAAATTTTAAATCACAATACTGTGAATGCTGATGCCATACAGTCATGCAGCCGCTGAGCACATAACTATTGCAATGGCAGCTGCCAGTGCTCCTAAGCTCCCAGACACGGGAACACCAAATCCGCGAAGGCCGCAAATCCACAACTCTGCCTAGCTGTAAAAACAAACACCTGAATGCAGCATTGGCACTTCCCAACTCCCTCCTTCTAACACCAGAATTTAGAGTCAAAGCCTCAAACCTATCTAGAAGTGCCCTACCATGTGGCACACAGACCAGCCAGTCACTACCCTCGTGAACTAAAGACCAACCACCTGCCAGTTCCTCCAAACTAGCCTACTAAGAAACAACCTGGCAAAATTACACCTTAACAGAAAGACCTCTCTGTGTCACACGAAATAACCCCAACAGGTAAGTCCCTCTCTCACACACCGTACATTAGCGAGCAAACACCTTTCACATCCCATCTCCCTCACAGCCAACCCACTCTGCTCACTGTCGTGCAGACAGCGCTAACTGCAACTCCACACAGGGGACTGTTGTGCTGCCAGGCTGTGAAACCTCCACAGAAGAGCCCAAACTGCCCCTCTCCATTGCAGTCTCTGCTTAATCAGGCAACAAATCCAGCACCTGACAGACAAAATATCCTGCTCTGACTAAAACACAGACACAGAGAAGGTTAACAAGGCAAAAAATTATCTTACTCAAAATAAACCAAACTTCCTAACATTAAAATCACAATGAAGAAGAATATTTTTTGTAAGAATTAATATGCTCTGAAGAGAATAATCTTTTCCTGAAGAGACTACTCTACTGTTCCCCTTTCCTCACAGAATTCACTCCAGAGTGCCACAACATCCAACCAATCACGTGACTGCTCCACCCCATCACCTTAGCAACCTCCCTAATCATTTTTCTTTCTTACAAGCTCTATCTATTAACCCTTTCTTACCTCCTCTTATAAAATTGTCAATCCTTATTCTACAGACCCTTGATAACACCTCATATATTCCCCTCACTATCTGTCCCCCTCCCATTTTACCCACACCATCATTCAATAAATATTACCAGCTGGTGACATCAGCTCAGCTAATGTTATATCACACCAGATGAATCTGGTGTTCTTCTAAACAAAACAGCAATATAAAACAAGAAGATGCTAAACTCATTAACTAAAATATTGAAGAAAGAAGTAATTTGAAATTTAAGTTTTCCCACACTGAGAGAACAGTGGAAGTTATAGTCCATTGAGCTAAAATTAGGGGCTCTTCTTTTGGACTCCTAATTATACTATAAATGAGGTGCTATACAGATTAAAAACTAAAACAAGTGAAGAACACAATTTGATTGAAACAAAATAAATAAAGTTGTGTAAGCAGTTGTTTGAATGATGTACAAACTGCACATGCATTATGTTCACTTTTAAAGTACATGCCAAAAGAATTAGAATTACTAAATGAAACTCATTTCAGATTAACACTGTAACATTTATAATGTGCAGGAAGATGCGTTGAGTCCCGTTTTAAAGTTTACGATCGGCTTTGTTACACCCTGAGGCAGCAGAATTGTGAAATCTGGCCATCGTTGGTGTTCTGATTGTTCTTCAAGATAAGTTGAATGTTTCATCTGTCTTTATCACATTAAGCTTTTGCACTGCACCGCACAGAGCTCTTTTCCAGATACTAGGGGAGGTTTTTTATGCCAATAAGATTATCACCTGAACAACTTTAACCACCAGTGTGGGATAGGAGGGTTTTGTTTCTGAGGCTTTTTTCTCCTCTGTGTTTTTGGTTTGGGCTCATGTGTTAGTGTTTCTTTCTTACGTGCACTGTCCATGTGAAAGGGTTATGTATTACTAATATTGTATTTTCACTGTATCTGTGTCTTTTAGGCTAACATTTATAAAACCATTTATAAGCAGTATAATATAGAATGTAAAAAAAAAAAATGCAGTATACTATACAAGATCATATTGCTGATTACTTTTCTCACCATCCTTCCACCAGTACATCTTTATTTATTGGTAATGCTAATCCCCTTTTCTCCCATATTGCTGTATCTAATATAATAAAACGCTAGGCCGCGCATGCGCAGTTCCATCGCGTGGGTCCGTTTTCCGTGAGATGTACAGCATCTCAGATAGGAGTGCGCCGGAAACACTCTCTCTCTCCTCCCCAGAGACGAATGTCAGACGCAGCGGCTGTCGGCCCATGCTGTTTTTTCATCTGCCCTGCTCCTTGCCTGAAGTCCTCTCTCCTCCCCCGAGGCTGATGTCGGACGCGGCGGTTGTCTCCTCCGAGATGGATGATCTTATGGGAATCAATGTTCTTCGCTCTGCCCTGCTCCTTGCCTTACTATATTTTTAAGTTGACAGACCAGGCAGCGGCTCCTCTCAGGATCCCCACCTGCGTCGGAAGTCCAATGCAGTCGGGGATCTTGAGAGGAGCCGCCGCCGCCGTGTCTTTCAACTTAAAAATATTCTAAGGCAAGGAGCAGGGCAGAACGATCTTCAAAATGGCAGCAAATCAATCTCCGTTCCTCTGGGGGGGGGGTCTGGGAGGAGAGGGATCGTGGCCACACCGAGGAGCCCAGCAATTTTCCGCTGTCCGGGACCCGACTCATTTGCCGCCCCCCCTCTTCCCTTACCGCGGGCCCGCCTGGCGATTTAAGCAGCGTGTCAGCACTCTGCACACGCTGCTTTGGGCCCTTCTACTGCACTGATTTACTCTGGCACGTCCGGAGCAAATCAGGGCAGTAGAATGGCCCGAAGCAGCGTGTGAAGAGTGCTGACACGCTGCTTGAATCGCCATGTGTAGTCGGGCCCGCGGGAAGGGAAGGGGCAAAGGACTCGGGCCCGCGTTTGTAGTCGCGACTGTGGGAAGGGAAAGAGGGTAGAGGAAACGCTAATGCAGGCACAGGGAACTGGTGTGGGGGGAGGGAAATGGAACGGGGAGGGAATGCTACTTTGGACAGACAGACAGAGGGAGGAAGGAAGACAGAAAGACAAGAAGAAAGACACAGGGGCAGGTGCACAGGGAACTGGTGTGGGGGGAGGGAATGCTGCTTTGGACAGACAGACAGAGGGAGGAAGGGACACAGAAAGACAAGAAGAAAGACACAGGGGCAGGTGCACAGGGAACTGGTGTGGGGGGAGGGAATGCTGCTTTGGACAGACAGACAGAGGGAGGAAGGGACACAGAAAGACAAGAAGAAAGACACAGGGGCAGGTGCACAGGGAACTGGTGTGGGGGGAGGAAATGCTGCTTTGGACATACAGACGGAGGAAGGGACACAGAAAGACAAAAAGAAAGACATAGGGGCAGATGCGGGACAGCGGGAGTCGCGTCAGGAGGGTGCGGGATGCCGCAGAGGGAACTTTTCCAATGGGTGCAACTGGGCGGCTGTCGGGAGCCTCTGATCACGGGCAGAGCAAGGTAAGTGTATCATAGGGATAAGAAGGAGGAGGGGGGAGAAAAAGGAAGGGACGCCTACTGCTGGACAGGGGGAGAAGGAAAGAGGTGCTGATAGACGGGGGGGTGAAGAAAAAGGAACGGAGGCCTAATGTTGGACAGGGGGAGAAGGAAGGTGCTGCTGGACAGGGGGGAGGTAAAACAAAGGGAGAAGTGCTGCTGCTGCATAAGGAGACCTGTGAAGGGGTGGTGGTGGACACAGGGGAGGTAAAAGGAAGGGAGAATGGACAGGGGGAGCAGGCAAGGGGTGGTGATGGACAGCCAAGGAAAAAGAAAGACAGAAAGAAAGAAAGCGGCTAAGGAGAGAGAGAGAGAGAGAGAAAGAAATAAAGAGAGACACACACACATATATTCTAGCACCCGTTAATGTAACGGGCTATAAGACTAGTCTCTTTAATAAGGCAGTAACTACTCGCTATGTTTTCCTATTGTGAAAACTAGGCACAGCTTCAATGTGACGCAAACAGCTCCTTTCTCTCCCAATTTATTTGCGAAGTCAAGGCACTTCATTGGCTCTAAGGATGTGCAGAGGTAAAAAAAAAAGGTTCGTGTCCAATCTATTTGGGGTTTCCCCCAGATTATCACATTTCTCTCTGTTTCACATATTCATTTTAATTTTTTAAAAATTGCATGTGCACAAAAACTAACTTACTCCTGGATCCTAAATATGGCACTCAAAACTGTGTGTGCAAATTAGGGCATGAGTTAATGTGTATGCGACTTAACGTATTTTCATGCATATAACGCACATACGTGTATAACACGCATACGCGTATAGCGCGCAGGTCCAAACCATTTGTGTAAAAAAAATTTTATATAGCACGCACACGCGTATACCGCACATGCTGCTATAACCTCCTCCCACCACTCGCGCTTACTCCCTCTTCTGGCCTGCGAACCGGCATCCTCCCCTCCAGTCGCGTCACCCCCCTTCCCCCGTGATCCTACATCCCCCCCAGCACCGCAAAGACATCGGTCGCTTACCCGATTGGGCACCGGCACCAGCACCAATGCACAGGACGTGCCAATGCCAGTGCCCGAAGATCCTCCCTCGTTGGGCTGGGCTGGGTTGGGCTGGGCTGGGCAGTGCGAGGGAGATCCTCCCTCTTCCCTGGACTGGGCTTTGAGCTGGACTGGGCTTTGAGCATTTGCGCATGCTCAAAGCCTTCTGCTCTCGCTCTCTCCGAGATTCTCAGATTCAGAATCTCGGAGAGAGCGAGACCAGAAGGCTTTGAGCATGCACAAATGCTCAAAGCCCAGTCCAGGGATCTCCCTCGCCCCGCCCAGCCCAGCCCAACGAGGGAGGATCCTCGGGCACTGGCACTGGCACGTCCTGTGCATTGGTGCTGGTGCCGGTTCCCAATCGGGTAAGCGACCAATGTCTTTGCGGTGCTGGGGGGGGATGTAGGATCGCGGGGGAGGGGGGCTGACGTGAGCGGGCGGGAGGATGCCGGTTTGCAGGGGTATGGCGGATCGCACTGAAAAAAAAAATTTGTATAATGCGCTCACACATATAACGTGCATGGTTATACTTGGTTTGTAAAATTGTGTATAACGCGCGTGTTATATGCGTGAAAATACGGTAATTGAATAATGAGATAATTAACATTTATAATTGGGTGCTAGCGATTTGTGCTAATTGGCAACAATTTTAATTTATGCATACATCTTTGTAGTTGGTCATTTATAAAAATGTACAAATACATTTTTACACCTGACTCGAAAAGGGGCATAGCCATGGAAGGAGCATGAATGGATCAGAGGCATTCCTAGAATTTGCCTTCAATGTTACAGAATTCATCAGATTGATACCTAATTCAGATACCCAAAATTGGACACAGGTCCCAGTGTTAAGTGGTATTCTATAAACAGTGCCCAACTTGGAGTGCCTTTTAGAGAATAGCACTTAGGATCTGATTCTAGTAAATACGCTCTAACCCCCTCTCCATTTTATAAAACCGCACAAGAGGTTTTTAGCGCTGGCTGGTGCACTGAATGCTCTGCACTGCTATGATGGTCATAGAGTACCTAAGAGCATTGGAGCGGCACAGAGCATTCAATGTGCCAGCCAGTGCTTAAAAGTTCATGCATGATTTTGTAAAGGGGTGGGGAAGGGTAAGTGAGGTGGCACTAGGTGTCCTAATGCTGCCTAACTTAGGGCTAGATTCACTAACCCTCTGATCCGTATCTGATCCGTGTGCGAGTGGAGGCAGGCCGACCAATTCACCAACCATCTGTATGCAAATGGGGGCGTTCAGAGGCACACCCCCAACTGACTGCACGGATCGGATTCAGCCCTGACAGTAGTGACAGGAGAAGCAGCCTCCTGTCACTGCTGTCAGGGCTTCTGACAGCTTTTTTAAAAAATTTTGATTTTAATTGGGCAGATATTTTGGGTGTATTACACAAGCAAAATAACTGCTCGGTTAAAATAAAAAATAAAAAAGCCCACCCCTGAAGTGCCTCCTCCCTCCCCAAACCCCTAAAAAATGCCCCGCACGATGATACCCTGCCCACCTGTGCCCGATGCCCCACAGAACACAAGGCAGGAGGAATGCCAACTTCCTCCTGCCATCTCAAATGCCACTTGGCCAGGCCTGGCCCATCTCCCTCCCTGTAGTAGGCCGCTGGCCGGGCCCAGCCCACTCCCTCCCTGTACCTTCAGAATCGTTGGGAGCAGGAGGCCTCCCATGGTCGTCTTCGGGAGCAGAAGGAAGCCCAAAGTCCTCCTGCTCCTGCCGCTCTGCTGCTATACTGGCCTTAGGCCATGCCCTGATGCATCATCTGATGCACGGGGAGGGGCCTGATTGGCTGAAGCGCCTCGGGCTCCTCCTTTGGGATGGGTCTGTGGCCCCTCAGCCAATCAGGGACTTCCTTAGGGAGGAGTCTAAGGAAGTCCCTGATTGGCCATAAAAAAACATTATTTATGGTCAATCAGGGACTTCCTTAGACTCCTCCCTAAGGAAGTCCCTGATTGGCTGAAGCACACCAAGCCCCTCCCAAGGGAGGAGCCCAAGGTACCTCAGCCAATCAGGGCCTTAGGCCATGCCCCATGCATCACATGATGCACCAGGGTGGGGCCTAAAGCCACACTTGTCGGCGAAGGAGGCCAGGAGCAGGAGGGACTGGGCACTCTTCCTGCTCCCGAAGATCACCTGCAGCCTGCAGAGCAGGAGGGACTGGGCACCCCTCCTGTTCCAGAAGATCACCGGTGGCCTGTGGAGCAGGAGGGACTGGGCACCCCTCCTGCTCCCAACAGTTTTAAAGGTACAGGGAGGGGTGGGCATGGAGGGGAGTGGGTAGGCCGGCCGTGTGTGATGGCAGGAGGGAGATGGCATCCCTCCTATCATATTCCTTCGGTTCAAGGGGGGGTGGGCAGCGGCAACGACAGGCATCAGTGGGGGGGGGCAGGTTTTTTTTGGTTTGGGGATAGGGGACACGGGTTAAAATCATGGGCTTGCAATGCGGTTTGCTGAATATTTTATTACATTACATTATATTTGTGATTTCTATTCCGCCTGTGCCTTGCGGTTCTAAGCGGATTACAGTTAAAAGAGATCAGTACATTACCGAGAGAATTACATTACAACGATTTAAGTAAATTACATGTTGTGGTATAGAAATACAAGTATAAGATATCTGGATTTATCGATAGAATAACTTGACAGGGTTCAAGTAGTTACAAGGTTCAGTGGGGAAAACAATATAGGCAACTGAAGAAAGATACCTAACTTTGAAGGAATCAGTTAAGTGGATATCTAATTCCTTTTTTATATATTCAGCTAAAAGCATTGCAGGCCTGTGATTTTAAAGGGCAGGAGAGTCAGCCAGGATAGAAGCAACTGGTCTTCAGCAGTCGCTTCTTTTCTGACCGGCCAGCCCTTTGGTTTAGTATAAATTGTTTAGTGAATCTCTGCCTTAGAAAATTTGCATGCTATTTCCCTCATTTGCATGCAGCTGATCGGATCGGGTGTTTATCAGGTTGGGAGGAGGGTTAGTGAATCGGATCAGGGAAAAATTGGGTCGCAAAGGGGTCGCAAACCAATCGGTACGCAATCGGTTTGCTTAGTGAATCTAGTCCTTAATTGTTTTGATTGGTGATAAATGGCTCTGTAATTGACTGCATCATTTAAAACCAATTAAAAACTGATTATAAAAATGGAGGCTCCTAAGGTTGCCTCCAAAACAGTAGCTCTTCTCCCATCAAAATAGGCACTTTATGATGCCTAATGCCACGGTAGGTGTGACTAATGCTGGACGTGGCATTAGGCGTCATAAAGCACTGCCTTAGTCATGATTTTCATGAAAGGTAGGCATTGGAAATGTAGGCCTTTAAACCCTGGCCTACATTTCCGGCACTTACCTTTCATAAAGCTGCAATTCTAGAAATAGTATCATTACATGATTGACACACAACTAGAGGTCATATTTTAGGCAGCCACTGACAATGGAGCCATTTATAGAATCCAGCCTTCTTTTTTATTGAAACAGGTTAAGTCAAAAACATCTTAATTTTTTGCCTTGGATGTTCCATCATCTTAGAACAATGTCCAAATTGTAAACCCACCCTAGCCCCATTCAAAACATGCCTCCAACAAGCCCACTTCAGATTTAGATGAGCTGTATAGAAAAACATCTGAAAATGAGTTTTGTAAATAGTGATTTTCAAAGCCGAAGCCCACACAAGTCCCTGATTTGAATATTCAGGAATAACACCATCTGGGTAGAGAAATACACTTACCGCCAAATTGATGAATTTTGACCCCCATAATTTAATGTTTTTTTCACAGAAAGAGCAGGTCTAGGGTAGAAAGTGGGTGTTTCTTGTGCTAATCAGTTAGCACAGCTACATTACCACACACTAACTGGTTAGTGCAGAATTAACATGTGAGCCTATACTGCCTGCAAAATAGATGTCAGCAAGTACTCACACCCTAAGTTTTATTAATGGCCATGCACTAACAGCAACATTAGTACCAATAATTTGGAAAATTAGTCATTTTCTGGCTGTGCTTTCCCCACACACTAAGGTCATTTTTAGACCAAAATAAGGGCAATAAGGCAACTTAGTAAAAGTATTCCTAAATAGGCATAAACATTTTTATCCTCCCTACATTGATTTTATCAACAACACACATATTTTGTGGGTGAACACAGGCAGATTTTCAGAACACTATGATTCTTTCTGCTGTCTAAAAATCCAGGACTAATTTTACATATCTAAAGATACCTAGTTAGGCGCAGACTGTTACTTAGGTGCATCTCTAAAAAATAATCTTCTAAATTAGAATCAATGACAGTATAATGCAATTAATAAACAAAACTACAATGTAATGGCTCCTTTACAAAGTCGTGTTAGACTTTTTTTTTTTTATCACAGGCCGTGGTGGTATTAGCTACGATGCTCATAGGAATTCTATGAGCGTTGGAGCTAATACTGCTGCAGCCAGTGATTAAAAAAGCCTAGTGCGGCTTCGTAATTTGGGGGGGTTAATGTCTATAGTGTCCTTCTATTAACTACTGTATAATAGAGATAATTTTAGATAAACAAGTGACCAATAAAGGATCCCTGGTAGCAGCTCATTATTGGCTAGGATATGTAATTTACCATAAGGTCATTAAAGTGATCGCCTGAAATATTGCATTCAATATTAGTTGAGCTACCACAGATTATTATGCAAGTCCCTACACTGTAGTATGATCAGTATATAACAAAATGAAAGTTGTGGGAACAGACGTTATAATCAAAAGACATTACTTCTATGATGCATTTGTGTAGACTGCCACAAATGATTTGGAAACTGTTATGAAGCATGTGAATCAGTGCCATCTTCCCTAGAAGAAGCTGCCTCAGATTTTTGAGAATAACTATAAAGCAACCAGTACTTAGTTAAATGTACTTGATAAAGGCAAATAGGGAGAATTAGTTATCATCACTAATAAAAAGAACACCCTCTTGTGGAAATATACATTAGCATCTCTTGCATTCCATGTGCACAAATTGAATGAGCTGACTCAAAAAGTCGCTTTCAGTATTGCCCAACGAATCAAAGATAATGAAAATTTGCTGACTCGCTATAGGGATGTCTCACCTCCTCTGTGATAAAATTGCTCAAAGCAATTTTATTTGGCTAGTCTGTCACTTGGATAATGATTTTAGAATATAAACCATGCCTGGAACTGAAACAGGGAGCTACAGAATTAACTGCATTAGGTAGATGTTTAATGCATCAGACAGCAGTGAATGAGCAATTAGGCAGTAGAGCAAAGAAGTGGTCAAAGCCTTTGCAAGGGCCATACCTTATCAGGATAAACAGAGGTACAATTGAAAAGAGCAGAAGAGCCTCAGTGCAAATTAGCATGCATTGATTTGATCTACTACCTTGAACTGATTTAAGAGGGAACAGAATGCAGAAATGTGCACGCAGCCACAAAGAGAGCAGATACTCATTGTTCAACAAGGTTTGTGGGTCATGAGTAAAGCAATGCCATTCTTTTAATTAGCGAGAGAATATTCTGACTCAATAATGTTTCATTAATTCTAAATATAGCACATTATTTAATCTGTGCATGCTACTGAAACCCTTTCAGCTGATTATATATTTTTTTCTAAATGACTGTTTAGGCTGTTAGTTTAAAGGGATCAATCTTAGTCTGCACGGAATAGGCAAAAGCAATTTTTTATCAGCCTCTAACTAAAAGATAAGATACTGTCTCAGCAATTTATAGAAAGAGGCATGCAGATTATCCCCAAACATATTTCATACACAAATTTACGTTCACAAAGATCTGCTTACATGTGAGTTCTGTTTTTGCATAGATCAATAAACAATTTAATGCAATGCCTCCATCTGCAATCACACATAATTGATTAAACATTAGCAAAATCTCCTCCCTGATTAATCATGCTTAATTAATTTTAAAATAGCAATTAACCTAGAGAATCTGTCACAAAGAAGGGTTTCTTTCAAATTTTTTTTTATAAAAGACACGAGAATTCCCTTTTAATTAAACCAATTACTGTCACAAAAAATATTCTATTTTGCCAATTTTAAAATCATAGCTCCATTTCTAGGCAGTCTCTCTCTTGCTCCTGGACTTCCTTTTCATTTCCTATTCTGACTTTTTGATTTTTTTTTTTTTTAAGAAGTCAATGTACTCTCCCCCTCCCCACACTCCCTTTTCCATGACTGAAATTTGCACCCCAGGGTCTGCCTCCACTTGTATTACTTTTAATCAACTTTTAATCAGATCAATGGTCCATCTAGCCCAATATTTCATCTTCATGGTGACCAATCCAGGCCACAAGTACCTGGCCAAAACCTAAATACAGTAGACTCTCAATTAACTGGCAACCTTGGGGATTAATAGATGCCGGATAAATGTAATAGTGGGTTACTTGAAAGTTACTATTTAAAAAAGGCCTAATACTATACCCCATACTATGCCATATCATAAACTGTTCCAAACTACCAGACATTTGGTAGATAAATCGTGGGCATACTGTGGCGTGCCAAGTTTATACTTAAATTTCCACCAGAAATTTATTTTATTTAAAATTTTACAGTATTTATTTGAATTTTTTTTTTTTTTTTTTGCTTGTTGCTTGAGAGTTCTGGTTACTTTTGTTCCAGTTAACAGAGAGTCTACTGTAGTAGAAACACTGATTCTGATTCAACCTACTTTGAAAAAAAGCCTCACATGACCCTACTCTTCCTATCAATTATTGCCTGGTTTCTAATCCTGGCTTGCTTTCCAAACTTGCAAAGTCATCTATACCAAACTCCTGTTTTATGTGGAACAATTGTACCCACATCAAGGAAGATTTTGACAGCATCATAGTAAGAAACTATGGTCATTTCTCTTCTTAGTGAACTTTATTCTTGATAAAGGTAATATTGCTCTAAATATTTCACTCGATCTTTCAAAAGCCTTTGATCTTGTAGACAACTCGTTTTTGCTTGTTTGTCTGTCTGATACTATGTTGGCTGGATCAGTTATTGATTAATTTTTATCATTCCTAAAAGTCTGTAACTTCTCTGATTTTCTACTGGTATTTCTTCAACCCATTCTCTTTAAAAAGGGGTTCCCCAAGGGGTCTATTTTGTTACCTGATTCATTAAATGTGCTAGGGATGACACTACCTATGAGGAAAGAAATTACTTTTTTTAGGGATTGTTTTGGATTCAGGCCTGACTATGAAGCTGCAAATATTTGAGACTTTTAAGGCATGCTTTAGCCAACATCACATGCTATATTGCTTGAAAACACTGATTTTGCACTCTTATTTTCAAACTGTTGTGCATAGGGTAGTTTTGTCTAGGTTAGACTACTGTAATGCCCTTTAATTTGAAATTACTAAAATGAGGAGAGCATTGCAATTGATACAAAATGCTGCAGCCAGTTACCAGTTTTATTTCAGGTTCAACATAAGGTCATTTCTGTGGTCCATCAATCTGTATATCATCAAATACCATGTTATTTTCAGCAAGTTGTAGCATTTTATAAGCTTAATAGATCTTTATGATCTGAAAATCAAATGCTATTGAATCCAATAGTGCAGGGAAATTATGCAGATACTAGAGTGATGACTTTTCTGCATTGCTGGTATTAAAATGTGGAACACTTTGGTGGACCATTTTCAACTATGTGTAAGCCAGTTACAATTTAAAAAACAATTATAAACTCAGCTGTTTGTTACTGCATTCCTGTGATTTATTGACTGTTGAAGGGCAGAAACTGTTAAATATGGAGTTTTAAGATTTTAGTTTGTTTGTTATTTTATGTATACTGTATACTTATTGATGTAAACCATTTAGTTTTCTTAAACGGTATAAAAAAGTTTTAAATAAATAAAATAATATATTTTTTGTCCCTTGGCCACTCTCATTCAATCATTTAAAGTCAGCTTCTACTTCTATGTGAATGATATTCTGATAACTTTACCTACTTCACCAATTAGTATTAATCCGTGTCCTCTGCAAATATGTTTGGGCTTACCACAAGCTTGTTCTAAATCATGAAATAAACTATTACCTGCTGGATCACAGGCTCTTTGTCCCTGCACAATTTGACTCTTGTTCTGTTTGGTCTCCCTTTTTCTACTGTCACTCTCTTTCATTACCTGGGGGTCACCAGTTTTTCTCAATTATTTTTCCAACAGCAAATGTCTTACATAATTTCCCTATGGGCTCCTTTTACGAAGATACTCTAGTGATTTTAGCGCATGCACAAGGTTAGCGTGTGCTAGCTGAAAAACTACCGCCTGCTTAAAAGGAGGCAGTAGCGGCTAGTGCGCGTGGTATTTTAGTGCGTGCTAAGCGTACACTAAAAACGCTAGCGCACCTTTGTAAAAGGAGCCCTATGTTTCAAACCCTTATAAACATTCTTCTGATTTCTCATTTAGACTATTGTAATTCAATCTAGGCAGATGTTCTAATCTAATCTAATAGAATGGGTTTATTCCAAAATACCTTAGAAGTTCAGTGTTGATCATATCCTATAGACTCCCTCACAACATCATATTGATAACACCCCTCCATGTTAAACTGGAACTCAGTGCTCTTGCTCTTTGTACCAAACAGTTGAAGACATACTTTTTCTTACTTGCTTTCAATGCAGTTCTGGGAGCATTAGGGGTTGATAAGGTTGCATCTGCTATCTATCTCTTGTCAATTTTCCATTTATAGGTGGTTCCCCACTATACTCTTGGTTTTTTTTCCCCTTGACTTTCTCTTTCTTTTCTATTATTTTTATTGGTGTTTCTTTTCACTTTATATATTTTGTAAACGTTTTCCATTGCTCAGTTTTGAAAGGTACTTATATCAAATACCAAACATACTGAGGGCACAAAAATTAAAATTTGAAATACATGCTGGAGAGGGAACACATTAGGATACCATCTTTCTACCCGCTCACAAATGTCCATCCCCAGGTATCAGATACATTTTATATGTAATTACAGTAAACTATTGTATTTTCACTAGAGTCAGTTATTACTGTACAAGCAGTTTGCAATACAGACCCAGTAAGGTAATTTTAGCATACTATTATAGCCTAATATTAATATCTAGAAATGAAATAGTTTATAGTTTAAGATTTGCTATATAACCTTCAATGACTAGCATATCCAAGTGGTTTACAATTCTAAAGTAAGATTAAAATGGAAAGGAACTACATATCTCCTAGACAGGAAAGATATGGCAATCACTCAAAGACTCAAAATAGCCTAGAAAAAAGAAATCTAGGTAGGTAAGGAACTAAAAATTAGAGAGAGGTAGAATTTTTATGGAAAGAAAAGAAGGACAGACAGTTGGGAGCAAAAAGACCAGTGTGTTAATTACCTGAAGTTTTTATGTCCTCTGTGTAAACTGCAAGACATACCTAACAATTTTTACTAGATGTTTTATTATTACTGTAGGTGTAAATTGTCAAATAGAAATAAATTGGCTTGCAGATTAATCTGTGGGCTTATAACGCTGGATGAGCCAGCGAAGATTGTGTTGGGGGGAAAGGGTTAATTAGATATTAGCAGGTAGGTAGGAGAATGGGTAGTGGGTTGTTAGGAAAGTTAGGTAAGAGGAGGGGTGGAAGTAAGAGGGTATGGATAGGCAGGAGAGCGAGTGAGGATTGGCTGGGGAATGGGGCTCTGGGATTGGAGGAGTTTTCTGAGGAGAATTGGTGGGCCAGGGAGAATTAGGGGTTTGGAGGGAGTGTTGGAAGGTTAGGGTTGGTGGAGAAAATTGTCCCGCCCTTCCCTTCCCTATTTTGGGGGTTCTCTCTTTGGAGGGTTTTTGTTTTGGGGGTGGGGTTGGTTGCAGTTTTGTTGCGGAGAAAATTATATGTTGGGGAAACAATTTTGGATCAGTGTAGCTATGTAACAGATTTGGTGACTAAATTTTGTAACTGCTCATGTGCGATACCGCCATGGGTGATGGCTGGACTCTACGGCACCGCAAGTCTTGCTGTAAGGGAATTGGGGAATGGGGGAGAATTTTGGAAGAGGAGCTAGTTTGACACCAAGTAGCTCCAGAATTTTGAGAATAAGCTACACTGTTTTTGAAAATGTGGATAAGTTGATTTTATTAAGGTTTGTTCTTAATTACAATAAAGCTGCGGCCCATTTTTTGCCACTATATCTGAGTTGGTGTAGTTTATTGTGAACAATCTGAAAGTGGTGCGAATTCCAGTGTTACTAGAAGTTTGATGTATTACAGCAGCTTTTCTGAAAGACCTAGGTGAATGGCTGCATTTCACAAATATTTCTAACATTTCATATTGTACACTTTGCTATACATTGTTTTGAGTTACCGTAATTTATTTATCTATAAACCCCAATTCCTAATAAAAATTATTCAATGTGCTTTACAAGAATATTATGTATATAAAACATAATGTTCACCAATTAATAACTATAGCCAGACCCCTAATTTGGAAGACTTCAACTCAGTTTTCCCTATGCTTTTTTCCTGTCAGATAGAAGTTGCTTGTGTCAGTGGGAAAAACTATAATGGAATCTGCTGCTCAGTATACACTGTGGACACATTTTATAACCGGTGTCCCAATTGTAGGTAGTGGTAGGCATCCTACTGCTGTCTAACTAGCTAATTGGTATACATGCTAAAAAAAACAAAAAACACCCCAAGGCAGGCAGCCTACCTAGTAGGCATTTTCATGAGCCTAGGGAGACAAGTAGCGCTGCCTAAGCTCACCCAAAGCTAGGCTAGATGTGGTTTCACCCGGAAGTGGACTTAGGTGGGATTAGGCAGCACTAGGCATCTCCCTAGGGCTGAGATAGGCACCTGAAATGTAGGCCAGCAAAATGCTGGCCTATACAGTGGTACCTTGGATTACGAGCATAATCCGTTCCAGGAGCATGCTCGTAATCCAAAATGCTCATTTATCAAAGCGAGTTTCCCCCATAGGAAATAATGGAAACTCGCTTTGATACGTTCCCCCCCACACACACCCCCGAGGCTAGGGCGCTGCTCCCCCCCCCCCCCGGCATGATCCGGCACCCCCTGTGAGAACAAGCACCCCCGCCCGACCAACTTTAACTCACCCCCCCGTCTGGCACCGGCACGAGAACCGCTCCCCCCCTCGCAAAGGCCTCCCCGCTCGAATCGGCAGCCCCCCTGCGAGAACAGGAACCCCCCGCCCGACCAACTTTAACTCACCCCCTCTTTGGCACCGGCACGCAGCCCACAAGTGCCGATGCCGCTTGAAGATCTTCTTCCCAGTCTCTGCCGGCTTTGAGCATGCATCTGCGCATGCTCAAGCCCTTCTAATTTTCCCTCTCGCCAAGATTCTCAGCGAGAGGGAAAATTGTGGGCTGCGTGCGGTGCCAAAGGGGGGGGTGAGTTAAAGTTGATTGGGCGGGGGGTTCCTGTTCTCTCGGGGGGGGGTGCCGATTCGAGCGGGAGGGGGCCCTTTGTGAGCGGGGGGGAGCGATGCCAGTTATTGAGGGGTGCTCGCAAATCGAGTCAACACTCGGTTTGCGAGACACGTTTTGCGAGAATGTTTTGCTCGTCTTGCAAAACACTCGCAAACTGGGTTACTCGCAAACCGAGGTTTGACTGTATTTCAAATAGATGCAGCCACTGAACTGATCGTGGCAAAGGAATCTCCATGCCGTGATTAGTTTAGCGGCTGCAGCAGGGAACCTGTCCCCCTGCGAAGTCGGCCAGTAGGAGGGATGCCCAGTCCCTCCTGCCAGAACCCCACCCCCATCCCCTAAAGATCACCGGCAGGAGAGTTGCCCAGTCCCTCCTGACAGAAATCTCCCCATCCCCCCAAAGATCAATGGCAGGAGGAAGCCCAGTCCCTCCTGATAGAACCCCCCCCACGAAGATCAACGGTAGGAAGAATGCCCACTCCCTTCTGCCAGAACCTCACCTGAAAACTTGCCCCCCCCAAGCCCATCCGGATTCCCCTGTACCTTTTTCTTGTAGGAGGGGCCTTAGGCGCCTGGGCCAACTGGAGTCTTAGGCCTCCCTATCAGTGTTTTCTGGGATGCACTGGGAGTGGCCTAAGTCTCTAATTGGCTAGATCTCTTAGGTAACCCTCCATGTGAGTAAAATATGAGCATGTCGCATCATAATGGACTTGATACAATGTAATGTAATATACTGAAAAGTACACAAATATATAGAACAGAATTTTACAGTGTTCATGGTACACAGTGATGTGTTAAGTACCAGACTTTTATATCACGGGTAATCAAGGAATGCATAATATCCACCTAATATTGTGCAAACCAGAAATCAACCATATTATAAAACTTAATAACAGAGCTATTATTACATTTATAAATACCTATTAAGTAAACTTAATGACATAATAAAACTAAGATATTTTTTTTACAATTGAGGCATACTAAAAGATCTATGTGGATAATCCAATGGCATTAATACAAAAACAAAAGTGATTTGTAGATAAATATTTAACCAAATCATATGTTTTTAGCACAATTTAAAAGGATTAAAAGTCCAGAAAACAGGAATTGTTTTAGTTTACAATGTTAATAACAAAAGATGTTTTTATAAAAACACAGTATAATCTATTTCTGTGTTTAAACCTTTTGGACTAGTGCAGGGGTAGGCAATTCCGATCCTTGAGAGCCGGAGCCAGGTCAGGTTTTCAGGATATCCACAATGAATATGCATGAGAATGATTTGCATCTCAAGGAGGCAGTGCATGCAAATCCATCTCATACATATTCATTGTAGATATCCTGAAAACCTGACCTGGTTCCGGCTCTTGAGGACAGGAATTGCCTACTTCTGGACTAGTGCATTGTAGTTCAAAAATAGGTTATTTTGTTTCACTTCTAGGAAGATAGCATCAATATTTCCCCCTCTCAATCTTGGGTATTGTTTTTTGCAATCTGAGTACATGAAAATCCTAGGCATTAACATCTTGGGCTCCTTTTACTAAGCCGCATTAGCGTTTTTAGTGCACGCAGCATTTTAGCATGGGCTAAACCCACGCTACGTGGCTAGAACTAATGCCAGTTCAATGCTGGCATTAAGGTCTAGCATGCATGGCAATTTAGCATGTGTTATTCTACACGTTAAAGCCCTAATGTGGCTCAGTAAAAGGAGCCCCTAGTTTATTGAGTTTGGGTTTGGCAAGTCCAAGTATGTTTTTGCTGATGAGGTTTGGTTAAGTTGTGGTATAAGTACATTTTTTTAGATTTCTCCTGAACTGGTGGAGGCTATTCCACATTATAATGTGATATAGGTGAACAAGAAGTTGAAGATTTTTTTTTCTTTTTTTCCCCCTTTGGGTGCAGGGAGGATCATCACTGCAGTACTGGCTATTCTTGTAATTTAATATGTATTATAATAACCACAAAAATACAATTACTTATACATGTTTTTTTTTAATTGATTAAACAAGTGTTTTATTATTATGTGAAAATATAATGCTGAGATACCAATTTTAAATTAACTTAATCAAGATACTGTGAGTTCCCATTATCCACATGTTCCTTATTCACAGATTTGCTTATTTATGTAAAATAAAGTGTAACCCAATTTCGCTATTCCCAAGCATTTTGCTTATTCATGCAAGATAAAGAGTAATGCATTTTTGCTCTTCATAGGCATTTTTGCTTATTCATGATCATGCACAGTGTGTTCCCATGAGGATGGAGATATTCATAGAAATGTGCCTGAGTATTGTTACACCAAAAGACTATTTACAATAAGAAAGGAACATATAAAATACATGTTGAAAGTGCAGAATAACCAAGTTATTCTTTACAAACAGGGTACACAAAATGAATTTGCGTTGTTGGTACGAAGGTAGCAAAAGTGTATAGTAAACAAGGTCTCACAGAAACCTAATCCCTTTATTCCCATAGGATCAATGATTCTATATTCACATTTTTTGGTATTCACAGGGTTTTCTTGGAATCTAACACTAGAAAATCGCAAGACCACACTTATTCGTACAATTTATTCTTTTCTTTTTTGCTTCTACTAGTCTTGAAGAGATGTGCATACAGTAGCTTTTGTTTTTTTCTGAATGCCATGCAAGGATGGGAAAAAGGAAAGGGAAGATGCAAACCTACTCCTCAGTTATGTATCTCTCTCCCCATCTGATGCAGACAACACCGGAAGATTGTGGACTTTTTTTTACATGGAACAGCAGAAGATCCTTTGCGTTTCTCTAGAACATCTTGTGGGCAGAACTTGGAGGGAGCTTTGTTTAGCTCTGTGTAACTATCTTCAAATAGACATACTTTGGGGCCTTAGGGTTGAAAAAAGTAGGTAATGTGTGAAGATTTATGGTTGAAGCAAAACATTGGAGAAACCATTCCAGCTGTCTTGAAAGTAAACATAATCAAATCAAAAAAGTAAAAAGACTTCCAATAGGAGTTAGAACAGATGCAATACGGAGATCTTGCTTCTGGGAACAAACCTTTTTTCTATTTGTTAGGTGTGGTTCTTCTGTCTTATCAGTGAATAATAGAATGAATTCTGAACTCTTGGACCTTTATTATTATTAGGCATATTTCCACTAGATTCAGTGCAATTATTTGCATGTCTATGTATTATACTGCCCCCCACTGAATCGGTATGTGACCAGAGGGGTTGAGTACGTGATCTAGTGAGTGCAGGGTCAATTAGGGAATTGGATATAATAATAATAATAATAAATTTATTTTTTCTATACTGCCACAATCTTGCGACTTCTAGGCGGTTTACAGTGAAGAGAGCTGGACAAAAAGTGAATTACAGAATACAAATAGGGAAGATGTCACTGAACAGTCAGTGATTACAGAGTACAATTAGTGAGAAACACAATATCAACATGTTACAGTGAAGAGGGCTGGACAACCAGCGAATTCCAGAATACAAATGGCGAAGATGTCAACTGAACAGTCAGTGAATACAGAATACAATTAATGAGAATACACAATATCAACAAGTTGTTAATAGTTTTAAAAGGGGTATCTGACTAGGAGATAAATCTATCGAACAGAGCTGTCTTAATTTCTTTCCGAAATGCGCTGTAGGTCGACCTGGCTCTGTTGATGTAATTGCCTAGCCAGGTCTGCTGTCTGCTAGCTTGATGGGCAGGTTGAAGTTATATCAGGGGAATCAGCAATGGGTAGTGCTACTGTGAGAAAGTATTGCTTAGGGTCAATTCTATAAAATGAACCAATAATTAGGTGCCAAAATGCAGATCATTGAATGCATATTTTATAATGCAATCTTGGCATCTAGATTCTATTATAGAATACTAGCCTAATTTGGCATTTGCATGTTGACATTAAGATGTGCCCACTTATGCAAAGTTAATAGCAGACCTAAAGATCTTTTTACTAAGGTGCGTTAGCCATTTTAGCACACGCTAAATGCTAACATTTGCGAACGCATTCATAGGATATAATGGACGCATTCACACGCATTAGCATTTAGCATGCACTAAAACGGCTAGCGCACCTTAGTAAAAGGACTCCCTAGTTGTAGGTGCTTGAATGTAACACTTTAGTGTATAAGTGCAAGTATTTTATAACCTATATATATAAATGTTTAGTCCATGTGACTCCCCCATTCATGCCCCTTTGCATTTACAAGTTATGTAACTTGCAAATACACATTAGAGAATACCACCAAGCATGCACCTAGCACTTAGGTGCCTGAATGTTACATTTGTGTTAATAAGTACTAGTATATTATAATCTTAGTGCAGATATGGTGCTTACATTTAGGTGCTAAGATTATAGATTTAGGGAATTTGTGTGTTATAAGCCTGTGATAATACATAGGGTCTGTCAATAATGCCATGCAGTGACCATGCATTAACTTTGCCCCTGTATGCCACAAAGAGAATAAGTTTAGGGCATACCCCTATATTTACCACATTGGCCTTGCATTTATATGTTAATAGGTATGGTAAATACAAATCTTATCACACTTTAGTAAAAAGGCCACCAAGTTGCAAAAGCCCTGCCTCTTGAATGAGTCTAAGTTTATAATTTAAAACATAATAACAAATGACCTTATTTTCTATGTAATCTGCGCATGTCAAGTAAAATTATACCATGGTAAAATTATACCTTCTCTGTTTTCCCCGAGTTGTCCATCTCTCCCTGCCCCTTCTGTCTCCTTCCCTGAATCTCTTTCCCTTTCTCCATCTTGCCTCCATTACTAAATCTCTCTCCCTCTCCTCATTTTGCCCCCTCCACATACATTTTTCCCTTCCCCCGCCTTCCCTCAAGTTCATCTCTCCCATTCTCTGTCCTTCTCCAAATACATCTCTTATTGTCCCTCTTCTGCCCCCTCTGCCATCTCTCCCTGTCCTCCTCCTACCCCCTCTATCATCCCCAAATCCATCTCTCCCTATCCCTCCCACATCTGACATCATTCCCTCCCTCCCTCCTTCCTCTCTTTGTTCCTTAAAAGTAAATGAAATGTACACATAATTAAAAACAAAGAAGAAATTTCCTAAGATAGCATTTCTTGCTCAGCAGTGATACCAATTACAGTGAGGTAAAGAATATTCTCTTTGAGAGTAGAAGACAACAGTGAACTCCACAGGATTATCAACTCAATCATCAACTCAGTAGTGACCTTGTTTGTCTAAAATATACTCTACTTTCAGAGTTATTTTCACATATTTGCAGCCCTAGGTACCAACAAAGAGAAGAATATCTATCTGCATGAAAGAATGCAGTGCCAATGGATGCCCAACAGGCTTAAAGCTGTTGAAAAATTGGCTTGTGGAATTCATTAGGGTAAAATGTATTTCAGCCTGTCTAGAATGAAAAGCAGTGATAATAAAACATCCAGGGTTTCAAGATGCAGTTGTATAATTTTCTCCTCATCAAGAATTATAATTGGGGAATATATTAATATTTGCAATCTGCAAGGGACAACAACAACGTGTGTTATAAACTTCACAATTATTCGCAATTGCTGTGCTGTCCTCTGACATTTGAATGCCACGGTCTAGATGGAACACATTTAACATTGTTGAAAGGTAGAAAACCGACTGTTCTGGCCAAACAGATTGTCACCAGACACATTTCTCAAGGACAAAATTGTAACTGAATATGCATTGACCAGAAGTAAGATTTTCTAAGAATTGTGACTCTGATGGCACTGTGTAAAGTAATCAAATAATCCTTAGTATTGAAACAAACAGGCTTTAATTGAGAGATTATTACCAGCACATATACTTGAAACATTAGCAAATATTTAATTTTGGTTCCTGATGTAAAAAGCTGTTTTCTAAATAAATATGTAATCATTTGGGAAAAAAATAACTTCTGAACAAGCATTGCAAGAAAGTGAAAATAATTATGGTACTAAATTACCTGAACTTTAAGCAAGTATAAGCATAGTCATTCTTATTAATTTAACTGTGATTAGAATATTTATCTACCTTTCCCTCTCATCAACATTTTCATATTGGAATAAATTCAGTAATGGAAGCCATGTGTTGAGGAGGCTTCATAATACATAAGTTCCAAATAGCCGTAAATAAAAATCAACTAATCATTGTCATTGCCAATATCCTTCATAATAAATAGTTTAATCATCTGTGTGGGTTTTTCTAATGTTCTACTATATGAAAGTCACTGTTTAAATCATACTATGTTCAGGTAAATTCTGTGTAGACAAAATCAACGTGCAAACAAAATTTATCTGGATGAAAGGGGATTTGATCAGTCCTGCTGGAAATAGGGTCTGGCATTTTACCAATTGGCATGGTATCTATCGCTAATTGGCCAACACTATGAGGGACCCCTGAAAAATTCTCAGCCCAACCAAGAATGATGTGGAGCCATGAAACTTACAAGTTATTCCACACTTTTCTTGACACTTTTCATTTCAATGATATGAAATTTTTCAGCAGCCCCCTCGTAGATCTATTCATAAGAACATAAGAATAGTCATACTGGGTCAGACTAATGGTTCATCTAGTCCAACAGTGGCTAATCCAGGCCACAACTACCAGGCAGAAGCCCAAATAGTGACAACATTCCATGTTACCAATCCCAAGACAACTTTCTGAGCATTTAAACAAATACCTCAATGTTCCTTATCCCATTGCCTTCAAGATGAGTCTCTAATCAAAAGATTCCCAGATATGTCCATCATGCCTTCACCTTCCTCATTCTCTTTTGGAATCTGATAAAAAAAGAAGTGTTGAATGCCATGTTATTAACTTCTTCAATCATCCATGCCAACACCAAATGAAAAATACTAACATGGAAGGGTTAATCCCCTTGCCATTTTTCCTCCCTCCACATCTTAAAAATATATAGCTTGAATGACCCCCTCCCCCACAACTCAGTACTCCTAAAGCTATCAACTAGAATCAACAAAGAGTTACACCTCTCCTGATGGCTGGGCTTCCCTTGTTAATCAATTATGTCACTAACATTGTTTACAAAGTAATGAGAGTAACAGTCTTCCTGTTTGCCCCTGTTATAGTGATTTTTGGTGTTCTGTGAAAGTGAGGGAAGTCAGCTGGGTTAATAATTCAGATACCAAACTGAAATGCGGCAGGGAAGGGGATTACTCCTCTCTCATATATAACTAAAAGCTCTAATGCCTAAACAATGAGGAGGAGAATAATGCCTACTCAAAGGGTACTGAAAAGCACATTAGAAAGGCAATTCTATAAACTGAGCACTTAATATGTAAGCATAACTGTTTATAATACCAGAATATACACACTTAGGTTTGCTCTATGCTTTTTGTGGAAATACGCCAGTGTGTCGCTACGGGAACTCACGGCAGTCATTTCCTATTGGTGATCTGCATGGGGCAGGAGCGTAAGAAGATCGCTCCTGCCCCGAAAGCCTGCTAGACCACCAGGTAAGGCTGGGATGCCGGGGGGAAGGTGGGAGGGAGGCGGGTGGTAGGTCAAAGCCGGACGAGAAGTTATTTGCGGTTTTTCTCAGTTTGCGGTCCGGCTCTGCCCCTATCCCCCTGCGAAAACTGAGGGAGAAGTGTAAAACTATAAACCAGTGGCATAGCAAGGGTGAATGGTGCCCAGGGTGGTGGCAGCCCTCCTATACCCTCTTCTCTGCCCCCACTCCTTCCTGACCCCCCTTCCACGCACGCACTCCTTCCCTTCCCATGTACCCCTTTAATTTTCCAGGCAGGAGCAGCATCACAAACTTGCTGCCTGTATCATGTCTGCTCTCCCTCTGATGTCACTTCCTAGGCACAGGACCCAGAAGTGACATGAGAGCAGCAAGTTTGTGATGCTACTTGCGCTGGAAAAATTAAAGAGGGAAGGGGTGCATGTGCATGGCATGGGGGGATGGAAGGAGCAGGGGTCAGAGAGGATAACGGATGCTGGCACCCCCACCAAGATGGCACTCAGGACGGACCACCCCCTACCCTCCCCTTGCTACGCCACTGCTACAAATTAGAGCAACCATTGTCTCATATGCAGGCCCTGAAGAATGGAACAGACTTCTTGCCTATATAAGGTAGCAAGGGGATTTGAGTATTTTGAAAAGAAATGGCACTTATTTTGTGAAACGAACTATAGGTGATGAAAATTGAATACTGTGACCCAAAGATGAAATGTTTTGCTTTATGATTATATATGTAAGTTTGTTATGTTTTATTATGGACGTGATTTTGTGATCTGCCTTGTTAAAGGTAGATTATAAATTTAAAACACTATAAACTATTATACAGTAGAATAGGTTCCTACCATGCAGCCTCAGCACACCTAAATGGAGGCACCCAGTTAGAGAAGTACTCCCTTGATGTTTACAAATTACCAGTTTGGTGGCAAAATACCACAGCTGAAGTCATTTGAATTCAATAAATTGACTTGTAATCACTGTGAATGGCCTTTTAGGTAAATTGACTATATAAACATTTTTAATAAATGAAAATTAAATACATTCAAACTGTGATTTTGTGACAAACTGCTCTAAAAAGGGAAGAAAAGCACAGGAGGGCTGATATTCAAAATGGCCCCCGATCAGTTAAGTTGAGGTTCGACCACGTGACTCCTTTGATTTTGAGCCTCCACTGGCTCCCAGTTCATCTTAGAATTAAATTTAAATGTGTATGTATTATTTTTAAGATTTTATATGATATTTTTGCTCCTTTTGTTCCTCTATCATGGAATGTTTACAGGTTTTCCTATGCGAAAGGTACCCAACAATTTAAGCTTTCCCTCCCTTCTAGGAAAGGAATCAAAGGAATCAAGAATTTTAGTCTTTCTTTGGTTTTTTAATTTTCTCAACTATGGAAAGAACTTCCTTTAACTTTGCGATGTCCTAGTCCTTTCCAAGTCTTTCGCAAATCTTTAAAAACTTTCCAATTTGCAAAATACTTTAAAAATTAATTCCCTTGCAACTTTTGGTATATTTTTTATTAATTATTGTTAATCGTGTCAAGCTTCCTTTGGTTTGATGACCCGGTATACAAAGCTAAGTTTTAGTTTAGTTATCTTTGCTGAAAATGACCGGTTAGCACTGAATTCAATACACTAAAAGGTTTCTTGTATAGAGACGCCTTTAATTAATTAGCCTTTTAAACTGAGTTACTACTCCCAATTGAAGTATGCAAGTACTGATCTAATATAACATAACCCCTATTGTTTTATCCTTATTTGTTCTCTTTCCTATATCAAATTGTAGTTATTTCCCTAATTTCCCTATGAAGTGCACGTCTGTCTATCCCTATATTGTATGTCCCTCTTATTTGAAAATGATTTATTGTCCATCGCTTTGTAATCTTTGAAAAATGCGATATTATAAAATACGAAATAAACTTGAAACTTAATATGCAGTCAGTTACAACTGTAGGCAAGCAACTTTGACACAAGCATGAATTATTAGATACAATTTTAGGTGGCGCAGGAACTGCACTGGGTATTCTTAATACCAGAACCAAGGAAGTTATCCTCCCGCTGTACAGGGCAATGGTGCGACTGCATCTGGAGTATTGCGTCCAGTACTGGTCGCCGTACCTAAAGAAAGATACAACGATACTCGAGAGGATCCAGAGAAGAGCAACAAAAATGATAAAGGGCATGGAAAACCTTTCATATGCTGAGAGGCTGGAGAAGCTGGGGCTCTTTTCCCTGGAAAAGCGGAGACTTAGAGGCGATATGATAGAATCTTATAAGATCATGAAGGGTATAGTGAAGGTAGAGAGAGACAGATTTTTCAGACTGGTAGGGGCAACAAAAACTAGAGGGCACTCAAAAAAATTGAAGGGAGATAGGTTCAGAATAAATGCTAGGAAGTTCTTCTTCACCCAGAGGATGGTGGACACCTGGAATGCGCTTCCAGAGGAGGTGGTTGAGCAGAGTACAATTTTGGGTTTCAAAAAGGGATTGGACAAGTTCCTGAAGGGAAAGGGAATCCAGGGGTACAATTAGAGGGTTACTATACAGTACAAAATGCTCTTGAGTAATAGATCACTACAGGTCCTTGACCTGGGGGGCCGCCCGGGAGCGGACTGCTGGACATGATGGACCTATGGTCTGACTCGGCAGAGGCAATGCTTATGTGCTTATATGCTTAATTGATTTGGAGGCGTTCTGCAATAAGATGGGATCCACATCTCAACATACCTCTCGTGGCTTTACCTTACAACATATTATTTATGAGGTGCCTTCCAAACTGTCCATTTCTGGAACATAGACCACAGAAGTTCACCTAGCACTGTCCTTGGGTTCCAACTACTACTGTAATTTGTACTTACCACTGCTTTCTGGATAGTAAATTTTCTTTCAAAAAAATGCTAAACAATAAATGATACATCACATCAAAATTTAGTACATATCAGAATACCTTTCTTTCCATCTCATTGTATATTTGCTTGCCCATTATCACATATATAAACACAAGTAGAATAATCTCATGTATCACTTCTTAAGAAATATGCTAAAAGCAACTTAGGTTGAGGCATTTACTGCATGCTGATCATCCAGTGTTTCAGATTCTAGAATATCAAGCATGTTTATAAAGCAATTTTAGTTGTTTAGGTTTTGCATAATTCAAAAACAGAAAAGGAAAATTTGACTATAACCCATTGTTGCAAATAAAATCATACCATATTTCTTCAATTACTTAAGCCATCAAACTTGGATGGCAAATGGACACTCAAGGCGCGCTACTGTGCAGTACAAATTTACAACTATATTTTATGCAGCACTAATGATTTTCATTATCTTCTAAGTTGATAGAACCCATTTCTAAAACCAATAATCTCTTGAAGTCCACTGAGCCACAAATTACTCATTAGAGAAATTTTTCAGAGATCATTACCTTAACCAGAGATTTCAGCTTTTCATTTCCTGAATGCTCACTGCTGTTCATAATAATAGGAAAGCGTGACGATTGTACAGACACAAAGGAATTATTCTCATAACTCAGTTGTTTATTATTAAGATGTCTGAATTTCACTAAAGGTTAATGTTATATAACTTTTAACCTTGATGTTGTGACCTCATATGCCAATAGTATATTGAAATGATAAATGTCAGCAAAACTGCATTGTGTGATGAAAAGCAAAAATACAGTGTTTAAACATGACATATTTGATAATGTACAATAAAATAATTTTATTTAATTTGTATTTGATTGGGCTGTTACAATACATTATTAGTTTTTATAATCTTGAGAAATGTAGTGGGATTTTTGTAGTGCAAATGAACGTAAGGGTGCTCTCTCTTATTTGAATCAAATAAATAGAAAAAAAAAAAAAAAATCAATGTGAATGTGTCCTTCAGCTAAAGGAGGAAATAATCAAAAGATTTAACATGAATAAACATGTGTTTACTCACATAAACATAGGATTTGATTATAGCCCCCTGTGCATATGATTAAAAGTATATATGCTGGTAGATAGCATATCTGCTTTTAGTTATGCTTGCATTCAGTTGTGCTGTATACAAAGTAGGGGCAAGGAGAAAAATGTATGTGCTGATGTTTCATTTTTACATCCCTGCTTGTGCATTCAGAGATGGATGTTTATGCACAGGTGCATGTAGCATAAACATCCAATTTAGAAAAATAAATGTATATAATATCGATGGGTTTAAAGCCAACACAAAATTTCAACAAGGATTCAATGCAGCTGACAATATAAGTATGCTCACAGTTTGGACTGTGAGTACGTAACACTGGCTAAGCCAGTTAGTTACAGAAGGGGTAGTTAAGGGTTAAAGTTTAGCGGGCTGTTGGGAGGCAGGAGGGGGTGAATAGGGAGGTAGTGGGATAGGTATTCACGGTAGAGGGTTTAGCAGGATTGGTGGGTGTGGAGAGAAGTGGGAGGGCATTGTTGTGGAAAGGTGAGGTGTGATTGGTGGGAGGTTGGTTGAGGAGTGGGGATTTAGAAAAAAAGTTTTGGCAGATTTGTGGTATTTTTGGTTGGGAGGGAGGTCGGTAGGGTGAAGGTTTTGTAGGGGGAAAGTTTCCCGCCTTATTTGTTGTCATTGGGGGTTTTGGGCTGGGGGTTGTTAGTTAATAGTGGGGTGGGTGGTTCAGTTGGTTGCAGTTTTATTGCGGAAAAAAATGTTTTGGGGGAAAATGTGCACCAGTGTAGCTATGAAAATAATTAATTGACTGGTGTTATTATTCTTGTTGAGGGAAACATTGGCAGAGATGTGCGCGAATGACAGTGTTAATGCTCTCAAATTAGGTTCCACAAGTTTTAACAACTATTCAAAAATAATTAATGGGAAAAAGGATATGACTTCAACATTTTTCTGAATTGGTAATACAACTTAAGTTGATACATGCGTAATGGTAAACTGTTCCAAACTTTGGGTCCTTGATATTCATAAATCGATTCATAGAAACATAGAAATAGACGGCAGATAAGGGCCACGGCCCATCTAGTCTGCCCACCCCAATGACCCTCCCCTACCTTTCTCTGTGAATAGATCCCACATGTCTATCCCATTTGGCCTTAAAATCAGGCACGCTGCTGGCCTCAATAACCTGAAGTGGAAGACTATTCCAGCGATCAACCACCCTTTCAGTGAAAAAGAATTTCCTGGTATCCCCTTGCAGTTTCCCGCCCCTGATTTTCCACGGATGCCCCCTTGTTGCCGCGGGACCCTTGAAAAAGAAGATATCTTCTTCCACCTCGATGCGGCCCGTGAGATACTTGAATGTCTCGATCATGTCACCCCTCTCTCTGCATTCCTCGAGTGAGTACAGCTGCAACTTATCCAGCCATTCCTCATAAGAAATAATAACAATAAACCTTTGTAATGGCAGGTAGGACTAGAAGCAGCAAGACTTCAATCAAAACAGGCAGTTCAGTCACCGAGAGCACCCAGGCGATGGCTATGGTCCGAGTACAGATGGAAGGAGAACCAGGACGGAGGGCAGAGGTCTCTGTACAGACCGAGGCCATCCCCTCAAAGATGTCTACAGTCTCAACGCAGACAGAAGTAATGGTTCAACCGGACGAAAGCCTTATGATGGAGCTAAAGAGCCTGAGAGAGGAGGTTCAGCGCTTAAGGAGCATCCGAGACGACGAGACCTTCATCGATGGAGTCATCCAGGAGCTGTCTCAGATCGCTGAACAGGAACCTGACAAGACCACCCTGGGAACACCCATAGCATCCAAAACGGCCACCTTGAGACAAACTAGAGACATGAGACATGAAGTCTGCCAATCAAGTGGAGCAGGCTTCGTCCAAGGCAAGACAAATCATGGGCTGCATACGAAGGGGTTTCGTCAGTCGTAAGGCGGAAGTCATTATGCCATTGTATAGATCCATGGTGAGGCCCCACCTGGAATACTGTGTGCAATTCTGGAGGCCGCATTATCGCAAGGATGTGCTGAGACTGGAGTCGGTGCAAAGAATGGCCACCCGGATGGTCTCGGGACTCAAGGATCTACCATACGAAAAACGGCTTGACAAATTACAGCTATACTCGCTCGAGGAGCGCAAAGAGAGGGGGGACATGATCGAGACGTTCAAGTATCTTACGGGCCGCATCGAGGCGGAGGAAGATATCTTCTTTTTCAAGGGTCCCACGACAACAAGAGGGCATCCGTTGAAAATCAGGGGCGGGAAACTACGAGGTGACACCAGGAAATTCTTTTTCACTGAAAGAGTGGTTGATCGCTGGAATAGTCTTCCACTACAGGTGATTGAGGCCAGCAGCGTGCCTGATTTTAAGGCCAAATGGGATCGGCACATGGGATCTATTCACAGGGCAAAGGTAGGGGAGGGACATTAAGGTGGGCAGACTAGATGGGCCGTGGGCCCTTATCTGCCGTCTATTTCTATGTTTCTATGTTTCTATACGGGAGATCCTTGAATCCCGAGACCATCCGGGTGGCCATTCTATGGACCGACTCCAGTCTCAGCATATCCTTACGGTAATGCGGCCTCCAGAATTGCATACAGTATTCCAGGTGGGGCCTCACCATGGACCTATGATTTGCCTTGCCTTGGATGAAGCTTGCTCCACTTGATTGGCAGTCTTAATATTCTCACTGACTATCACCCCTAAGTCTTGTTCTGCTTCAGTTCTTGTTAGGATCTCGCCATTAAGGGTGTAAGTCTTGCTTGGATTTTGGCTGCCCAGGTGCATGATTTTGCATTTTTTGTCATTGAAGCTGAGTTGCCAGGACCTAGACCAGCGCTCCAGTAGGAGTAGGTCGTGCATCATGTTGTCGGACATTGAATTTATGTCTGTTGTGCTTTTGCCCACTACATTGCTTAGTTTGGCGTCATCGGCGAATAATGTTATTTTACCTTGCAGACCTTCTGCCAAGTCTCTTATAAAGATGTTAAATAGGATCGGGCCCAGGACCGAGCCCTGCGGCACTCCACTGATTACCTCCGTCATTTTGGAGGGGGTGCCATTCACCACTACCCTCTGAAGCCTACCTCCAAGCCAGTTCCCAACCCATTTCGTCAATGTGTCGCCCAATCCTATAGAACTCATCTTGCTCAGCAACCTACGGTGTGGTACGCTATCAAATGCTTTACTGAAGTCCAGGTATACGATGTCCAGGGACTCCCCAACATCCAGCTTCCTCGTCACCCAGTCAAAGAAGCTGATCAGGTTGGATTGGCAGGATCTCCCCTTAGTAAATCCATGTTGACGGGGATCCCGTAGATTCTCCTCGTTCAGGATCGTATCCAATTGGCGTTTGATTAGAGTTTCCATTAGTTTGCACACTATTGATGTGAGACTCACTGGTCTGTAGTTTGCTGTCTCCATCTTGGAGCCTTTCTTGTGGAGTGGAATGACGTTAGCAGTCTTCCAGTCCAACGGGACGTTACTCGTACTAAGGGAGAGATTGAAGAGTGCGGATAGCGGTTCCGCCAAGACATCACACAACTCCTTGAGTACCCTGGGGTGTAGGTTGTCAGGCCCCATTGCTTTGTTAACCTTAAGCTTTGACAGCTCGCAGTAGACATCGCTGGGTGTAAACTCGAAATTACTAAACGGGTCATCTGCGTCAACCCTTGTAATCATTTATGGCGAACATACAGAGGAGAAGGAAATTTTAATTTAAAGCACGGGATCAATCTTAAATTATTAAATGATCTCAAAATATTAAAATAAAAAGTGAACCAACTAAAATTTAATCCATATATAGTCTTAAGGACCATGATGCAAGTGATCTTAAATTGAATTCTCTTTTTCAGTGGCAACCGATGTAGCTCCTTTAAAAGTGGACTAGTCCTCTTGAATTGATTTAATCTAAAGATTAAGCTGGCCACTGTATTTTGGAGTAGCTATAATCTCTTATACTTCTCTGTTAATCCGCTATAAGGGGAACTGCAATAATCCAAGTAAAGAAGTAAAACTGCTTGTATAACAATCCTAAAGCTAGCCTGACTTTAAACAAATCTTATTGTTCTTAACTGCCTAAGGGCTAGATTCACTAAGCAAACCGATCGTTTACTGATTGGTTTGTGACCCCTTTGCAACCAGATTTCCCTCCGGCCCAATTCACTAACCTCTCCTGCGATCCGCTTCCAATCCATGCATGCAAATGAGGGGAAACACATGCAAAGCAGACAGGGACGTGATTCACCAAATACATTTTTGAAACCGACTGGGCTAGCTGATCAACCCAAGAAGCGACTGCTGGAGAGTCGCAAACGTCTTTCCGATTCTCCAGCTCCATTGAAACCCTGCTCTCTGCAACCCCTGCTCTCTGCTGCCCCGAATCTCTCCTGCCTGCCGCCCTGATACTCTTCCCCAATCTTTCCTGCCTGCTGTGCTCCAAATCGCCACCCTGCTCTTCCCCAATCTCTCCTGCCTGCTCTGCCCCGAATTGCCTTCCTGCTTGTCCCCGAATTTCTCCTGCCTGCTTCCCTAAATCTCTTCTGCCCTTCCCCACACAGCGAGCCCGTGGTTTTAACCTGAAGGTTTAAAGCGGGTTAAAACCACTAGCTCACTGGGCTACAAAAAAGTAAAAAGGTAAACTTTTTTTTTTTTAAAGTCATGACTCAGAGGGGTCTTAGATGCATGTGCAGACCATCTACAGATGATTTACTGAATATGATTTACTGGAATTTGGTGGCTGAGCAGCTAGGTAGTGACCGACTAGCTGATGGGGAAAAAGAGAGTTGTGAGTCCACCTAGGAAGAAGGGTGATAAGGAAGTTCATTGTTAATGAATTATTGTTGAAATAAAACTGTGGCCAAGTTATTGTCAATAAGTTTGTTGGATGGTTATTTAATTAATAGGTTTGGTTGAGTGATCTGCAATTGAATGCAGTACTGCAAGTGTTGAATGTTATGTACTATGCATAGCTCTGAATCTGTTGGGAAATAAGAAAACCATCAACTAAAGACAAAAGCTCTGTTAATTATAAATTAACACAAAAATGTAATAACTTAGCAGGCCAAGGTATTCCTTCTACTGGTCTATAATTCTCAACTTTACTTAGATCTAATCCCAAAGCTTTTGGTATAGGAGTCAAAGCAATGGATGCTAAGGTTTTAGGATATACAGTATACCATTTCCCAAGGTTGTGTTAACAACCTAACTACCACCCTTTTACAGCAGAAAAGCTACCCAAATAGGAAATAAAGAATCCTTGTTCAACCTTCTTCAAACCAAGCATAAGACCAAACGTCTGCACACCATGATCCTACAAAATGTATGTCAAACACCTTAATACCAGAGGCATCTGTGAATAATTGCCAATCATATATTGAAACTGGAAGAGTTTGCCATATCATAAGAACATAAGAAGTTGCCTCCGCTGAGGCAGATCATAGGTCCATCCTGCCCAGTGGTCCGCTCCCGTGGTGGCCCATCAGGCCCATTGCCTGAGTAGTGGTCTATACCTATCTATACCCTTCAATCCCTTTTTCTTCTAGGAATCTATCCAAACCTTCTTTGAAACCATTTAATGTTTTCTTGTCTACAACAGCCTCTGGAAGCGCGTTCCATGTATCCACCACCCTCTGAGTGAAAAAGAACTTCCTAGCCTGTCCCCTTTCAATTTCTCCGAGTGCCCCCTTGTACTTGTGGTGCCCCATAATTTGAAAAATCTGTCCCTGTCTACTTTTTCTATGCCCTTCAGGATCTTGAAGGTTTCTATCATGTCTCCTCTAAGTCTCCGCTTTTCCAGGGAGAAAAGTCCCAACTGCTTCAATCTGTCAGTATATGGGAGATTTTCCATTCCCTTTATCAGTTTAGTTGCTCTTCTCTGTACTCCCTCAAGTACTGCCATGTCCTTCTTGAGGTACGGCGACCAGTACTGGACACAGTACTCCAGATGCGGCTGCACCATTGCACGATACAGCGGCATGATGACTTCCTTCGTCCTGGTCATAATACCCTTCTTAATGATACCCAACATTCTGTTTGCTTTCTTTGAGACTGTGGCGCACTGCACCGATGCCTTCAGTGTTGCGTCTACCATCACTCCCAGGTCTCTCTCCAGGTTACTGACCCCTAGTGGTGTTCCCCCCATTTTGTATGTGAACATCGGATTTTTTTTCCCCACGTGCATGACCTTGCATTTCCCTATGTTGAAGCTCATTTGCCATTTTTCGGCCCACTTTTCCAGCTGCGTTAGATCCTTTTGGAGATCTTCGCAGTCTTCCCTGTTTCCAAAGTGCAGACATTTCTCATACTCAAAAAAGCCCTAATAAAAAGTGTCCTTTGCTAATTTCTTTAGTTAATATTGATAATCTTGTTATACAATCGTAGGAGTTACCCTGAATCCAAAATTAAATAATCCTGTCAATGAATGTACTTAGGCTAAAGCCAATTTCTTACCCAACAAAACTCCATCAATAGCTTCTTTTAATTTAGAAACCTTAAGTAAAGGCAACCTGAGTTGCATCCTATGAGAATCAATCTCCCCAAAAGGTCAAAATTGTGGTCCAGCATTCTGATTTCTCCCTAGCCAAAGTGATACCCAATTTAGAAGTGGTCTTCTCAAAATAAATCATAAAATATCCACATGTTCCATTATTCACAGACCTAAAAAAGGAAATCATCCAAATAAAGAACAATGTGAGAAACTACAGGCATCTGCTCCACTACTCAATGAATAAATGATGAAAAAGCCTCAAATTGAGAACAGCAATTACTACTGCTACTATTACCATTTATTATTTTTATAGTGCTTAAAGGTATATAGAACTTGGGACTGAGATCTGTGTTTATGTAATGATTAATTTTGTAATGGAAAATTTTTAGCTGTATGTATTAATTATGGTTCATTGAGATTTGATTGTTTTACCATTACAATTGTTATTATTGGGATGTTGTTTGTTATAATATTTTATGAAAATTTTTTAAACTTTTGTTCTTAATCTTTCCTTTTCTATTTTTAAATGGAGTTCTTTTCTTGATGAATGTGAGCTATATATTGTAAACTGTTTAGATCCTTTTAGGCTGTTATGCAGTATATAAAGTTTTTAATAAACATAAACATATACATCCCGGTATATTTGACAAGTCCCTGCTAAGAAGTGCTTACAATCTAATTTGGATGGACAGACAGAACATATAGAGTTGGGGAGTTTCTTGCAGAGAGAATGGACATAGGTATGGACAGAGGATGGACATAGGTATTTTATGATGAGTGGGAGTTAATGTTGAAAATGGGTTTTTAGCTTGGATTTGAATACTGCTAGAGACAGCGCTTGACGTATTGACTCAGGAAGTCTGTTCGAGGCATACAGTGCAGCTACAAAACATGCTATAGCTGGAGTTAGCTACAATATAGTGCTTCCTGTATGCATTAAAAGAGTGAGGTGGACAAACTCCATCCCACAAATTATACAAATCCAAGTTTTTTCACAACTGGAAGTGGCATGTACATGACATCAGGCCCAGAGATTACAAAAAATAAATTATTTTTATTTGCAAGCAAATAAAATAGCTAAATATAAAAGAGGAAGTTAGTGTGTGAGAGAAAAGTGCAAGCTTCAATTAACTCAGAGAAAAACAAACACAAAGTTATTTGTACACTAGGCAGGAGAACATTTAACAGAACTCTCTTATGTGTTAAACACATGTGGGCCCTACTGGCCTTGATGTAAGCCACCTAGATATTATTCCCCAACAATAACTGAGTTTATATACAACCTAATTGGTGAAAAATCTTTTAATGCATACGCAGGAGTTGCAGACGCCAATCAGCAAGCAAGAAGATGAGCAGGCACACATAAATATTCTGATGTCCAAGCAGGATAAATATGTGTAGCGTAGAATACGGCTGGTAGACACTTAACACAATGGCACTTCAGGTATTATGGAAACCCCTCACTCTAGTTATCAACAATGCCTTTTATCTACAATAATGTCCACATTATATCATTCTGGAAAGTCCAGACAAATATAGGAACCAAAATGTCTGGAGCATTCTGAACCAGATGTCCTTGTAATAAGTATATGATGCCATAATTGTTTCAGTCCAGTGGACACAAGTAATGCAGTGATGCAATAGCTAAATGGAAAAAGCATAATGCAAATACAAAAACAATGAAACATGAAAGCATGCATTTTCATGTTTCATTGTTTTTGTATGTGCATTATGCTGATTGATAATCTTTTTGCATTTATAATCTTATTTATAAATTTCTGTGTCTATAATTGTAGACTCCAGAGGCAGGCCATCTTGGCTGAAACATGTACATGTCGAGTCATTGAGTTAACTTTGGATGAATAAAATGACTTTTTTGAAATATATTGAGTCCACTAGTCTATATAGAATATTTCCACTCTTAGGGCTCCTTTTATCAAGGTGCGCTATGGGGGGTTAGAGCGTCGGACATTTCATCACGCGCTAACCCCTGCGGCACACAAAAAAACTAACGCCTCGTCAATGGAGGCGTTAGCGATTAGCGCGACAGGCGGTTGAACGCGCGGTATTCCGCGCGTTAACCGCCTACCGCAGCTTGATAAAAGGAGCCCTTTGTTTTGCGATCTGTTTCTGCCAGTCATGGTAGCATGATATTGTGGTCTACAGTGTCAAAATCTGCTGATAAATTCAGCAGTATTAACACAGAGGCAAATCCCCTATCTCAGTTTCAGTGAAGCTCATCTAGTGCGTATATGAGGGCTGTTTCTATTTCATAACCTGATCTAAATTCAGATTGACAGGGATCTAGACAGTTTCTCTCTTCTAGCCAATTGTTTAGTTTAATATAGACTCTTTGTCCTTTAATGTTTCCTAGAAATTGAATATTACTGACCCAGATAACTTTTGAACTTGTTTGTCCTGGTCAAGATTGTTCTTCTTTAGCATAGGACACAGCACTGCTCTTTTTTAATACTATTGATAGTTGCCCATTAGGAAGAGAAAAGTTAATGATTGTTGTGGCCCCTTTAATTAAGCCCCTGATTGCCTGCTTTACTGTACTTTCTTTGATGGGCAGGGACCAAGGGAACAGGCTGAAGGCATCTTAAGGATTTTATCTTCTTTTATTAAAAAGAGTCCCATATCGCTTGGTAAAGAGAGGGCACATTTCTGGACTCTTAATTAACTGACATGAGGGTGGGTGAGACTGACTATAAATCCTGGCAGAGACTTTTAATTTTGGAGGCGAAGCATGTTGCAAATTAATTGTAGTTCGGTTATTAATGGACTGGTTAGTTCTGCTGTAATGTAATGTAATGTAATTTATTTCTTATATACCGCTACATCCGTTAGGTTCTAAGCGGTTTGAAGAAAATATACATTAAGATTATAAATGAGAAGTAAGAAGGTACTTAAAAAATTCCCTTACTGTCCCGAAGGCTCACAATCTAACTAAAGTACCTGGAAATTAATAAAGAAGAGAAAATAAAGATGGTTGAAAAAAGAAAAATTCTATGTGAACTTATAGGATGGAAATTAAACTGACAGTGAAGAACTGTATGAAAAATACATATGGAATGCAGTTATAGAGGGTAGGTTACAATCTATTTATGGTATTTGTTTAATTGGAAGGTGTTAAGGTGGGTAATTTGGGGGAAGGTTATCTGTAGTGGTTACAGCAGACTGTTTACTCTGCTGAAAAGATGTTTGTTTAAATGGACAACCCGTTCAATGTATTGAGAGAAATATTTATTTATTTTAAAAAATTCTATACCATTTAAAACTAAACAGTTTATATAATTTACATACATAATTTTAAAACAAAAACATGATACAATAAACATACAAACAATCCTCAGAAATCATGTCTACAAAATAATACCATCGCTTGCATAGTAAAGATCATGAATAATTCATCAACTCTGCCAAAGAAGAAAATTATTAGCTAGAGAAAGGCATCTACAAATAACTGCATCTTAAGTAGTTTTCTAAACATGCCCTTTTCATGGCAGTTCCGTATCTTAACTCCTGCACAACTAAAAGTCATTTTACCAGTCTCAACAAGCCTTGGATTCACAGTCATCTTCAGTAAAGCTAGATTCTCAGAGTACAATGATCTTTTTGGTGTATTGCTGATTATATTATTTTTAAACAATTCTGGAATGTTTCCATACAAGAATTGATGACAAATCATTACTGCTTTATACTGTACTCTGAAGGCGACTGGTAGCCAATGCAATTTTTGAAGATGTGGCGAAATGTGATCATATTTAGATAATCCCATTATCAATCTTGCTCCTGCATTTTCAATAACCTGCAATGCTCTACATCTTGCTTGTGTTATTCTAAGTTACAAAGCATTGCAGTAATCGAGTCTCAACAAAACCACAGCCTGGACTACAGTATGGAAATCATATGGCGCTAACATTGGTTTTAATTGGTGTAACAAATGCATTTTTGCAAAACATACTTGTACAGTCTTGGTTACTTGCAACTTCATTATTAGGCCAGAATCAAGCCTTACACCTATGATGGTCATAGACTCATGTACCGAAAGAACATCATCAATAACTTCCACTTCTTTAGGCCACTGATGATCCGGCTTTCCTACCAACATTATTTCAGTTTTATCTACATTTAATTTCAAACTTTGTTCTCCCTTCTATTCCTCAATTTTAACATATATTTACTCAATGATTTTACAAAATTTGTATCTTATCTGCCTACTGGGGAAAAAAATAATATTGTCTGCATATATTTGATATTCAACTCCTAAAGATTCAAATAGTTTGCCTATAGCAGCCATATAGATATTAAATAATAGGGTAGAGCGCAGAGCCCTGTGGTACTCCAGTCCTAGCTGAATATTCTCTTGAAATCTTACATCCATCTCTCATTTGGAAAGAGCAGCCTAAAAGGTATATTTTAAACCAATTGAAAACAACATCATTCATTCCAAGGTTATAGTCTACCCAACAATTTGCTGAGATCAACCGAATCAAATGCTCCAGATATATCTAAAGACACAAGACAAAATGTCTTGTGTTGATCCATCCCTAGTCACAAAGTATCAGTTAAGGAGATCAATAATAATTCTATGGTATGATCCTTCCGAAAACCAAATTGATTACAATCCAAACAATTAGTCCCATTAAACAAAACTATCTAACTGAGAGAGAACAAACTTTTCTAAAACCTTTTCAATAAATGGCACAGTAGAAATAGGTTGGAAATTTTTCATAACACTTACTTCCAGATTTTTACGCTTCAAAACTGGTCTAATAGTAGATTGCTTGCAAACCCCCAGAAAAAAAAATTCCATTTTCCAGTGATTTGTTTACAATTTTAGTAATTGCCGGAGTCACTTTATTAACCAATTATCTAATAATTGTTAAAGAGCAAGGATCTTGTATTGCACGTGTAGGTGTACAGTCACAAATAACTTTATGAACCTCAGTTTCATCTACTCTATCAAACTGAGACCATTTATTCATTTTCCCCATTCTCCTCCATACTTAAATCACATTCATCAAAGAGTTATTGAGCTCCACCCATTCTTGCCATTATATTATTTTTGGTTGCTGTTAGTTAGATTGTGAGCCTTTGGGACAGTTAGGGAATTTCCAAGTACCTATCTTATTTATTTAGTTTTTATTTATTGTATCTTTAATGCATCATTTTTGTAAACTGCTTAGAAACCTCACGGTTATTAGCGGTATATAAGAATTAAATTAATTAAAATTAAAGCTTGTGCTTCCTATAGTTTAGCCTGTCCTCATCCAGGTAAGATTTCTTCTATCTCCTTTGCAATTTCTGATCTTCACATTTTAAGGATCCAAAGTTCTGGAGAGAACACAGGATAATATATTTTGTGGAATTCAATAAGTTTCAAGATCTGTGGCAACAAGGTTTTACTAAAGGTAAATTGTGCCAAACAAATCTGACAGAGTTCTTTGACTGGGTGACCAGAGAATTAATCTAACATTAGCATTCACATTCCCGTCACCGTCAACTGAAAGATAATCACCATCAATCAATAATCACACAACTCAATTTTATTGAAATAAATATTTGGTCGCAGCTTTATTATCTATCTGACTATTATCTCCGCTTACAATACAATCCGTGTCCAAAACTAACAAACCCCCAATGTATATTTCACACACACCCTGGGCCATGCTTTCCCTCTCTTCCCCCCAAACATGACCCACAATGATGCAAGGCCATGCTTCCCCTCCCCCCAACCATGACCCATGGTGATGCAAGGACATGCTTCCCCTCGCAGCGGTGTCGCATATGAGTGTTTATTTATTTATTAACTGCTCATTTCCCAGATCCAACTGCGCCAAACCTCATTTTCTGCCTCGCCCAAAGCTGTGACCACCTCCCCCAACCCATAAGTTCAACCAAACCACCCAAGTCCACATATAACCTGTAAACCTACCCCCTCCCCAATACTGGCACAAAACATAACACCAGCACACATGAGAGGGGGGGAGGGATAATTTTTCCTGAAGACACTACTCTACTCTTCCCCTTTCTTCACAGAACTCACTCTAGCCTGCCACAACATCCAACCAATCCTGTGAGTGCTCCACCTCATCACCTTAGAAACCTCCCTAATCCTTTTTCTTTCTTACAAGCTCTGTCTATTAACCCTTTCTTATCTCCTCTTATAAAATTGTCAATTCTTATTCTACAGACCCTTGACATCAAATCATATATTCCCCTCACCCTCTGCCCCCACCCATTTTACCCACACCACCATCCAATAAATATTAACAGCAGGTGACATCAGCTCAGCTAATGTTATATCTCACCAGATGAATCTGGTGTTCTTCTTAATTCTCTGGTCACCCAGTCTAACAACATACTGTCTATTAATTATTAAGAATATTTAGATCAGTGGTTCCCAAACCTGTCCTGGAGGACCCCCAGCCAGTCAGGTTTTCAAGATATCCCTAATGAATATGCATGAGAGAGATTTGAATATAATGGAAGTGACAGGTATGCAAATCTCTCTCAAGCATATTCATTAGGGACATCTTGAAAACCTGACTGGCTGGGGGTCCCCCAGGACAGGTTTGGGAACCACTGATTTAGATAAATGTAATCCCACAACAAAATAAAAAATTGTCTATGTTGCATATCTCACTTACTTGTGCAATTTTTATCTTTAAAAACAAATCCTTTCAAATTACTGTTTAGTTGAGGCAAGCAGTTTAGAGAAACTAAACTTCAACTTTAGAAGAATGCACAAGAAGATAGAACAGTTAGCCTTGAGTAATAAAACAGTTTGATGTGTGCTATTGTTTCCTTTTGACCTTACCCACTTTGAGATATTTATGGCAATTGTCTAAATAGCTTGAATCTTTCTTTCTACTGCCATGGTTGTATGTGGTGTCTTCAATCTACAGTTTTATGCTCAATGCTCCTATATATTTTTGGTCAGTGGCACTGATATTTTAAGATGTCATCAAGCTTATATATCAGCAGCAATCCATTCCCATTGTCTTCCATAACTATGTGATCTCACAATTAAATCAACTTGATAAACTAAATAGAAACCAAGTGTAAATTTATGTGATGAGTTCCAAATTATTGTTGAAGGAATAGATTGTTAAAGTCCTTAAATAAACTGTTCTTGTCTCCTGCAGGTCATAATTAGGCAAACCCAGGAAGTTTTCTTTTGCAATACTTTTCCTACCTTATTTGAAGTTACTTATTTCCACATACTGTGTCACTGCAAAAATGTTTTGTCTTTTCTCCCACAGGTAATCAGTAAGGAGTTCCTGTTTATAGGCAAGTACCCCTTTTTCCTTTTTTTACATCCTTGTGTGTGCTCTGTACTCTTTTTTAAATGTGCTTTTCCTTGAAGCTCTACCAACTTTTAATAACTGCTTCTTTTCTTTGCAGGAACCTATTGAAGGCTCTTCAGGTAAGTGAATCACTAGCCAAAATTATAACACAGGAAAAGAAAAGAAAATCTCTCCTTTGTTTTCAGGCTTTCTTGCGGTAGCTAGCATTAAATGAGGATGAACCCCATCATGAAACTGGACTCTTGAAGTAACTGGAACTGGACTGTAGTCTTTAACTCTGGAACTAGGATCAATACAGGGCAATTCTGTAAATGTTCTAACTGTTGTATCTAACCAAATAAAAATATTTTTGCCTCCCTCTGAGGTGTAACTAAGGGCTCCTATTACTAAGGTGTGTTAGCGATTTTAGCACACGCAGGATATTACCATGCACTACACCGCATGCTACGCGGCTAGAACTAACGCCAGCTCAATGCTGGTGTTAGTGTCTAGCGCATGCGGCAATGTAGCGTGCTATTCTGCCCGTTAAGAAGAACGCCAGATTCATCTGGTGTGATATAACATTAGCTGAGCTGATGTCACCTTCTGGTAATATTTATTGAATGATGGTGTGGATAAAATGGGGGGAGGGGCAGAGGGGAATTTATGAGGGGAATTTATGAGGTGCTGTCAAGGGTCTGTAGAATAAGGATTGACAAGTTTATAAGAGGAGGTAAGAAAGGGTTAATAGAGCTTGTACGAAAGAAAAATGATTAGGGAGGTTTCTAAGGTGATGGGGTGGAGCAGTCACGTGATTGATTGGATGTTGTGGCAGGCTGGAGTGAATTCTGTGAGGAAAGGGGAACAGTAGAGTAGTCTCTTCAGGAAAAGATTATTCTCTTCAGAATATAGTAATTCTTACTAAAAATATTCTTTTTCATTGTGATTTTAATGTTAGAAAGTTTGGTTTGTTTTGAGTAAGGGATTTTTTTGCCTTGTTAACCTTCTCTGTGTCTGTATTTTAGTCAGGGCAGGCTATTTTGTCTGTCAAGTGCTGGATTTGTTGCCTGAGGAAGCAGAGGCTGCAATGGAGAGGGGCAGTTTGGGCTCTTCTGTGGAGGTTTAACAGCCTGGCAGTACAACAGTCCCCTGTGTGGAGCAGCAGTTAGCGTTGGGCTGCCATTTGGTGAGTTGTCTGCACGACTATGGGTAGAGTGGGTTGGCTGTGAGGGAGATGGGATGTGAAAGGTGTTTTCTTGCTAATGTACGGTGTGAGAGAGGGACTTACTTGTTGGGATTATTTTTGTGTGACATAGAGAGGTATTTCTGTTGCACTTTATGCTGGCTTTGAAATGAATAAAGATAAAAAATAAATAATAATTAAAAAAATAAAAACATCCTCAGACAAATATATGTGTTGGTCACATAAATAATGCACTTATAACTACAGTGGTACCTCGGTTTACGAGTGCACCGGTTTGCGAGTGTTTTGCAAGATGAGCAAAACATTCGCAAAATCGGCGCCTCGGAAACCGAGCGCGCTTCGATTTGCGAGCGCCCCCCCTGCGAACCGGCACCCTCCCTCCCGCAATCCGGCACCCCCCCGCTGCCATCAGGCCCCCCCGCCGTGACCTGAGGTTCCCCCCAACCCACCCAAACCCTCGTCTTACTTTTCTGTAGCCTCCGCAGCGGCACCGGCACCAGCACCAGCATGTCCTGTGCGTGGTGCCGGTGCCTGAAGATCTGCTTCCTGTGCAAGGCCTGAGATTTCACGTCAAATGTGAACTCTCATGTCGAACGTGAACTCTCACAGGAAGCAGATCTTCAGGCACCGGCACCACGCACAGGAAATGCTGGTGCTGGTGCCGGTGCCGCTGCGGAGGCTACAAAAAAGTAAAAAGAGGGTTCAGGTGGGTTGGGGGACCTCAGGTCACGGCGGGGGGGGGGGTGCCCGATGGCGGCGGGGGGGTGCCCGATGGTGGCAGGGGGGTGCCCGATGGCGGCGGGGGGTACCGGATCGCGGGGGGTGGGAGGGTGCCGGTTCACGGGAGGGCCTTCGGGGGGTGCAATGCCGGTTCTCGTGGGGGGGGAAGGAGCGCTGCTGGCCTCGGGGGGGGAAGGTGGGGGGTGGAAACATATCAAAGCAAGTTTCCCTTACTTCCTATGGGGAAACTTGCTTTGATATACGAGCATTTTGGATTACGAGCATGCTCCTGGAACGGATTATGCTCGTAATCTAAGGTACCACTGTATTTAGATAAATTCACTTCATAAAATACTATAACATTAGCATTTGCATTCTCGTCACCTGCAACTGAAAGCTAATCACTATCAATCAATAATCACACAACTCAGTTTTATTGGAACAAATATTTGGCTGCAGCTTTATTATGTATCTGAATATTCTCTCCACTTACAATACAATCTGTGTCCAAAAACCAACAAACCCCCAATGCATATTTCACACACCCCCAGGGAGCTATTCGGTATCGAAACTAGCTCCCGTTAAGTCTTTAAATTTATAACATTCCCCCAAACATGACCCATGGTGATGCAAGGCCATGCTTCCCCTCCCCTCCCCCCAAACATGACCCAGGGTGACGCAAAGCCATGCTTCCCCTCGCAACGGTATCGTATACGAGTGTTACATTTATTTATTTATTAACTGCTCATCTCCTAGATCCAACTGGGCCAAACCCCATTTTCTGCCATAAGTGGTGACAGCCTCGAGCTTGTCACCGCTCCCCCACCACATAAGCTGTGGCCAACAGCTTTAAAACAAGTGCTTCCTCAGGCAACAAATAATAATAATAATAATAACTTTATTCTTGTATACCGCAATACCATGGAAGTTCAATGCGGTTAACAATAGAAGAGACTGTACATTTACAGCGATGATACATATTATAGTGTTGTTACATTTACAGAGATGTTACATAAAATAGCAGTAATAAAAAGTCATATACTGAAGAGGAGGCTATGCATATACAGCGATGTTACATGTTATAGCGGTGATACATTTACAGTGATGTTAGATGTGAGGAAATGATAAGGCAGGGCAATTAGATAACACAGAGATAGAGTAAGAGAGGCCATAGTGGCTTGGGAGGGGGGCGTAGTCAGAGGGCATGGAGGCATATCGAGGTCAGGAGGGTGCAGGGAAGGGGGGGAAGGCAGCGTTAGCGGAATTTGTCGAAGAGGTAGGTTTTTAGTGACTTCCTGAACAGGTGGTAGGGCGGGGAGTTGGAAATGAGGGCAGTAAGGCAATTGTTCCATTTGCCCGCTTGGAATGCTAGGGTTCTATCAATGAATCTCTTGTAGAGGCACCTGACAGACAAAATAGCCTGCCCTGACTAAAATACAGACACAGAGAAGGTTAACAAGGCAAAAAATCCCTTACTCAAAACAAACCAAACTTTCTAACATTAAAATCACAATGAAAAAGAATATTTTTAGTAAGAATTACTATATTCTGAAGAGAATAATCTTTTCCTGAAGAGACTACTCTACTGTTCCCCTTTCCTCACAGAATTCACTCCAGCCTGCCACAACATCCAATCAATCACGTGACTACTCCACCCCATCACCTTAGAAACCTCCCTAATCATTTTTCTTTCTTACAAGCTCTATTAACCCTTTCTTACCTCCTCTTATAAACTTGTCAATCCTTATTCTACAGACCCTTGACAGCACCTCATAAATTCCCCTCAACCTCTGCCCCTCCCCCCATTTTATCCACACAATCCTAAAGAGTACCCCAATAAAATTGGCCAAACCTATGCCTGAAAGGTAGACAGCATCAGGACAATAATGTCCAGGGAAAACAGCTGCAACAAACTCATGAGAAACCACTCTAAACCCCCCAAAAGCTATTCGTAACTCCAAAAGCTCAGTATTAAACCCATTTATGCAACCATGTCCCAATCCTCCTTACACACTCAATAGAGGACCAAACAAAACAAAAGGGGTAGGGGCATTAGGGAAAACACAGACAGCAGACAACAGATCCCGTCTCAGGGGCAATATGAAATCCTCTCCCTTTGCTGAACAAATGTCACAACCCACCAAAAGAATCTGAAGTGAAGCAGAATAGGAGATTAGGAAATTGTCTTTGCTGGAAAAGGATTATCAAGAGTCACTCCAAACAAATGCTCCATACACCTAACCATAAAATCTATAGACCATGCCCCACTGGACTCAGAAACAGCTAAGACAATCCTACCCAGCCCACTGGAATGGTACACAAGATACAGCACATTCCCATTACTCCACACACATGTACAAAAGAATCCAAATTCCTGATTCTTCCAAGCAGGTGACCGGGGAATAGGCAATTGCATTTAACCTGCAGTCAAACCAACATCTCCAGACAGCTACCCCATGAACACAATAGCAGGTCGAGAAGGTGCCAGCTCACCCACTCAATAAGCTGCCAAGTGCCGCAAAATGGCTAACCTCCAGAGCACACTACAAATCATCAGACAATACTGCAAACAAATGTCACCAAACTCTCATACAAAAAAACAAACAAGTAAACCCTGCACATGGACACCGGATCATATGCACCCACAACCAATTTCAGTACCAATTTTATAACCTCCACAAAATCCTCACACCAGCAAATGTCCAGTGAACCATCTTCCAAAATCATCCTACAAACAAACCATACAGTACTAATAGAACATGCAGCTGCTCCATATGAGAAAGGAGCAACGTACCTCTGGCACCCAAAATTGCAGAAAATGAGTCAAACAAAGCAGTTTGGCTCTTAGCACCTAGCCAGCGCCTTGCAGTTCCTCGTAACCCAGTCTGAGGACACAAGCAAAGCCACCTAGAAAAAACATAAGGGCAGATAAAGACCAAAATGTCCAGCCAGTATACCCCTCCACAGCAACAATTAACTCCTCCTCTCTCCCAGAGAGTCCATGTGCCTATCCAATGCCTTCCCCAATTCAGAAACTATTTCATGCATCTACTACTCCTACACCTACTGGAATTCCAAAACTATTTCCTGCATCTACCTCACCTTCTGTAACAACGTATGGCCATACAGTACTGCAGAGCCCAGCACTGCTGCACTGCATCTCCTGCCCTCTTACTCTGGATTTGCTGTCTAATAAAAGGGGAGTCATCTCGTGTATAGTTAGGCCACATAGGTATTTAAACATCACTATTATCTCCCTTCTCATGCCCTTCCTCAAAGTATACAGATGGAGATCATGAACTCAATTCCCATATGCCTATAGGACATAGACCATCAACCCTTGTTGTAGCCTTCCTTTGAACTGAACTTAAATGTACACAAAATTCACAAGGAAGTCTCACCAAAATTTTTAGAGGGGCAGCAAACTTCCGTTGTCCTGCTGGCCATACTGATCCCCATGCATCCAAACATCTGTCTAGCTTTTGCTAGCACTTTTACAACCTGGTTGCCTCCTGAAGCTCATCACATACAATCACAACAAACCCCCACTCCTCATTCGTATACCAAGGTCTTCACCCCTTAATCGCACCATGCCCTTGTGGTTTGGCAACTCAAATGCATGACCTGGCATTTCTGAGCATGAAATCTGAGCTGCACAATATGAAGCCATTCTACAAACTTAAGCCCATCCTTGTTAGGCACACCATCAGGACTATCTGGTCCATTACTGCTTTGGCCTCCTCCACAAAAAGGCAAATCTTACTTGCAACCCTACAACAATCCCACTTACAAAATTGTGAAAAGAGCAAGCCCAATAACAAACCTTCAAACACACTACCGATAAGATCCCTCCTTGGCATAACCATCTCCCAGGACCCCAACCCGACACCTTACTGAACAACTAGTTCCTGCCCCAGACCACCAGTGGATCCCCCATAATGAGAACACTGAGTACGATATGCCTACGAAAATGGTAAAATTACTAAAATCAAAATACACCATATTCACCACACTCCACTTATCTAATGCAAAGATCACCCATAGAAAGTAAGCAGATTTGTCGATCCAAACCCATCTCTAGTGAATCCCCAAGCTCTGTTGTAAAAGTGTTTCTATTGAGTTACTTACCAAAAAGTCAAACTTACCGGCCTGTATATCCCTAGTGCTGCCTTTTCTCCATTTGTTGTGGAGAGAAACCACATCCTCCCTGCTCTATTCCTGCATTGTCCACTCACAACTCTAAAGAAGCAGTGAGAAGGTCAGTCATCAGAGTCACCAGAACTACCCCTGCAGTACCCTTGGATGTACCAGGTATCCACCCGTAGTTCTAAAGAACGCTCAAAAACCCAAGCTACTGAAAATCAATCAGGGTTTATTATACCTCCTGCCCCAGTCACATGAGGTGTTTGTACACCCTCCCCCCAAACACTTCAGCTGTGAACCCAGAACAGAAAATATTAGTGCAGAAGTCAGCTATCTCTTTATCAGCTGCTACTTATTGACCCCTTGTACCTTTGGGTTCCACAATGCCACTTTTGCATGTCTTCCTATCCCTAATAAATCTAAAAATGTCTTGTCCCCCATCATTACCGAGCAGGTATTTATCCTTCCATCTCCATCTTCGCTTTCCAGACTACTAGACCAACCTCCCCCCACCTTAATTCTATCCAATAGTGCCTCTGATGCCTTGCACCTCAGAACAGAAGAACATAAGAATTGTGATACTGGGATAGACCAAAAGTCCATCAAGAACAGTATCCTGTTTCCAACAGTAGCTAACCCAGGACCCAAGAACCTAGTGAGATCCTATAATCCAAATTTCATGCCCTAGTAATAAAACAGAAATTATGCTGCTTATCATAGGAATAAGCAGAGGATTTCCCCAAGCCATTTCAATAAGGCCCTATGTACTTCTCTTTTAGGAAAGTATCCAAACCTTTTTTAAGCCCCACTAAGCTAACTGATTTCACCTCATTTTCCAGCAATGAATTCCATAGATTAATCACATGTTATGTGAAGACATATTTCTCTGGTTTGTTGTAAATCTAGTACTTAATAGCTTCATTGCACCCCCCCTAGTCCTAGTATGTTTGAAAAGAGTGAACAAGCGATTCACATCAACCCTTTTCACTGCACTCCACTCAGTATTTCCTATACATGACATACACAATGGGTTGTTACCCTTACAATAACTTTGTTCAAGTTTGCTCACCACTTACCTAGATGATTCCCCGCTAACACCATAAAAACTTTTTCACTTTAATTTCTCCAGCACAAATAAACCAAACCCTCAACTTTACTACTATGACACCCCCCCCCCACCGTCCACAGAGACAGACACCAAGAAATCTATTTCCCCCTAACACACACACACCACACATCCAGAAAAACACCACAAGTACATAATATGAATGTACCTGAAACACCAAGAACAGGACATCTCCAGCTAAGCTAACAAATCAGGACAGCTAACACCATGCTGAATCGCCACAGAAAGAATGCCAGTCACAGGAAGATCCAAGAGACCCAGAAAGGCCACAGCACAAAAGGAAAATTAGGAAGATGGCCCCTATTGACACTCCAAACAAAATTTTAAATCACAAAGCTGCAAAAATGGTGATGCCGTACAATCATGCAGCCGCTGAGCACACAACTATTACAAAGGCAGCAGCCAGTGCTCCTCAGCTCCCAGACATGGGAACACCAAATCCGCAAAGGCCGCAAATCCACAACTCTGCCTAGCTGTAAAAACAAACACCTGAATGCAGCATCGGCACCTCCCAACTCCCTCTTTACCTCTAATACCAGAATTCAGCATCAAAGCTTCAAACCTGTGTAGAAGTGTCCAACCTTGTGGCACACAGATCAGCCAGTCACTATTCTCGTGAACTAAAGACCAACCACCTGCCATATCCCCCAAACTAGCCTACTAAGAAACAACCTGGCAAAATTATACCTCAACAGAAAAACCTCTCTGTGTTACACAAATATAACCCCAACAAGTAAATCCCTCTCTCACACCGTACATTAGCAAGCAAACACCTTTCACATCCCATCTCCCTCACAGCCAACCCACTCTACCCATAGTCATGCAGACAACTCACCAAATGGCAGCCCAACGCTAACTGCCGCTCCATACTGGGGACTGTTGTGCTGCCAGGCTGTTAAACCTCCACAGAACAGCCCAAACTGCCCCTCTCCATTGCAGCCTCTGCTTCCTCAGACAACAAATCCAGCACCTGACAGACAAATAGCCTGCCTGACTAAAACACAAAGAAAGTTAACAAGGCAAAAAATTCCCTTACTCAAAATAAACCAAACTTCCTAACATTAAAATCACAATGAAGAAGAATATTTTTAGTACAAATTGTTCCCTTTCCTCATAGAATTCACTCCAGCCTGCCACAACATCCAACCAATCACATGACTGCTCCATCCCATCACCTTAGAAACCTCCCTAATCATTTTTCTTTCTTACAAGCTCTGTAAATTAACCCTTTCTTACCTCCTCTTATAAACTTGTCAATCCTTATTCTACAGACCCTTGACAATACCTCATATAATCTCCTCACCCTCTGCCCCCCCTCCCATTTTACCCACACCATCATTCAATAAATATTACCAGCCGGTGACATCAGCTCAGCTAATGTTATAGCACACCAGATGAATCTGGTGTTCTTCTGAATCCTTAAAGTTGTTTCTTTTTTTTCTCTCTTTCAGGTTCCACACTTCAGACACTCTGAGGATCTTGTATCAGGTACTCTCAAAAATCTCAATCACTTAGCTGTTTTTCCTCTACCAAGGACTCTCTTGGACATTGGGTACCTTTGCTTTAAGTGATGTCTTCCAGAATCCAGGTAAATATTCCATTCAGGTAACATCTGCCTCCCTAACTTTACATAAATGAAAGGACAGAAAACCCTGTTTCCTATACACCACTTCTGCTTGATATTGCTTTGAATGTATTCTGGCTAGCCCTTATAAATAAGCAAATAATTTTTCTTTTCTCCTAGCTAGCACTCCCACAAAAAATAAATAAATAAATAAAACTCAGACTATACTTACTCATACTCACACACATTCTCACATATCTGAGAAATGCTTCATTTTACACCAGAACATACTAGCTTCTTCTTTGACAGTTCCATTGCTTTAGTTCACATAGTCAGTAACAAATCTTATAATGGCCTGACTGTCAGACTTAACACTGGGAAAGATAATATATTTTTTTTACTTCACAATTCCTCTTTATCATCATTTGGTATATATAACACACACACATACCTTGAGTCCAGTAAACTTGTGCAGCTCAATCTTTAATTAGACTTCCAAATTTTCAGTTTACCTTTTCCTTAATTTCCTAAAACAAACCAATTTCAAGTACACGTCTGTCTCACATCTTCATGAACTCCCAACTGAAAATGCTAGGCAACAGCAGCAAACAGAATGTTTACCCTGACTACCAGAGCAACCGGCAGGCACATGTATACCTGTGCTAATATGTGTGTCATAATTCTGCAGCCCCTGCACCATACCAGCTGTAGCACAAACATGAATAAATTTATTCCCCTATCCAAGAATTCATAGGTTTATTTTAAACCCTGGTGACAATAAGCATTATGTATGTATTTTTATATACATGCATAAATCATTATTCTGGTTATGTTCTACCCAAACGCCTCCCTAAAAAAAAACCCCAAACACATAAAATTATGTATGTTATTTTCACTGTGCAGTTTTATGCACAGAGGGCCAGATTCTCAAAAGAGCGATGTTCACAGCGGCCACCTAAAAAAGCAGCACCAATCGTGCAATGTAGCCATTTTGAGAATTGTGGCCATGTCAAAGATAGACTCTGGAAATGTAGGCCAGGATTTTAAAGGCCTACATTTCTGGTGCCTGAGAATGTGGGTTTCAGCAACTAAACCATCCACTCTACAGTCCTGGCCTGGCTTTCTCAGATTATTACCAGTTCTGAGTTTTGAAGAAATCTCTCCTTGGACAGTGGTTTGAAGGTCAAACTGAATAATTATTTTCAAAGAGGTTAAAGTCATTGCAGGAAAAATGGATGAAGTGTATAGAGCTATCAGGGGCGATATAGAAAAAAAAAAAACAACAAAAACGATTTTCTTTCCTACTGAGGTAGATAAATTATTGAACACCCCTCATACAGTACATTTGTTTCATAGATATGAAATCTGTAGTTTAGAATTCAAGCAGAAACCAACATTTCCCTGAGGTAGATGGATATTAAAGCAAGCATTAAAGGGTCTATCTTTTTAAAATATTAAATGATTTTAATAATGCAGTAAAAATTAACAATAACTAAAATTGGGGCTTCGTGTACATAATATATACCCAGTGGGTTTATTGAGATAAGTTTAATTCAAAATTGTAGGCATCTTTTTGTTTGGCAGCCAGGATGTTAAAAGTTGACTGATAATCAATTTGTGAGTACAGTTTTAATCTATGAGCTTTCTAAACTAATGAGGAGTATAATACTTTTGACAAAGGTGTGATAATAAATCTTGTTGAACATCAGAATCCCTTAATCCTATTTCTAGCTCATAAATATTTATCACTTTAATTCAGAAAAAAAAATAGCTATCAAGAATAGAACATATTTCTAATCAGATCTGTTGCATATACATTTTTATAAGACATCTTTTAAGAAGTTCACTAGTCAGTGATGCAGTGATCACTTTCTTGTGGGCCTTTTTATTAAAGTTCAATGAACAGTTATTGCATGAATTAGTGTGTGGCAACTGTACACCACTGTATACCATTTGTCATGGCATGGAAGTGCATGCTAATTTGCCAACTGCTTGAATAACCTGGAAAGGGGTGAGAAATGGGAGGGGGGGTTTATGGGGTAGGGAGTGGAAAATGGATGTCAACTGCACCATACAGTCATAGTTTAACTTATAGTAACTGTTCTAGTGTGGATGATTTTTTCCCCCTTCTAGCTGGGCATTTGCCATCTAATGAAGGTTTTTCCTTTTTGGTAGCCGCATGGAAAGATACCAGTAACTTCTCAAAATGTTACCCTACATTACTATAGTTAAATTGTGATCATGCTGAGACAGGAAAAATATTTAGAGTACCTGATTAGATTGTGAACTACTCATATGGCTTTATTGATGGGTGGTATATCAAGTACCATAAGCTGCCATGAGAGATTCTGGTAGCCATTTTGAAAATGGAAGGAGTGAGGAAGCTGCACTCCTACCCTCAATAACCCTAATAGAACATCAGGGATACAGGTAGACCCAAGAGGGCCTACCTGGATGGCTGTGGAAGTGGGGGGTCTTTTGGGGGGCCTCCTTGCTGTGGACTGGGGGAAAGGGAAGGAAAAGAGGGGACATTGTTGGGGTAGGAGGGGGCTCAGGGGCTCTTATTTAAAAAAAAAAAAAAATGCAGATTCCAGCTTGATATTTAGCTAGGTCCACATAACTCTTATGTGAGCCCAGGCTGAATATTGGCTAGGCCTGCATAAGCTCTGGCTCTTAGCCCTCCCACATTTAGCCCCTAATATTCAGTGCTGGCACCCAGATATAGTCTGGCACTGAATATTGGAGGCTAATTTAGTCAGTGATGGTCAACATTTAAAAAAAATGCTAACCATTGTCAGTTGAATATCAGAAATATATTTTTAGAGCACAATTCACTTAAAAATCAATTCTATTAGCTGGTGGCAATAGTGTTCCTTGTTTACAGATTAGTAGAACTTATGTGCTTGATTCATGTCAATAACTCCTCCTTTTTCTCCTGGCTGGCTTGCTTGCTTCGTTGGCCATTCCTGGCTGAATGAATGTCATCTGTTTAAAGCTGGAGATTCCTGAGGAAGGGACTCAGAGTCTCCGAAACCGGACTGGTAGAACCTGAACTTGAATTTATCTGATGTTGCAGTGTGCTTTGTTGCCCTGCTATTGTCCTTTTTGGACCATGCCTGCAAGTTAAGTCTGCCTTATTACTTTTTCCTGGGAGTCAGCTGGGGGACCTACAGAGTATCCTGCTCTGTCTCAGCACTGTGTATATGTGATTTATTTTTATCACTTACTAGTTTGTTCACCTTATTATTTGGTGGGTTTTTGCACTTGGGAGGGATCTGATGATGGTGTGCAGGTGGAGGTTATTAAACCTTCACCTCTTTTTGTGAGCGCTGGAGATTGTTCTCCTTTCACTGTGCCTTCACACTGAGGATTCCCCCTTTCACTGGTTATATTATATTGATAGAGTGTGATTGGTAGTCCAGTGCTTGGGACAGAGTGAATTACTCTGTAGGTCTATTTGAGCTTGTTTTTGCTGCTGTTTGTGGTGTCTATTTAGTATCTTTTGCAGCTTGTTTAGTTTTTTGGAGTTTTTTGATGTCAATAACTAGCAGTTAAACATGCAAGTAGTACATGCTGTTCCATAAAGTGTGACTAAATTACTTAGCAGGCATTACCATGGGATGGAGCATAGAAACATGATGGCAGATAAAAGCCAAATGGCCTATCCAGTCTGCCCATCTGCAGCATCCACTATCTCATCTCCCTCAGAGATCCCACAGGTCTGTCCCATGCTTTCTGGAATTCAGACACAGCCGTTTTCTCCACTGCCTCTATTGAGAGACTGTTCCAGGCATCTACCATCCTTTCTGTAAAAACAAAGTATTTCCTTAGATTATTCCTGAGCCTATCACCTCTTAACCTCATTCTATGCCCTCTCTCTGGAGTCTCCTTTCATCTGAAAGAGAATTGTCTCATGCGTATTTATGCCACATAGGTATTTAAATCTCTCTCATATCTCCTTTCTCCTGCCTTTTCTCCAAAGTATACATATTGAGTTCTTGAAGTCTGTCCCCATATGCCTTATGACATAGACCATCAACCATTATAGTAGCCTTCCTTTGGACCAACTCCATACTGTTCATATCTTTTTGTAAGTGCAGTCTTCAGAATTGTACACAGTATTCTAAATATTGGGGCAGGTATACCCTGTTGAATTAGGTCAGAAATGGGCATGTCATGGGCATGCCAACAAGTGAAAGCACATGTTATAGAATATACTTGTGCATATTGCAAGGTACACTTAGGCTTACTTATGTGTGCCTTTAAGCCATTTTAGAATTCTTGCTAAGCAACCCATTAGCAGTGCCTAAAATTGAGATGCCAATTTATAGACATGTCATTTTAGTGCTTACATGTAAGTGGATGTGCACCAGGGAGGTATATGGTTGATCCCACATTTACAAAAAACAGGGAGGAATGGAGGGAGATATAATACAAAGATTCAAAAATATCACTCCAAAACAAAAGCACCACACAAGCCAAGAAAGCTAGCTTATTACTTAAGCGAAAGAAAAGCCTCAGACAAACGGAGAGGTGTACCCACACTCTTCCACCAAAGTATCATAGGCAAAAATTTTTGCACAAGTTTAAAGTTAGCATATGGGAGCAAAAAATAGCCGAGAATGATTAATGGTAAAAACCACTGAACACAAACAGGCCAGGCCGACGATCGTTTCGTGGCCTTAGCGCCAAATCCAGGCTATCCTATAACACAAAACGCAAACCCAAAAGGGAAATGAAATTGCTCACCTGCTGAAAGTTGAAAAAGAGCAGAAGCTCATTCAACTACTTACAGTACGCAGATCCTAACTGCTGCTTTCAACCACAACTTTCAAAGCACTTTTGTGGGGCTTATAATAATAATAATAATAATTTTATTTCTTATATACCGCCAAAGCCATAGTAGTTCGAGGCGGTATACAACGAAGAAGGATTGGACAATCAGCAAAAATGGTGCAATGATACAATCAGAGAAAATAGGTACCAGAGAAAATGGTACAAACAGAGAAAATAGGAACAATCAGCGAAAATGGTACAATCAGAGCAAAAAGCTACAGAGAAGAAGGTCAAGACAATCTGAGTAAAGGTTCATTCCAAGAATGTAGATATAACAAAGGGGTACAGTGGATGTAGGCATATAGGTAAAAAAAAAAGAACAGAGGGTAAAATCAGCAGATGAAGATGCAGTTTAATGGGGAGCAGTATAATTGGAAGCAGTTTAATGGGAAGCAGGACATGGTGAGATAAGAGGGGCCATGGGTAGGGCATAGAGGTCTTGGGTTGTAAATTGAGTGAATAGATTAGTTTTTAGTAGTTTCCTGAAGTTTAGGTAGGATGAAGCGCATGAGATGATGTGGGCCAGCCAGTTGTTGAACTGATCTGCTTGGAAGGCAAGAGTTCTATTTAGATATCTTTTGTAATGGCAGGCCTTTAGAGTAGGATAGCTAAACAGGTGGGTTCTGCGTGTGTGTTTGGATGGGTGGTCTAGGATAAAATGGGGTACCAAGTAAAGGGGAGCCAAGCCAAGGATGGAATTGAAACAGAAACAGGCGAACTTGAATTGCACTCTTGCTTCCAAGGGTAGCCAGTGAAGTTTGTGGTAGTAGGGAGTTAAGTGTGCAGCCCTGTCAGGAGAAAAATCACGTGACAGGTCAGCTAAAAACAAACCAGCCAATCCGGGCAGACCATGTCAGCTCATTCACAAAACAGAATGATTGAAGTCACTTGAGCTAGAGACAGCTGATACACAGAAGTGAGCATACTAGAGAAATACTGCAGACAAGATAAAACAAAAATGATGACATGATTAACTGTAGAAATGCTGACAAGATTCAGTAAAAATAGAACCAATCGATGCCTGTATTTAATCCATGGGGCTGCACAGCCTGGAGCTGAAAAATCCAAAATTGCTCCCTGTGCTGGATTTGAAGTCTTCTATTGCCGCCCCTAGGATGAATAGGAATGCTCACTTCTGCTCACCCCTCAGTTTATTATCTTTCTCCCAACTTACAACCCCCCCCCCCCCCACATACACACACACAATTTTCTGGTATCAGTGGCACCATCGCTCCTTAACCATTATCTAGGCCTCCCCCAGACCTCAGTTTCCTGATGAATGAGCAATGCCCCTCAGCCGCTGCCTCTACAGCACCATCTTTAAAAATGGTGGCACTTGACCCCCACCCAGTGCATGATGGTACAGAAATAGGAATGAATGGGCATTGTTCCTATCTCATCAAGGTACTTGGGGCGGGGGGGGGGGGACGGCTGGAAGGTTGGTAGATACCACTAGATACAAGATATTTCTACATATGTGTATGTTCTGTTTCTTAGTGATGGTTTCTAGAGTTCAATATGCATCTGTAGATATTCAAGGATTTTCAGCTTTGCTTCTTGTTAGCAGTTACTTCTTTGGGGTTTGTAATTCTCTTACTGAATCACCAACCCAGCCTTTGAATATCCTTCCTTTGTCCAGGCACTGAGAACAGGTGGCGCTCCTGGGCCAGGAAGAGCCTGGTAAGGAGGAGGCTGTCTGCTGCACCAGTTCTGTTTTAGGCTTCTGGCAACCATTTGATGTCAGTATGTAGAGCAGGTACAGGAATGCTCAAATGCGGAGATATGTACAGGTATATGCATGCCCTACATTTGTTTATTTATTCAATTTTCTATACCGTTCTCCCAGGGGAGCTCAGAATGATTCACATTAATTTATTCAGGTACTTGAGCATTTTTTCCCTGCATGTCCCTGTGGGCTCACAATCTATCTAATGTACCTGGGGCAATGGGAGAATTAAGTGTAGGTTTGAACCCACAACCTCAGGGAGCTGAGGCTTTAGCTTTAACCACTGCTCCCCACTCTCCCCACATCAAATGGGTGCTTGCTTTTGTCCAGTAATATTACCTCTAAATCAGAACCCCATATGGACATCAAACCTCCATATGGGTTTGTTGTCCATATGGGGTTCTGATTTAGAGGTAATATTATTGGAGTTTAACTGACCCTTTTCCTGAGAGTGCTTGCTTTTGTCCCCATATAAGTGCTGTATATAGTAGGAGCATACATGTCAGCAGTACCATTATGGCACATCTATACATTTGGATGCCCTTTACAGAATTGCCCTGAATATGGACACTGCTAGATAAGTACAGAAGATCTCTAGAGGTTTTTTAAAAAAGTAAGTGGAAAGAAAGTGATTAACTAGCTTCCATGGCACTGTACCAAGAATGAAATTGAACAATCTACTCTAGATACATATTAGGATCCTTATCTGCTGTCATATTCCCTGTTTCTCTGCTTCTAAATAGGGTAAAATGTAACAAATGAAACAAGCTCTTAGATATTTAATTTCAGTTTTACCTACTTGGCAGAAATCCTTTAAATTTCTGGTATCGTACCTCTAAACTATCCAATACCTATTTCAAGTTTTAAATTGTAATATATCATTGTGATGTTGATTTATTATTTTTTTGTTCATTTAGACTGAGATATTCTATGCAGCAACTGACATAGATTTAGTTGGTTCAAACTTTTAAGCAACTAGCTTGTTTTTTTTTTAATCAGACAGATAAATTTTATTGGGAGAAATGAAGATAATATATTGAACCTTACCTTTAATCTTACTTCTTAATTAACTTTCATGAAGATCTAGTTTTAGGTGCATTGCATATTTCATTAAGAGAAAAATTCTATTTTCTCCAGAGCAGCATTGATTGATATCCTATCCCATTATAAGCAACTTTTGGCATTGAAGCATTGGTAGAGATAAAGAACCGATGAGTCTTACATTAATTCATCTACTTTTCAAGGTTTATAATATTTACTGATCAAAACATGCTGAGAGAGAGAGAGAGAAGGAGACAGACAGAATTTAATATCAAAATGGTTCTGCTACAAGGCTGGATTCTAGTAGGCATTTAGCTGTGAGGTTTTTTTTTTTTTTTTTTTTTAAGTTAACCCCTTTCACTGCTTATTGTACCACGGCCAAGAAGAGAAGACAATAGATGAGGAGTAATTTTGGCACACCTGTCTCCCTTGCATACTGTGAGCTAAATTCTATATATGGCGTCCAATCAGTGCCCCCCCAAAAATGCTATTCTATAAGCAATGCTTAAAGATAGGCACGGTTTGTAGAAAAGCACATACGTATATCTGGGAACTAGGACTACATGGCCATTTACACCAAGGAAAAAATGATTCAAATGCCTGTGCTTAAATTTTGTTGTGGATGCCCGTATTCTATAATTATGCACACAACTGAATGTAACACCCTTGATTGGCTCATGACCTGCCCATTTCCACACCCCCTTTTATGACTTGCATGTAAAACTTATATGCATAACATAAATGATTTTAATTAGCACCAATATTTGTTAGTTAAGAAGTCAATTACTGGTAATTAGCATGTGTACAATTTGGGTATGCAATCAAAATTATGCACTGTTTTTAGCACCTTTTATAGAATTTAGGGGTGTATAACTACACTTCTCATACAGTCCTTGTTATGTCCATGAGAACAGAAACAAATTTTAACAAGTTTAAGAAAAAGCTGAAAATATATTATTTTTCTGTAATATTCTCAGAGGGGTGATTTGAGCTGTGATCAATTATGTGGACTATACAATGGCTGTAATAGAAAATGTTCTGTTTTGCATTACATCTCTGGTATGTGTTGAGTTAGGATAAAAACTTGTATTAAAAAAATAACTTGTATTGTAACTATGGCAATTTGTAACCTGTTAACTATGGGCTCCTTTTATCAAGGCACGCTACAGGGGTTAGCGCGTCGGACATTTCATCATGCGCTAACCCCCTCGGTCAAAGCCTAAAAACTAATGCCTCGTCAATGGAGGTGTTAGCGACTAGCACGGAAGGCGGTTGAACGCGCGGAATTCAGCGCGTTAACAGCCTAGCGCACCTTGATAAAAGGAGCCCTATATAGTATATATGTTAACCTGTAACCTGTTCTGAGCTCTTTGGAGAGAATGGGATAGAAAATTATTAAATAAATAAATTTATAGTACATAACTTGGCTCTCCTCAAACTGCCATAATGTGTTATATATACAGTACATTTTACATTGTAAGTCATCTTGAACCTTTTTGGGCATAATGTGACTGAATACAAGATTAGATTAGTTTTATCTAGTAAGGGGTCCTTTTACTAATGTGCGTTAAGAAATGGGCTCAGAATGCCCTTATGTAGGCCTCTTAATTTGCTAAACCTATTTCTAGTACGGCCAGTAAAATGGCTAATTTTAAATTTGTTTCATTAATGACCCTGCAGTAAGGTTAGCTTTAAGATGCAGAATTAAAAAAAAAAAATTCCACTGGAATACTTAGGGCTCCTTTTACTAAGGTGCACTATGATTTTTAGCGCGCACTAACCATGTACTAAACACTAACACATGCATGTTAGTCTATGGACGCATTAGTGCATGCATATATTTAGCGCATGCTAAACACATGCTAAAACAGGGGGTTACTGGATGATAGTCAGTGCTATTTGGCTGATCATGAATGGCTCTTGCCTGGCCAAATAGCACATAGCCTGCTATCCACCAATATTCAATGAAAGATGGTTGAATATTCCATTTACTGGATTGGCTAGTGACTGGCTATGTCTATGGTCTGAATATTGGCCCTCCACTATTTAGGAGGTGGTAAGGGGTTCTGCATTAACTTTTGCTAACCATTTAAGGCCGGATTCTACAACAACTGTTGAAAGTTAAGTGGTAGAAGTCGCCCAACTGCTGCCTAACTTAATTGGTTTAATTGCCTTTAATCGGTACAGTAATTGATCGTGTTGTTTAACAGGATTTAAACTCATAAGAAAAGATGGCACCTTCACAAACGGTGCTGGAACCATGACTAAAGATGCACCTACTAGTGCCTAAGAGTAAAATAGGCATGATTAATGCTGGAAGTACCCATAGTCATCAGTAGATACCTCTGTAGTTGCAATTCTCATCACAGATAGGCACTGGAAATGTAGGCTTTGATAACCCTGGCCTACATTTCCAGCGCCTCTCTGTGACTTTGCCGTGATTCTATAAACTGCCATCCTGTGACTGACAAACACTAGGCATCGCTTTTGTTGGCAGCTGCCAATCCTGGCACTATTTATAGAATCTGGGCCTTCGTGAGTGATAACATAGATGTACTAATTGGTTTGTTTTTTCTTTAAAGCATTCTTCACCTCTGACATGTCCCCTCAAAAAATTATAAAACATCTACAAAATTAGCACATTCACATGCCAAAATAATGTGGAATGCTTTGAGAATCTTATATTAGGCTACTTTTTGCTGCATTCCATGTTTATTAGAACTTATGCATCATAATAAATGGGCCCCTAACTTTCTAACTTTTATTCATTCTCTTTTGTTGTTTTTATTTGTTTACTTTTTATACATCATACTCCATTTCAAGTTTATTAGGTATTTATATATAGCCTATCAAGGTTATCTAAGCGGTTTTACAATCAGTTACTCAAACATTTTCCCTATCTGTCCCGGTGGGCTCACAATCTATCTAATGTGCCTGGGGCTATGGAGGACTGAGTGACTTGCCCAGGGGCACAAGAATCAGTGTGGAGTTTGAATCTCCAACACCAGGGTGCTGAGGCTGTAGCTACAACCACCGTGCCACATGCTCCATTTATGTTGTCTACATGCAAGAAGAGCTATATATCTCATATTGCAATAAACATAAACAAAAATAATATTAAACCATAGGATTGTAGTACACTTCTCCCCCCGAATACGCGGTTCCAATATCTGCAATTTTTTTTTTTTAAATCAATTTTAATTTTGGGGACTATTTTAAAGCCCTCTGAGACTCCCTGTAACCTTACCTGATGGTCTAGCGGGCTTTTGGGGCAGGAGCGATCTTCCTACGCTTCTGCCCCATGCAGATCACTCATAGGAAATGGCTGCCATGAGTTCCCATAGTCTCTTGAGACTATGACAGGAGCTCACGGCAGCCATTTCCTATGAGTGATCTGCATGGGGCAGGAGGGTAAGAAGATTGCTCCTGCCCCAAAAGTTCCGGGGAGTCTCAGAGGGCTTAAGGTAAGGTCTGGGATTCCGGGGGAAGGCGCTGGGGTGGGTCAGAACCGGCCCAAATATTATTTACACGATAATATTTATTACTCGCTAAAAAGAATAGTGTACCTTTGTAAAAGAGGGGAGGGTATGTTGTTTAACTTGCTTTATTTTAAACCAAACTTTTCAAACCACCCTTTTAAAAATGCAGTATTGTACTGCACATCATAACACAACAATAAATATCTGCTATGAACTTTTTTTTTCTCTCTCTCTTTGTCTCTTGCCACCCTTGCTCCTTACATCTATCTCTGATGAGTGATTTTATTGCCAAAGTTACTGACCACTTTTGACTTTTAAATATCCATATTTTCACCTCTGTCCCCATACCTCTCATTCTTATTCCTGGAAGCAAAAATTTGTTCATATGTGTAGATAAGCATCTTATAATCTGGACATTCTCCATTGCTCTTGAAAATATCCACATACCTAGAAAATGAGGGAGGAAAAATGTCTAATTCTTGATTATAGTGAGGTCTTCTATTCTTAGGTGTTCATAGATTACAAATTTAGGTTTATTTTCCAGCTTATTTGGAGTTCTTTGAGAGTACAAAAAATGTGTAATTATCAGTGTTTTTATGGCACAGATATCACTGTTGGATTCATTTTCCAGTGGAATACATACATTTGTGTAGCTAAGGAGGTGTCAGAACAAAAAAGGCACGGGAACAGGGTGAAGGATCCCAGGAAGGCAAGGGGAAGATAATGACAGTATTGTGGGAAGTGTTTATGGTGTCTTTTTTATAAGGAGCCCCTATATTCGATTTACTGTTCTCAGATTATCACTTTATACAAGATAAGCCCATAGTCATTCCAGTTATGCCACAGCAATGCAGCTAGAATTTACTGTATCAGAGGAAACCTATCTGTGACATCGATAAGTTGTATTTGTCTTCAGGAGAACACCCTTCTTGCAGGCTAGCATTCCTAAAGACATAATTATGCTTTTTGCAATATGTTCATTCCCTTTTTCGTAAGAATCATTATTGTCGTTAATTTCCTTTCAGGCAGGATTTGGCACTCTAAGTGGCAAAGTGATCACTCCCTTTTGTCAGCCATGTACAATAGCAATACTGATTATCACTACTTTGGAGTCCTACACACTATGAAACATTGAAAACCAGGAGTGTGTATAATTTGCAAATATGGGTTTTGGTAGCCCTTTCTCATTCTTTACATATAATTGCTCTCACGCAATATAATAATCTTATTATTCCTCAACATTTTCCATATCAGCTTTTCAAATAACACATTTACGTAAACATTAATAAAATATTCTTCTTAGGCTGCATATTTTGCAGGGTCTGATTAATCATAGGTGGCATACTCATCAATTACATTTTTTTTCCTAAGTCACATAATGAGAACAAATCCTTAATTAAGAGGGGTGAACACAGGAAAAGCAGTTATAAAAGTACAATGTGTCACACCTCCCCTCCCTATAGCATTTTTTGTTTATGCTGTAAAGAATGATAATAAGACTTTGAAGGAGACAGTTTCAAATATCACTTGATGCAGAAATTCATTAGAGATGCATCAATTAACCAAGATAAGTTTAATGAGGTGTACTAATGTGCAATGATTCTAAACTGCCACAGGGTGGTAGGCAATTCTTTTTTGCTAGAATTTCTCTAATTGACCGAATTAACTGATTTGTTACACTCCTACCATGGTTAGATTCTTAGTATCAAGCCTGCAATATTGATGCTGCCCGAGAAAATGCTTTTTCAAGATGCTCATTCTTTCTCTAGCTCCATACATCTATTTCCAAATATTGTCTGGAAATTACAGATTTAGGGAGTTTATGTACCATATTTTAATTGATTTGACATCCCCATAACAAAATCTTTCAGGCTTTCTTCTTAAAATATCAGATACATTTTTTGATATAGGGCTCCTTTTACAAAGGTGCGTTAGGTCTTTAACGCACGGAATAGCGTGCGCTAAAATTCTGCACGTGCTAGCCGCTACCACCTCCTCTTGAGAAGGCGGTAGTTTTTTAGGTAGCACACGCTATGGCACGTGCTAATCCGGTGCGTGCTCTAAAAACGCTAGCGCACCTTTGTAAAAGGAGCCTATAATGTTGAAAGTTGAAGCACTTTTTCCTCCTTGCTTTAAATTATTTCTATTCTCTATAATACTTGTGCCTGTTTTAGAGAAATAGAGATCCAGTCATGGAAACATAGAAACGTCATGGCAAATAAAGACCAAATGACCTATCTCAATCTGCCCATCTGCAGCATCCACTATTTCCTCCTCTCTCTGAGATCCCATGTGCCTGTTCATACTTTTTTGAATTCAGACATAGTCTAGGTCGCCACCTCCACTGGGAGGCTATTCCATGCATTCACCACCCTTTCTATATATATAAAAAAGTATTTCGTTATATTACGCTTGAGCCTGTAAACCTCTTAAATTCATCCTATGCCCTCTCATTCCAGAGTTTTCCTCCATTTGACAAATGTTCTCCTCCTGTGCATGAATGCAACAGAGATATTTAACTGTCTCTATCATATTCCATCTCTCTATCACAAAGTATTTTTATATTTTCACATTTTACATTTATTTAATATATCACAAATTAAAACAGTAACTATGCAGTTTATAACATAATTTAAAAATATATAGGGTATAAAAAGAATGATATGAAAGGGAGTTAAGTTACAATTAAGATATAAATGGAAATGGGGAAAGATGGAACTAATTACAACAATGTGACAATATAGGAAGAAGGGAGTGCCAGTTCACAAGGCCTTCCTTTTTCTTCCCTACCCATCTCCTCAATTCATGTGCAGCATCTCCTCCCTACTCCTTCTCTCTCCTCTTCCATTCCATACATGTACAGCACTTTCCCCTCTCTCTTCTCTTCTATCTAGCATAGCAACAGAGGGACAATCTCTCTCCTGTGCCTAACATTGCCCTCTATGTCCCTGCTGCTATATTCTCTAGTCAGCATCTCTTTCCTGTGTCTCTGTTCCTCCCCTGTCCAGCTTCACCCTTCTTTATTCCCTTTTTCCTACACCCCCCACCTTGGGACTAGTTTTTTATTTCTCTCCCCCATTTACTCCCACTCTAGAATTTTTCTCTCCCCCATCTTCCCTGTCAGCCCTGCATTTCCTATCAAATTTCCTTATCTTCATCCTCATGCCCTAACTTGCAGTTGCTACCGCTGCCAATACATCCTCTCAGCCTTAAGGTCTGCCAGTTTCATCAGCAATCAAAAACTATTATGAGCTGAGGTACTATTGTGTGCTTAGCTTCAAAGGCCTCTTTATCCTGCCCCCGTGAAGTCCATAGGCCATTATTGAGATGGCTTGGAGAAATTCACTGCTTATTCCTAGTATAAGCAGCATAAAATCTGTTTCACTACTTGAGATCTAGCTAGGTACTTGGGACCTGGGTTGGCCATTGTTGGAAACAGGATACTGGGCTTGAAAGATCTTTGTTTGTCCCAGTATGGCAATTCTTATGTTCTTAAGTATATATCATAAGGGAAAGACCAGGAAGCCTTCAGGAACTGAAAGTAAATGGGCACAATAGCTTTTCTTTTCAAAATATTGTTTTGTTTGCCAATGCAGCCTGCAGGCCCAGAGGCTTAGCAGAGGTATGGGTAGGGAAGTGCTGATGGCAGCAACCATAAGCAGGAAATCTGATCTGCCCAGACCATGATGTGGCAGGGCCAGTGCAATAGGTAAGCAGTCCTTGGCTTGTGATAGCTTTTGACACACTCCAAAGGTTGGCTTACCACACTTACCAAGTTGCACATGCCTGCTTGATATCATATATGGAACACCTATGATGAATGGGAGAGGGAAGACTGAAGATACAGAGGTACCCACTTTGAAGTCTCATTGTGGAGAGGCTGTGGTCAGTGGCATACCAAGGGTGGGGGGGCAGACTGTCCTGGATGTACACCCTAGGGGGTGCACAGCCGGCCGGGTCCGGAACCTCCTGGGTCCTGCACTTCAGCGCAGCTGCCGGTCCACCCCCACAGCCAAGAAAAAGGCTAAGAAGCTGGTGGGAGCAGCAACATGGTCCTTTAAGGCACACCCTAAAGATCTGGCTCTATCCCGCCCCCTTCGTGACACCACCAGACAGCGTTCTCAGCCATTGGTCGACCTTGCCTGGGTGCTGCAACCCAGACAGGTTGACCAATGGCTGAGAATGCTGTCCAATGGTGTCATGAAGGGGCAGGATAGAGCCAGATTGGGAGGGTATTCCTTAAAGGACACTTTCACTGCTCCTGCTGGCTTCTTAGCATTTTTTGAACCGTAGCAGTGGCATACTAAGGGTGGGGGTGTGTGCCAAAAAATGATGGGCCGGGGGAGGGGTATAAAAAATGATGGACCCCGGGTGTCACATACCCTAGGTACACCCTGTGGAGGCTGTGGTGCCTCTGATAGAGAAATGCTGTGTCCCAATATATTTTTTATTATATTCATGGCATTAAGAAAGGAAAACAGAAATTAAGGAAGCTGATAAATTGGGCAATAGCATAATAATGGGTGATTTCAATTTCTGTATTCCTTTGACTCTAATGTTAAAGACAGCACATTTCTACAACCACATAAATAGAAAATAAATGGAATGTGCTGACACAGGTATAAGAAGACTGAATATCCAAAACCTCTGTGAGAAAGTGCAACCAAGTCTGAAAAACAAAAATAATCAAAAGACCTCAGTTTGGCTTCAGGGGTCTGAAAAAACTCCACTTGCAACACTTCTATTTGTAAGCACTCTTCCCACTTATAGCTGCACAAAAATGGTTTGCAGACACACTTCCCATATAAAGCTGAAAAATTGGTTTAACAAAAATGCATGCTATTGCAGGAGGGCTTTTGCAGCATATCTCAGGGCTTCAATCTATCTATACTATACCAGAAGCAGTTCAATAAGCTCTAATATAGTTATATTGCAAGGCATATTTGCAAGAAAGGGAGATCCCCATTTTGATGGACAGCTGGGTTAGGGGTAGCATGTCTATCATACAGACATACCACAAAATTATCTACCAAGCATGCTTAAATGCTTCCACAAAATGTTTTGCCACCATTTTTCAGACCCATGAAGCCAAACTGAGGTCTTTTTCTTCACTTTTTCTAATTTTATTTTTAAGACTTGTTTGCACTTTCTCACAGAGGTTTAGGGCATTCAGTCTTCTTACACCTGTGTCATTCATTTCATCTCTTTTCTATTCATGTGATTTCAATTGCCCCAATATTGACTTGATCAGAAAGCACTAGGGAGGTAAAATTTCTAGATATAATAAACTATTGCTTCTGGGAACATCTAGGACAGGAGTGTCCACACTTTTTTGGCTTGCGAGCTACGTTTAAAATGACCAAGTCAAAATGATCTATCAACAATAAAATTTTTAAAAACAAAGCATACTGTACACAGAGAAAATGTTAATTATCATTTGTATTCAGGGTTTTTTTCAGAGGTCAAGGCAGATGACTTTAAAATATGCAATGCCACCTCAGTAACAATTATACTTTTACTAAACCACGATAGTGGTTTATAGCGCAGGGAGCTGCGCTATAAACTGCTGCGCTGAATGCCCCTCGCAGCTCCCGACACTCATAGGCTCCCTGCACTAAAAACCACTAACGTGGTTTAGTAAAAGGGGGCCATAGTGCAAAATATAGATAGCAGATATAAATTCTCAAAATGGACACATTTTGATCACTAAATTGAAAATAAAATTATTTTTCCTACCTTTTTGTCTGGTAATTTCATGAGTCTCTGGTTGCACTTCCTTCTTCTGTAAATCCAATATTTCTTTCTTTCTGCCCCCTCCCCTTTTCTTTCTGTCTCTCTTTCATTCTCTCTTCCCCTGCCCCCTCTTTATTTCTGTTTTTCTTTCTCCCCCTGCCTGTCTGTCTTTCTTTCTCTCTCCCCCTGCCCCCCCAAGCCACCACGCCAATTTCTCCCTGCTTCCCTGAGCCAGGCCTGATATGTACAAGCGCCGGGCCCACAAGCCTTCACCTTTGACATCAATTCTAATATCTGAGAGGAAGTTCCAAAGCAGCCAGGCAGTGATTGGGTGGCCCAGAACTTCTTCTCTGACATCACAATTGACATCGGATGTGAAGGCTTGTGGGCCCAGCGCTTGTACGCACCAGGCCTGGCTCAGGGAGGCAGGAAGAACAAGATCGCAAAGGCAATGCGATCGACTCGTGTTGCCTTTGCGATCTACTGGTCAATTGCGATTGACCATTTGGGAACCCCTGATCTAGAAACTGACAAAAGAAGGAACTGTTTTGTGTCTAGTACTTAGTGGAATGCAGGGTATAGTATAAGAAATAACGCTGTTAGATTCACTAGGAAACTGATCATAACATGATCAAATTTGAACTCATATCTGGAGTGAAGTCACAAAGGAAATCTACTGTAGCAGCATTTAATTTTTGAAAGGGCAACAATGAGAAAATGAGAAAAATGGTTAAAAAGAAGTTAAATGGATCAGTCGCTAAGGTTAAGACATTAAATCAGACATTGATATTGTTTAGGCATTTTGGAAACTCTGACCAGATGTGTTGTATTAATAAAGGTAGATAGAAGAACAAGCAGCCAGCACAGTTAAAAGAGGATGTTAAAGAAGCTATTAGAGCCAAAACATTATCATTCAAAGAATGGAAAAAGGATCTGAAGGAAGGGAGGTAAGAAGCAACATAAGCACTGGCAAGTTAAATGCAAAACATTGATAATGAAGACTAAAAGACAAAATGTATAGAAACTTTCCACTGAGGCAAAAACACACAGTAACAGCTTTACAGATATTTCAGAAGCAGAAAGCCTGTGAGGCTCTGTGGGACTGCTAGATCATCAAGGAAGAAAATATATAATATGGAAAGAAAGGCCATAGTGAACAGACAATGAATTCTTTGCTTTGGTCTTTTCAAAAGAAGATGTAAGAGATCTAGCTGTATTGGAAATTATTTTCAAGAATGATTATGTGGAGGAACTGAAAGAAATCTCAGTGAACCTGGAACATTTACTGTGCCAAATCAACAAGTTAAAGAGTGATAAATCACCAGGATCAGATGGTATACTATATACTCCAGGGTACTGAAAGAACTCAAACATGAAATTGTCACTTCTTAAGCTTTTTTTAGGCTAAAAGAGGTGACTTTTTTGGAAAGTAAAATTTCTGTTTCTAGATGTATTGAAAATGACACAAACCAGGAAAAAACAGTTTCTGGAAATGAGACAGTTTGTGACTTTTTTGGGAGCAAAATCCCAATTATTATTATTATTATTATGTTTTTTTTTTTAATTGTCTTTATTAGCAGTTCCCAATTAAGATACCCATGTAAATGTATGATCCTTTTGGATCAAATGGTCTATATTTTTTATGAACCCTCCCAATTAAGATATTTTCTTGAAGGAAAGGGAGTAATAATGTCTAGGCCCTCTAATCAAGTTTCAAGTTTATTCAAATATTTGTTTGACCGCTTAATCTAATTTCTAAGCGGTTAACATAATAAAATTACATAAAAACAAGTTAAACAGTTACATTGAGACGTATATTAAAACAGGGAAAATAAGTGATTTGCACAGATATACGGCAACAAAGGGATGGATGGGGAAGAACTACAATTGATATAGGATAGGCAAAACATAAATGGCTAAAACAATAGGTTAGGTAAAAAATTATTAATAAAAATTAAGATTTAATTATAAACTTGGCCCTTAAAAGGGCATTTTAACCAAAAGAATAAAAATGTCTTTAATCCTGTTTTAAATTGTTTTATATCTGATTCATTACGAAGATATATAGGCAATAAATTCCAGAGAGAAGGAGCAGTAACAGCAAAATTGTTGGTGTGTAAAGTATTAATTGATTTTAAAGAAGGTATAACTAAAAGATTTTGAGAAGTTGAGCGGAGGGATTTTGACGTAACATACGGGATTAAAAGGCTATTAATAAAATCAGGTTGGTTATTCAGTCTGGTTGTAAATGTTAAAAGTGAAATTTTATAGTTAATCCTATGTTCGATTGGCAACCAATGGGCGTTGATTAGGAGAGGGGAGACGTGATCATATTTCTTTGCCCCGCTAATGATCTTAATAGCGGTATTTTAGACGATCTGTAGTCGTCTGATCTCCTTTTTTGTAAAGCCCTTATAAAGGGCATTACAGTAATCTAAACAGGAAATTACCAATGAGTGAATTAAAGTTTTCAGTGCGGCAGGTTCCAGTAACTTAGAAAGAGAACGAATCATTCTCAATCGATAGAAACATTTCTGGACTACTGCGCTGATATGAGAATGAAACGAAAATTTACTGTCAAGGGTAACGCCCAAAAGCTTTAAAGTTGGAACAGTTTTGATAGGGGAGGATTCAAATTTCAAGGGAGCTTGAAGTGTTGTACCTTCTTTTAACGGAAAGATCATTAGTTTAGATTTATTAATGTTAAGTGAAAGTTTGTTAACATCCAACCAAGATTTAATTTTTTCTAATTTGTGATTAATGAGGGCTACTTCTTCCTTATTATTTAAATTGATGGAATGAAGAAGTTGGACATCGTCCGCGTAAGCAAATGTGGTGAAACCGATGGATTATGAGACAGTCAAGAGAGGCGCCAAAAAAATGTTAAAAAGTAGAGGAGTTAATATAGAGCCTTGCGGGATACCATGTTTACATGAGAAGGATTCAGATGAAGTATTATTGAAGACTACTTTAGAAGATCTATCTTTAAAGTAGGATATAAACCATTCCAAGACTTGGTCTGAGATACCGATTTCCTGAAGCCTTGTTAAAAGTAAACAGTGATCAATGGTGTCAAATGCTGAGGAAAGGTCCAAAGAGAAGAGTAAAACAGATTGATGATGGTCGAGAAAGTAGAGTATTTTGGTGGTAAGGCCTAGAAGGGAATATTCTGTTGAATGACAATGACGAAAGCCAGTCTTGATTAGGGTGTAGAAAATTGGTTTTCTCAACGAAATCAGAAAGTTGTTGGAAAACGATTTTTTCTGTGAGTTTGGCCATAAATGGTATATTTGCTATGGGGCGATAATTGGAAGGATCTTGCGTACTAACAGTTTTATCTTTAATAATTGGATGGATAATTGATTGTTTCCAAATTTTAGGTAAGGATCCGGAGGACAGACTTGAATTGACCAACTCCTTGATATATGGACCAAAAATAGAATAGAATCGTTTTAATAGGAAAGGAGGAATAACTTCTAAGCTAGTTCCTTTTATATTAAGTGTGTTAATATTAAGTGTGTATTTCCTCCAAACTAGGAAGGGTGAAATGAGAGCATCTAGAAAAAGACAAAATGGTTGATGTAGTAGAGTAGTAAAATTAATTGATTCTAGTTTAAAAGGTCTTTTGAATTAATAGACGATGTAACACTACTAATTTCATTAATAGATATCATCAATAGCACGCAGGATAAGAGCTATATATCTTATCAGAGAATGCTAAGGAGTGCATAATAGTACTTCTTGTGTTAGAATAGAACACTACACTATTGATATATAGCAACATACTATTTAATATATCTTAAATGATCACTTTTAATGAGTGTATTTTCACAGCATTAGCAAAGTCTCAAAAACGTCTGGGAGGTTTATTTTAGAATCAATGATAGAAAGCCAGAACCAATAAGTCTCGGACTAAGTTTACCTTTGGTTGGATTCCGAGTGGGTTTCTGAGATTTTTTTCCTCCCAGTATTATGAGACAATAACTCTGATGCTGCATTATTAAAGAACCCAATTTGGCTTGCACAAGTCGCTCAATCCCCCCATTAGATAGAGTGTGAGCCCACTGGGACAGACAGGGAGAAATGTTTGAGTACCTGAATAAATTCATATAAACCATTCTGAGCTCCCTGAGGAGAACAGCATAGAAAATTAAATAAATAATGAAATGTACTTAAACTTCCAATCAATTATTTTAATTTGATCCCATACGCTAGCCCAATTCTGTATGATAAGTCTATGATGTTTAAGTATTTACAACAGATACCACTTTTCCTGCAGAGGTTATTCTTATATAAAAGTATCTCTCGATGGTGTTGTAAAATACCACATACTCAGGAATAGAATTATCATTGATGCGGCATAATCTGGCGCTTTCCTGCCTCTCTGATGTACTGTTATTTCTGAATGAAACACTTGAGTAACTAATACTGTTGGATCATGCTGTGAGAAAGATACAAAATAAGGACTCACTACCTCATTATTGGAATATGCAGTTTTTGCACTAAAATTAATTCTGGAATTCAATTGCAGTTTAGCCACATCATATGTTTTTAATGGGCCTTTCTAAAAGCTTTGCCCTTCTGTGGAAACAAGAAGGGCAAAGCAAATATATCTGCCAATGTGCAAAGTTTATCAGAAAATATTATGTAGGAAAGAGGAATAAGGTTACTTAGTTAAGTTTTGCTGAAGTGGTCAAGACTAACTATCTAACAGGCCTAAATTAGATAACTAAAATAGATTACTTATCCAGATAGGGCTAGATCAATAAATGGTGTCCAAAGTTAGCTACTGAGATGATCTGTGCTAAGCTAGTAATCTGCAAAGGAGAACTTTAGCCCGCATTCTCTAAAGGACGTCAATTTTGGTGGCAATCTAAAAAGTGGCTACCGATTGCTTGTCAATCATGCGATAGGACTATATAGAGAGTCGCACCAGCACAAAGATAGGCACTGGAAATGTAGGCCAGGGTTTTCCAGGCCTACATTTCTGGTGCCTATCTTTGTCATGAATCACGCCTCCATAGGCACTTTAGGCTGCCTAAAGCCACTTCCTATATTAGCCACGCCCATAGTGGTATTAGGCGGCCTAAAGCGCCTAGGGAGACATAATTCTGGTACTGATTTTTTAAGTGTCAGTAGATGCCTTGAAGCTAATTTTAAAATGTCATTTGAATGGCATTTTTTACTGAGCTTGGGTGTCTACCGGTGCCGAAATATTTGCTTGCTAACTCCAATAGCTGTTTGTTAACACCAAATTGACCAATTAGTTTGTGCATGGATCTGGGATCCACATCCAAATTTGTCCTATGCAGAACTTAGCAGAAAGTGACTAATATTAACACCATCCTAATAATTTATAAGGCCACCTCTGCCCTGCCTCATAATTATATACAGTAGATAGTATCAAACTATTCAATGATTTGTGATATCTGTATATTTTTTTTAATTATATGGACAGGTGGTCATCACACGTTTCTTTGACTCTATCAGTCCAATAAGTTTTGGAACACTGCATTGAATGCTTTTCAAAAGGATATAGACTTGGAAAGTTATTGTTAAGAATTAGTCTAGAATTGGACAGTTTAATTGTCAGCCCTGGCCTAAGTAAAATGGCAGTTCTCATGTGTACAGTAGAGACCTTTTTCAATAATGAAGTGGTAAAAAAAACAATGAGTGTCATAGAATGTGTTAATAGTGCCAACTTCTTTTTTAACACAACAAAATTCAGTTAGTTCTTGTTTCTACTACTGTACTGCATTGTCCTGTCTTTTTGTTCTTTATTATCTATATGTCCCTCTTGACAATACTATGGGATCTGTCTTAAATAACAGAAGCCATTCACCCAGAGGACTTTGTGATGCCAATTAGCCTTAACAAGCTTGTTAAAGAAAAGGTCTTGGAAACTAAAAATCATAAAAATAAGGCACCTGTACCCATTGTTTAGGTCTCTCAGGCATTTTGGTAATCTTCATATATATATTTAAAGTACAGTACATGGAATAATACAGTACATGGAATAATAGGGCATTTCAGCCTGTATGAATCTCACACACCATGATATTAGAAGAGTCATATATGAAAATCAGAAACACAATAAAAAGAACATTGGATATAATAATTGTTTCATACAGGTAATTGGTACATCCATCTTTGGCATTAATATTTTACATTCAACTTTCTTCCATTTTTCTGCTATCTTCTCAAAATATACTTTTCCATGCCTTCCCTTCCCATCTATCCATGTGTACCATCTCCTCCCTCTTTCTTCTTCCTATTCCCATCTATCCATAAGGAGCATTTCTTCTTATCTCTTCTGTCACACCCATTGCTGTGCACCATTTTCTCCCTCTTTCTCCCCTTCCCCTCCATCCCTATGCACCATCTCATCACTCTCCCAAGGTCAGACATCTGTCTTCCCCTTTCCCCCCTCATATGGTCTGGCATCTTTTCCTCTCCTTCCCATAGCCTGGAATCTCTCTCCTCTCCTATGGTCTGGCATCTCTCTCCCCTTCCTTCCCTCTTCCTGAGGTCTAACATCTTTCTCCTCTCCTTTCTGCAGTCTGGCATCTCTCTCTCCCATCATTCCCTTCCATTCTGTGGTCTGGCATCTCCCTCTCTCTCCTTCCTATTCCAGTAGTCTATCTCTCCCTTCTTTGGGTCATCTCTACTCCCTCCCAGTGTAACATTTCTTTGTCCCTCCTCTCCACCACTATTATGTCCAATAATTCTCTCTCTTCCTTTCCCCATATACATCATCTCTTTCCCTCTGATGCCACACACCTATGTCCAACAATTCTCCGTTCGTTTTCTCTCCCCCACCAACTGCATTTCTTTTTCTCCCTTCCCACTACTCCACCTGTGCAGCATCTCTCTTTTCCTCCTTTTCTAACCCCACACCCATGCATTTGTCATCCCAACCCTTTCCCAGTATGTGCAGCATCTGTCTTTCCCAAACCCCTGAGCATCTGTCTTCCCTGCCTTCCCAACTCTCTACCCCCTGCACCCAGCCTCTCCCTGCCAGGCTCTTCATCCTCAATCCTCAACCCATCAGGCACTGAATCTAGCCCCCTTCCCTCCTCCCCCCAGGTCAGACTCTGCACCCATCCCCCTTTCTTCTTTCCCCCTCCTCTGTCAGACTCTTCACCCAGCCCCCTTCCCTCCCTCCCCTGTCAGGCTCTGCACCCAGCCCTCTTCCTTCTCTCCCCTGTCAAACTCTGCACCCAGCCCCCCATCCTGTCAGGTTCTGTACCCAGCCCCCTTATCTCCCTCCCCTGTCAGACTCTGCACCCAGCCCCCTTCCCTCCCTCCCTGTCAGACTCTGCACCTAACCCCACCATCTTGTCAGGTTCTGTACCCAGCCCCTTATCTCCCTCCCCTGTCAGACTCTGCACCCAGCCCCCTTCGCTCGCTTGCTCTGCATTCTGCTCCATCCTCCTACCTCCTCTGGCCTGGTGGTGCAGACGTACAGTGGGCAGAAGTGAGCTTTCCAGCTCCTGTCCTGTTGCTAACCTGGCTGGTCACAGCTGGTTTCTTCTGCTGATGAGCAGCAATGAGAGGGAGTGTGCTGTGACGCTCTTGCTCAGCACTCAGCAGCTTCTTTGACTGGCTCCTGCAAATTCTTGGAGTAGCTTAGTGGTCAGTGCAGTAAACTGCAGAGAAGGGGACCCAGGCTCATATCCCAGTCTAACTACATCACTTATGGTGGAATGTGTGAGCCTTCCAAAACCTACACTAATTCTACTGTATCTACCTATAGGTGATACATGCAGGCATAAGAGATATTGGTGTGGTATACAGTTGGGCTCAGTAAGTTTGGGGTGAGTTTTGTAGGGCTCATCATACACTATAAGGGGGCTTTGGTGAGATGTATACCTGGGCCTTTTTATGTGAAGTTCACTGCAGTGCCCCCTAAAATGCCCCACTGCTCTCCTAGGATGTCTTTGTTGCCAGTCTACTAAAACTACTGGTCCCTGAAGAGATGCACATCTGAGAAATGACATTTTTCTGTTTTTGAAAATGGTCATGTTTGCTCTGTATTTTTGTGGGTCTTCCACAAAACATTCAAACTTATATAAAAAATGTCCCTCCACACCATTCACGTTGAAACTTTTTGAAAGTCAACCTTCATGAGTGATAATAATAATAATAATTTTATTCTTATATACCGCCATGCCCATCGAGTTCTAGGCGGTTCACAATTACATTAGGATCCGCATTGAAATGCCGATTTACAAACAATGTATTGGATTTACAAACAAAGTATTGGATTTACAAACAATGTATTGGATTTACAACACCTTCAGCCGAACATGGCTGAGGAAGCGGAAGTGGGAAGTAGAGAAGGAGGAAAGCGGTCAATAGAGGGGGGGGGGCAGGGCCGAATGTGCCGATTTACCACAATTTGTTGGATTTACAACAACTTTAGCCGAACTTGGCTGATGAAGAAGGAGGAGGGTAAGTGAGCTGGAAGACAGCGATCAATAAAGGGGGGAAAGGGTCGGGCGTGTGGCCAGGTAATTCCGGAGAGGGGGCATTAGGGGGCTTGTTTGTTGAATAGATAAGTTTTGAGTGTTTTTCTGAAGTCGAGGTAAGTGGGAGCCTCGAGAATCATTTGGGCGATCCATGGGTTCATCTTGGCTGCTTGGAAGGCGAAGGTTTTGTCAGCAGTTTAACAGAAAAAGAAGACAGAACACCATTTTCTCTCAAGAATTCAATGAAGGACGGTTATTTTTTTGTTGCTTCAGAAAAAATAATCAGCTTTGTATAAAAGGGGATTATCAAGTCATATAAAGATAATTTATCTGTGAAGCAGAAAATGTAACTTCAAATAGGCTATAGAGTGTTCATGTCTGTTTGGTTCTCCTAGTAGCTTGTTTGCTTCTTTACAGATTAACAATTATAGGAAGGAAAGTATTTTGAGTTAATCAGTTTTGTTTGTGAAGTGGACAGAAGTAGCTTTCAGATGAAACTAGTATATTGGACTTTGACAGATTTAAATAGCCATAACTGTATATCTGTCAAAAGCAGTAGTAAAAATCTCTTGCGATCTTGCTCCATATTAAATGAACCCAATAAGAATTCAGACCAACAGGAAACAGAATAAAGGTAGACAGTTAAACATTTATTACCAATCATTTCTAAAGCAATATTAGGATATATGCAGTACTGTGCAAAAAGATATAGGAGATATGTCTCTGACACTGTATAGCTACAATCTATTCTGATCAACTAGTAATGTCTGGATAACAGGCATGAAAATTGTTGAAGAATGAGAGGAACAGAGGGTGGTCTATGAGTATCATTCCCGTAGTCCACAAACCAAGATAAGGAAAGATTCCTTTAAGGGGAAAATACTGGCAGATGCATCTTCCAATATAACTGTTAAAGAGTAAATTGACTGCTTCCATCTCCATAGAGAGGCAAAGAAAGGCAAAAACATTACAGGGTGAGGAAGAGGGAAGACCAACTACAGACATAGCCACTCATCAGTTATTGAATGTTCTATACCTAAGAAATTCTACTATTCTTCTAAATGGTGAGGAGGTAAATGTAATACTGCCATGAGTACCACACTGGTAAACCAGACAGTGGGAAGAGTGAAGGATGTCCCTTTCATTCCCAAGAAAGTAGTAGCAAACAAGAAAGCAGCAAGTCCTTTAAAGTATCCAAAGTGTAGAGTCATTTTAAAGCACTTCAAGATCTGTATTATGTATGTCCAATTGGAAGACCATTAGTAAAGGGACATTAATGAACCATCTAACTGTGGCATGTAACATCATATGCAAAAACAATACCCTTTACAATTAGGTTTGAGGGAGGGCACTGATCCTAGCCTATAAACTCAATCCTCCACTGTAAATAGCAGCAGTAAAAAAGTTAAATAAAAGAGGAAATCTTTCCCCAAAGCTGAACCCTTCTCTCTTCCCCCCAAAAAGTTATCAGGCATGAAACTTCAATGTGCATCTAAGCAAGCCACATGGAGATGGGAGAGAGTTTGGCAGCACTGTCCCCAGGCAAGCTGCAGACAGCGTTGAAGGTGGTGATACAATGCACTGCAAAAAGATTTGCATTGCATGATTACCTGCTTATTCCATATAAAACCTCCAGAGCACTTCAATCATCACATCAACACCTTCTCACAATTCCATCTATTCATCAGTTGGTGTACGATACTACCCATAAAGCAATCTTATCGGTAGTAGCACCCACGTTGTGGAACTCTCTCCCATTAATGATGAGACAAGAAACCAATATTGCTATTCAAATCTAACCTTAAAACCATTCTTTTTAAAGATGGCTCTGAGGTATAGACTAGGAGCATGATCTCAGAAATTCAACTTTCCCTTCCCACTGATTATTTTATTGAATATTGTAATCCTACCCACTTCCTTTTGTATCATATAAAGTTCCCCCTGTTGTCATTTTATATTTGATTTTATTGTCAGAACCCCCCCTCCCTGAAAAGGATTTAGGTCCCAATTCCTGCCCCATACTTTCTCTGTCTCTGTCATTTGGAAGTCAGGTACCTGGGGACATATCTTAAAGACCAGAAATCATCTTCCAAAACATGTCCAAATTTTATTATGCACTTCACATCTTTTATATCATTCATGAATCAGTGTTGCCAGCATGTGACATAAACACAAACCATATATGGACACAGGTCACATGAAACTTTAAAGACATCAGCATTTTTTCTATCTGGAGACTGAAGTCCAAAAGGTCAGAAAAGCCTTGGGCCAGCAAAACCTCTTAACTAAAACTGTTTGCAAATACGGCTTATAAAAACAATTGAAGTCACTCACAACAAGATAAGAACATATCTTTTCAAACATAAATGTCCTTGTAGTATTTTCAAAGAGGGAAAGACAAACAGGGTCTGGCTTTACAGCTTTAAACAACATATGTCTAAGGAAAATTACCAAGGTTCATGATACGTGTCCCTTCAATCCCCTCTTACGTCATGAAAATGACGTCATAAATACACAGCATGAGCTGGAAGGGAGTGATACTCTAGATATGTCTCTCAAGGAGGGTTTTTTTTAGGAGCTGTAATACGAATAACACAGTTCATGAGCAGTCAAGACAAGAGTGCAGATAATAATAGAGATTATAACAATAAAAAGGTCTTTTACCCAACCCTGCATTCAACTAAAGTGCTGATCCCAAGAATTAGATAAATCAGAGTTACATTTGAGCTCAGCAAAGAGGTCTGCTAATTTCTGAATGTCCATAGTAGGACCTATATTGTCAGAAAAAAAAGTACAACAGCTTAAAGTACTGGGAAGAATTTTTCAGCTAGAATCATAGCTAGGGCCATACGATTTAACCATCTGAGAAGTGGAGCCGAATTGATCAGTAATACCTTGCAAGGCGTCCCTATAGTAGTTCACAAAGCGTTGCTGGTTATAATAATTTTAATTAATCCAATCAACATTCTTATTAATAGTAATAAAGGGAATAAGGAACTCAAACCCAGCCTTAACCTGAGCTCGGGCCTTAAATTCATCTGGGACCCCTCTTGGGACCCCTATAGCATCTATGTATACATGTGATCAGATTTATATCGAGACAGAAAAGAGGAAAAACCATGTGAATAGGAAGGATGCCTTTCAGAAAAATATGCAGGAGCATGGTAACCTTAGCTAAAGTGTACTGGCCTATCCACTGGCTGGGTAGCTTAGCAGGGTGCCAAAAGTCTCCATAAAGCCAGTAAATATCACCTAGGTTGAAAATCTGATGCAGCAACCATGGGGCATACCTATGAGCCAAGACAGAACAATAACCTGGGGGTAAATTACCTACAAAACTACCCTGTGTCAGATTAGAAACATGACAAGTGTAATTACCCTTATAGATGGTAACGGCAATATCAAGCTTTTGCTGTCCTAGCAGCAAAGGGTATTTAGAACACCACAGCGCACAAAGGGGATCGGTAAAATTAGAGGAGGTAGATAGATCCCATAAGAAAACTGATGGGTCGGATAGCTAGACCCACCCTTAAACCACATGTCCATAATGTACATACCTTTATCAGTAGGTCTAGGGTTGTCAATAGTAAGAGAAAGCTTAATAATTTGTACAGGAACACTTTTCCTATAACAGTGTCCAACCTTATGAAGGGTCATACAAGTATCCCAATATAAACGACTGGGTAAATTCAAAAATCAAAGATGTTCCTAAATGTCCATAACAAGAACCAAACTAATAAAGGAACAGTACAACTACTTCAAAAAATCTTTAAACCGGTGATGCTCAGATTCCGAAATGGAAATCAAGAACTCAATGTGGGGACTCAGCCCCTATAGAGACTCTTGTGGTATCTATCATTGCACCGTATGAAGAAGAAGTTTTAAAGTACTTGTTGATAAACAGCTCAAAAATATTCAGTCTCTTTTAAATAACTTCAAAGTAGGTAAACTTGAAAGTGGAATAAATTTCAAGAGTGACTTAGCTGTAGAATACAGAAAGCGTAGGTTTTGCTGGGTCCTGACGCGTTTCGCCGCCCTGGCTTCCTCAGAAGACCCGCATGCAAACTTGTATTCAAAGCTTGTTCTGATTAACATCAATAAATGTTCAAAACTTGTCCTGGTTTACATCAATGAATTTTCCGTTTCCTGTGACGTCACAGGAAACGGAAAATTCATTGATGTAAACCAGGACAAGTTTTGAACATTTATTGATGTTAATCAGAACAAGCTTTGAATACAAGTTTGCATGCGGGTCTTCTGAGGAAGCCAGGGCGGCGAAACGCGTCAGGACCCAGCAAAACCTACGCTTTCTGTATTCTACAGCTAAGTCACTCTTGAAATTTATTCCACTTTCAAGTTTACCTACTTTGAAGTTATTTAAAAGAGACTGAATATTTTTGAGCTGTTTATCAACAAGTACTTTAAAACTTCTTCTTCATACGGTGCAATGATAGATATCACAAGAGTCTCTATAGGGGCTGAGTCCCCACATTGAGTTCTTGATTTCCATCTCGGAATCTGAGCACCACCGGTTTAAAGATTTTTTGAAGTAGTTGTACTGTTCCTTTATTAGTTTGGTTCGGGTCATACAAGTAAGCAGTGATTTACCATTTTGGTCCACTGTTTTTTTTCAGAGTATTTTCTAGTTTATAAGCCCAGTCAGTATCAATATTCCACCCTACCGCTCCCCAGAATGCACACTTATCCCCCAATACATTGTTTTTAAATCCAAGACATTGTTTGTAAATCGGCATGTCAATGCGGATCCTAATGTAATTGCTGTGAACCGCCTAGAACTCGATGGGCATGGCGGTATATAAGAATAAAATTATTATTATTATTATTATTAACATGAGTCAGTAACATATATATATATACATATGTCTTTAGTTTTCGGAATCTCTGAGGACCAATGGCACAGCCTTGCGATATCAATTGATTAACAGTCCACAATGTCACAATACTCAAAGGAGAAGGTGGCAACTTGCACACTGCTAGAATTATACCAAAGGGTAGCATACTGTCTGTCTTTCTGGATTCCAATTGAAGGACAGCCTTTGCAAGGAAGTAGTTCAGCTTAACGTGTGTTCGCAAAGAGATGCCGGGGGTGCTGTTTACAGCAGGAGTGTCATTTACAGATGGGTATGGGCAGAAAGTGTCGTGGACCCAGAACACATCATCCCTGTAGACCCAGTTAGAAATGATCCATACAGGGAGAAAAACTAGCAGCAGCGGTGCCAGTAAGAGAATGATAAAGTTGGTAGAATGCTGCAATGAGATCATCATGTTGTTCCACTGGAGGAGGTGAAATCTGCGCAGGGAAGACTTGCTTCTGGGGTTTTAGGTTAACCCTCTTCAAGCGACTTGCGTGGATCCAAACAGGAAACTCCTCAGTGAGTGCAGCGGGCCTGGTCACAGCGATCACAGTAGTGGGAAGGCCAAAGGGGAAATCCGTCTGCTTCCGATCCTTGGAAAGCTTCTGGACAATCACCAGGCTGGAAAAAATGGGTAGGAATCTGTGGAGAGAAAGGAGAAGTGCAAGACACGTTTCTTTGAACAAGCCCTAATATTTCAATTAGCTTTTGGACGTATTCCTCCTGTATCAAGGGAAAATATACCCATGGGGCGGGGAAAGGTCATCCCGTGAGAACCTCAAAGGGAGAGCAGCCAGATGTCTGTGCATACAGAAAGAGATACTTGAAAAGAGATGCTTGAAAAGCATTCCAAATATCATTCAGCAGCTGTACTCCAATGTGATCCAAATAAGAGATAGAAAACAAGAGAAACCATGTTGCCTGTACTGAATGTGGCAACATGTAACAATACCAATTCATTTACTTGATATAGCTATGGCAAAAGAGAGACAATACTCAGTTACTTAAGGTTCTTAATTGAACAATCCAAAAGGATATGTTTTTCTCGTGCTGCATATAACTTATTATGCACTTCAGAGAGACCATACTGATGTACTGAATATATTCAGAAATGTATATTGAATGGATCATATGTAGGGAACACCACGAAATAAACGCTGTATAAAGTAAAACTTTTTCTTAAACATATAACCCCTAACTAAACTATATTCAGAATATAAAAGCTATAAGTAAAAGAACATTGCGCAGTTAGACTAGTAAGAAGTGGAAAAAGAGCTCTAGAAATGGCCAATATTATGTATCCTGGGGTACCCACTAAACTAAAACAAGTAGACATGACACAGACAAAACATAAAGTTTTAAGCGTGGAGCTATTACTCCATCTGTCAAGTGTCCAGGGCTGAATTTAACTCTGCAAATAAACACATTGATATAAAAACACCAAAACAAAGAAACAATAATATATATCATAACCATCTCATATTTGGAAAAAGGCATAAAGCTAATGTCTCTTTGGAGCGTCTCTATCTCTGCAGTGATAAAGAGGACCCTTGGAAAACATTAGAAATATCTGTGCCAAAACTGATCTGGGATGGCTATGTATACATCCGGAAAAAACATTTTAAATTAGCAACATCCTAATTTCAGCTAAAACAATAGAAAGGAATTGTGTTTTCCAATTTGTTTTCAAGTCACAAACGTGCCAGCTGTAATTATCGAGCTATATCTGTATCAAGGAGCAAAAGGTCAAGAATGAAAATATCACTAGCAAGAAGTTAAAATGTCGAGCGAGCACTACGATAACCAATACCATGATATTGGGCAATTGAATAAGGGAGAGCTAGCAGCTGGTATCCAGGGTTTCCCCTCTTTGCACCAAAGTCCATCCAAAAGAGCGGCTTTGGGCACCTGCCAAACGTCAGGCATCAAGTTCAGAGGGGGGGGGGTAACAAAGGACTAGAAGGGAAGAGAATCCTGTTCACCTGTGAGACCCAGGAGCCCATTTAAAAGAAGGGCTTGGACATCGTGAAAAATGTGAAGGGTAATGGGGTGACCTAGGGTCAGAGGAGTAACCATCTCTACCACCATAGCACAAGCAGCCAGGGCTTTCTTGAATAGGAGTGACTATAGAAAAAAAGGCAACAGAGCGTAACTTACCGCCATGTTCTCCCTTCAAGGTGTTACAATAGTCCCAAACAAAGAGATAAAACATGTGGGCATAAGCAGGAGAACCCAAACCTGAGCTAGAAACCAAAGCACATTTCATGAGTCCATCTGATAAGAGCAGTCATTTCAGAAACCAGGGTCTGTCTCAGAATCTGGTCATAGAAGGAACAAGCAGAGATCCATTGGCGGCAGTGACCAATCATAGCAAGAAAAATAAGCATGTCTTTCTTGGTAGCTGGACGGGGCAGACCCAGAACAGCAGCAGTGCGGAAAGTGCAGATTTTCCTCTGACCATGAGACAGGACAAAACCCAGGTATTTCACTTCAGATTTATACCAGTGCAGTTTATTTCGTGACACCTTGTGACCACACACAGACAACCATTGTAAAAGGTGCAAACTATCAGCCTGACAGGTCTCCTGAATTATGGAACACAAAAAGAGGTACAAAATGAGGGCAGGACCATGAGGGGCAGTGCATGACTGTAGAATAGCCCGAAGGGCAATGGAGTCAACATAGCCCTGGGGCATTCCACACCAGGTATACTGTTGCTTAAAGGTGAAGGCAAAAAAGAGCTGAAAAGCCTCACCAACAGGGACAAAAATAAAACATTCTTTAGGACAATGACAGAAAACAAAACAAAACATTGGCTGCCGGTGGAATGGAGGAGAGAAACATAAGTGTAATGAGAATTACCAAAACATTAACAGCCTAAAATCTAGGACGAAACGGGGAATGCCATCAGCTTTGACAACAGTAACAAGCAGTGGAATCATGATTCTCACCGTACTGCTTGATAAAAACAAGAATGAGTAACTTCAAAGAAGCACTATAGGGGGTCAGTGTAAGCCCAAACTGAGAAGTCTGGGGGAAGGGGCAAAAGCATTCATGCACGAACCCTGATAATGAAAGCTGCTTGTATACAAGCTGCAAAGGAAAGATCTTAAACTGATTCAAACAGCGCTTTCAATTCATTCCACATAACAGCACGTCCTACCTCATTGTTAAAGATTGGTGACACAGAAAGATGTGAGCTGAAGGAAGAATGTCATACACACACAGCCGTACAAGTCTCATTTGTCTAGGAGAATCCTAAGTGCCTTTATGACTCATTACAAAAACAATATAACAATGCAAAAATATTCGCTTATCTTACCTTATAAGCGAGGTACAGTAAGAAGAGACAATAAAATCTTATACTCTATAAAAGTTTCAACCTTACAAATAACCTTACAAATGGCAGGGGGGTTCTATAAATAATTTAATTCTTCCCGAAAGAATGGCAGCTGCTTATATTCACGAGAGGTGCTTACCGAAAGTACCCTGAGAATTTTCCCAAAAAAACCTCCATAATAGAACCCAAAGCTTGAACTTAAAATAAGGGGTGGGTACAGGTCACCACTACCCAGTGAGTATTAAAGAACAGAAAAAATTCAGAAATACTCACAAAATATTGGTGATATCATCTGCCCATCGCGGACGTGCCCCCAACTGAAAAGGATTTAGTTCCCAATTCCTGCCCCATACTTTCTCTGTCTCTGTCATTTGGAAGTCAGGTACCTGGGGATATATCTTAAAGACCGGAAATCATCTTCCAAAACATGTCCAAATTTTATTATGCGCTTCACATCTTTTATATCATTCATGAATCAGTGTTGTCAGCATGTGTCAGCATGTGACGTAAACACAAACCATATATAGACACAGGTCACATGAAACTTTAAAGACATCAGCATTTTTTCTATCTGGAGACTGAAGTCCAAAAGGTCAGAAAAGCCTTGTGCCAGCAATACCTCTTAACTAAAACTGTTTGCAAATACAGCTTATAAAAACAATTGAAGTCACTCACAACAAGATAAGAACATATCTTTTCAAACATAAATGTCCTTGTAGTATTTTCAAAGAGGGAAAGACAAACAGGGTCTGGCTTTACAGCTTTAAACAACATATGTCTAAGGAAAATTACCAAGGTTCATGATACGTGTCCCTTCACTCCCTTTTTTATTATTATGTAAACTGCTTAGGATGGTTAAGCGATATATCAAGCTTGAATAAAACTTGAAACTTGTTGAGAGTATAGGCTTTATTTAAGAGCCTGGTGTCTCTCTTAGCCTCTAATTACCAAGTTATCTCCAGAACAAATTTGAATTGCTAGGTGATGGTGCCATGTCCAGTTGCAAACTCAGTAAGCTAAGACAAAAAGTACTCCAGTATATCAAAATGCTACCCATGCCTTACACATAATCCTGATGGCACACTAAAGGCAGCTGAATGAACCAGCCAATAGGCATAGTGAGGGAGAAACAGCAGAAGGGCACATGCAGGCTTTGCTAAATATCCAGGTGATGGATGATAGTCATACCTGGGCCCATATCTTAGGAGAAATATGGGGAATTCAAGTTTCTTTACTTTTGATATACCGTCTATCAAAACAAGTGTCTAAACGGTGTACAATATAATGAGATTAAAAATGAAATAAAAAGGTAAATAAAAGCAATATCTTATCAAATATTAAAAATATTAGACCAGGGGTGGGCAAATCTTGTCCTCTAGGGCTGGAATCCAGTTGGGTTTTCAGGATTTCCCCAATGAATATGCATGAGATCTATTTGCATGCACTGATTTCAATGCATACTCATTGGGGAAAACCCGAATGGATTACGGCCCTCGATGACCGGAGTTGCCCACCCCTGTACTAGATGGATTCACATTGACGTACATCAGGGATCTCAAAGTCCCTCCTTGAGGGCCACAATCCAGTTGGGTTTTCAGGATTTCCCCAATGAATATGCATGAGATCTATGTGCATGCACTGCTTTCAATGTATATTCATTGGGGAAATCCTGAAAACCCAACTGGATTGCGGCCCTCAAGGAGGGACTTTGAGATCCCTGACCTACATGGAACAAAAGGGAAGTTGGGGAGGGGAATATTTTAAATACATCGAAGTAAAATTAATTAAAAAAGGGAGGTAAATGGGGAGTGGTACATTAGGGTGGGGATCGCTTCAAAAGAAGCGTTTTGGTGTTTCAAGGCTTCACGAGAGTTGAGGGTTTGAAAACGAGAGCTGGTACTAAAGAGTATAGGTGTCTTTAAAGAGAAAAGTTTAAGTTTAGCTGTAAATTTTTCAAGAGAGTTCTCTAATCGAAGATCTAATGGAAGGGCATTCCACAGAATGGGGGGCGGTGACTGAAAAAAATGGATTTGCGAGTGGTATCGTAAAACAGTCTGTGTATTGATGGTATGGAAAGTAGGTTTTGATTGTTAGATCAGAGGGCCCTGGATGATGAGTATGGGATCAATAGTTTATCTATGAACGCCGGTTGGTTAGAGTTTTTTGTTTTAAAGGTGAAGAGGAGTATTTTATAGGTGAGGCGATGAGTGATGGGTAGCCAATGTGATTTACGAAAGAGAGGAATAACATGGGCAGTTTTTATTTTGCATGATTTCTTTAACAGCAGTAAGGGAGGACTGGCTTGTAGGCCGAAATTAAACAACCGTGCTTCTATGTTTCCTGGCTATTTTGTAACAGATAGTGCGATGACAATAGTTAAGACAGTGAAGGCAGTTATCTTTCTGGGTATCAGATGCTTTGCACATTTGCTGTAGCTGGCAGTAAAAAATTATCTAGGGCTGGTGAACAAGGGAAGCAGAAGTTTTACACTAATGATATTAATCAAAGATTTACTGAAAAACAATAGAATATTTCTATCAGTGTGAAGAGTGTACATAAGCAACTTGAAAAAAGAAAAATAACATAAGGGTTACCATACAGGGACAGACCGAAGGTCCATCAAGTCCAGTATACTGTTTCTAACAGAGGCTAACACAGGTCACAAATACCTGCAAAGTTCATAAAGAGAAAATCAGATTTTATGTTGCTTATCATAGGAATAAGCAGTGGATTTCCCCAAGACCATCTTAATAATGGCTTATGGAATTTTCTTCTAGGAAATTAACCAAGCCTTTTTTAAACCCTCCTAAGCTAACTGATTACACATTCTCTGGTGATGAATTCCAGAGCTTAATTACATGTGATGAAATATTTTCTCCAGTTTATTTGAAATCTACTACTTCACTGCATGCCCCCTAGTCTTAATGTTTTTTGAAAAGGTAAACAAGCGATTCACATCTATTCATTCCACTCTATTCAGTATTTTATACACCTCTATCATATCTCCTCTGAGTCATCTCTTCTCCAGGCTGAACAACTAGTCATTCCATCCCTTTAATCATATTTTTGTCCTCTGTACCATTTTTAATTCCACTATATCTTTTTTGAGATTCAGAAACCAGAATTGCACACAGTATTTGAGGTGTAACATGGCTTTATTAAAGATAAATGGTGCCAAATTAATCTGATTGAATTTTTTGATTAGGTGACTAGAGAATTAGATCAAGGGCATATGCTAGATGTAATTTACTTAGATTTCAACAAGGCCTTTAACACGGTTCCTCATAGGAGGCTCTTGAACAAACTTGATGGGCTGAAGTTAGGACCCAAAGTGGTGAACTGGATTAGAAACTGGTTGACGGACAGACACCAGAGGGTAGTGGTTAATAGAATTTGCTCAGAGGAAGGAAGGGTGAGTAGTGGAGTCCTTCAGGGATCGGTGCTGGGGCCGATCCTCTTCAGTATGTGTGCGAGCGACATTGCTGAAGGGTTAGAAGGAAAGGTTTGCATTTTTGCAGATGATATCACGATTTGTAACAGAGTAGACACCAAGAAGGGAGTAGAAAACATGAAAAAAGATCTGCGAAAGTTAGAGGAACGATCTAATATTTGGGAACTAAAATTCAATGCAAAGAAGTGCAGAGTAATGCATTTGGGGATTAGAAATTGGAAGGAGCTATATATGCTGGGATGTGAGAGACTGATAATAATAATAATAATAATAATAACTTTGTTTTTCTATACCGCCAACAATCTTGAGACTTCTAGGCGGTTTACATTGAAAGAGAGCTGGACAGTCAGCGAATTACAATATGCAAATAGTCACTGAATTACATTATACAGAATCATAAGATGTAGCGAATTACAATATACAGATTGTTAGAATTTCAAATGTATATGCAGGGGAGGACATGTTAGAAAGAAAAGAGATTGATTTAGAGATTGAAATAGTTATATTATTATTATTATTTAGTCGATAAATCTATCAAATAAGGCAGTTTTTATGGTTTTTCTAAAAGCGTTATAGGTCAGTTTAGCTCCATTTATGTAGTTGTCTAACCAGTGTTGTGCGTTTGCTTGGTACATAAAAGTTCTATCCAGAAGGGTTTTGTATTTACAGCCCATAATGCATGGATAAGCAAATAGTTTGCAGTTTCTAGTTTGTCTTGTAGGGCTGTAAAGTACGAAGTGTGGTAGCAGGTAGGTAGGAGCTAGTCCCCAGACCAGCTTGAAACAGATGCAGGAGAACTTGAATATTATTCGAGCCTCCATTGGCAGCCAGTGCAGCAGTCTGTAGTAGGGGCTAATATGATCGCTTTTTTTCAATCCGAATATCAACCGGACCGCCGTGTTCTGAACAATTCTAAGTTTCCTCACTGTTTTTTTGGGTATTCCCATATAAGCGATATTGCAATAGTCCAGTGTAGAAAGCATAAGCCAGGGGTGTCCAATGTCGGTCCTCGAGGGCCAGAATCCAGTCGGGTTTTCAGGATTTCCCCAATGAATATGCATGAGATCTATGTGCATGCACTGCTTTCAATGCATATTCATTGGGGAAATCCTGAAAACCCGACTGGATTGCGGCCCTCGAGGACCGACATTGGACACCCCTGGCATAAGCGATTGCACTAGTAGTCTGAATGATAATGGGTCAAAATATTTTTTAATGGTCTTTAACTTCCATAGTGCCAGGAAACACTTTTTTACCACTGTGTTCAACCATTGTCAAATGTGTGTCTAAGGTGACTCCCAATATTTTTATTGTTTTAGTAATCGGGTAGTCTTGATCTTTTATATGTATCTTTGTTTTGGTAATTTTGTCCGTTGGGCTTGCAAGGAAGACTCTTGTTTTTTCTGTGTTTAGTTTTAGTTTGTGGTTAATTGTCCAATGTTCTATTTCGGTCATAATATGAGAAATGTATTCCGAGGTTTAGTTTGTTATGCTGTTTACTGAGATTAAAATGGAAATGTCGTCTGCATATATATAGTATATTAAGTTTAGCTTTTGTAATAAGTGTCCTAAGGATGATATGTAGATGTTAAATAGTGTCGGCGACAGTGATGAACCCTGTGGTACTCCCGAAGGGTTTTTCCAGGGTTTTGAGTAAGTTCCACCACTAACCACACGATATGATCTCTTAGTTAAGAAACCCTGTATCCAGTTTCTTACTCTTCCCGTAAGTCCTATTTCATCCAGGCAGTGTAGCATTATTTCGTGATCAATGAGATCAAAAGCACTACTGAAGTCTAGTTGTAAAATCAGTGCACTTGTTCCTTTGCTGAATAAGCCGTATAGGTGATTAAGGATTGAGGCTAGGACTGTCTCAGTGCTAAAACCTTTTCTGAATCCTGATTGGTGTTCATTGAGTATGTTAAATTTGTCTAGGTAGTTCACTAGCTCTAGGTTAACCAGTCCTTCAAGCATCTTGGTGAACAAGGGGATGCTTGCTATGGGTCTGTAGTTGGTTTTCTGGGCTAGTGAGTTTCCTTGTGAAATGTTCCCTCAGAGAGAGTGGTTGTTATCCAGTTAAATAGGTCCTTTTTAAAATCTAGTGTGGCTGCTTTCAAGGTATTGGAAGGATATACATCCAGTAGGCAGTTTGATTTGGTATATTTATTGAATAGGGTTTGGAATTGGTGCCAGTTTGGAGGTTCAAAATGGTTCCAGAGCATGTCCACTCTGGTTTCATTATCGTGGGATCTAAATTGGAATTTGAATGTGCATGGATGGGGAGAGGGACCTTGGGGTAATAGTGTCTGAAGGTCTAAAGGCAAATAAACAGTGTGACATGGTGGTGGCTGTTGCCAGAAGAATGCTAGGCTATATAGAGCTAGGCATAACCAGTAGAAGAAGGAAGGTGTTGATGCCCCTGTAAAGGTCGTTGGTGAAGCCCCACTTGGAGCATTGTGTTCAATTTTGGAGACCATATCTGGCAAAGGATATAAGAAGACTTGAAACAATCCAGAGGAAGGCGATAAAAATGGTAGGAAGTTTGCACCAAAAGACATAGGAGAGACTGGAAGCCCTGAATATCTATACTCTAGAGGAAAGTAGAAACAGGGGAGATATGATTCAGACATTGAAATACTTGAAAGGTATTAACATAGAACAAAATATTTTCCAGAGAAAGGAAAATGGTAAAACCAGAAGGCATAATTTGAGGTTGAGGGGTGGTAGACTCAAGAGTAATGTTAGGAAATTCTTCTTTACAGAGAGGGTGGTTGCATGGAATGTGCTCCCAAGGGAGGTGGTGGAAAGGAAAATGGTGACAATTCAAACAAGCATGGGATGAACACAGAGGATCTCTAATTAGAAAATAATAGGTATTTGATGGCTAGGATGGTTTAGATGGGCTGGAGTGAGCTTTGACGGAGACTCCAGTAGATTGAACCTAAGCACACTACCGGGCAGAACTAAGGGTTTCCGGCCCAAAAATATCTTAGAAAAAGGACCAGTTAAATTAAATTATTAATTTATAGAGTTTGTACGGTAAAGCATGTACAGCTGAAGTGAAAACTGGATGGACCATTCGAGTCTTTATCTGCCGTCATTTACTATGTTACTATGTCACACTATGGAGTGATAAAAAGTCATAATAACATACTCATCTTTGTTTTTCCTTTCCTGATAACTCCTAACATTCTATTTGCTTTCTTAGCTACTGCAGCACACTGAGCTGAGGGTTGATGCCACCGAGATCCTTTTTGTGGGCAATGACTTCTAACATAAAGCCCTATATCACAGAAATATGATTCGAGTTCCTTTTTCCCAAATGCATCACTTTGCACTTACTCACATTAAACATCATCTGCAGAATAAAACAAATGAAACAGCAGGGGCACTTGCACATAAGCTCATTTAAGATGTTGGCACCTGGTTAAATTCCAATTATCTGATGCTAGATATATCTTTGGAGACTTAGATTGGTAATACAAGCCCCTTGGGGTATCTGGATTGGACACATATGACTCATGCCTGAAGCCCTTCAAGACTGTTATAATGGACCATAGTTCAAAAGGGGTATCCTGAGCATTGTCATCCTATTAGGGAATATTTTGGGGACAAAGTGACAGAGACAAGGATTGACACCAGAGATTTTAGTGCTGGCAGACTCATTACATGCTGAAGTGGAAAACAAGTTTGAAAATCTTCATTAGGGAGAATGCTGGTTAAGAACATAAGAATTGTCACTGCTGGGTCAGACCAGTGGTCCATCGTGCCCAGCAGTCCACACACGTGGCAGCCCTTAGGTCAAAGACCAGTGCCCTATTTGAGTCTAGCCTTACCTGTGTACGTTCTGGTTCAGTAGGAACTTATCTAACCTATTCTTGAATCCCTGGAGGGTGCTTTCCCCTATAACAGCCTCTGGAAGAGCGTTCCAGATTTCTACCACAAGTTTCTGGGCATGATGTACTACTACTACTACTTATCATTTCTATATTGCCGCTAGATGTATGCAGTGCTATGCATTAAAAACATAAGAGACAATCCCTGCTCAGTAGAGCTTGCAATCCAATTAAAACAAACAAACAGGATAAATAGGGGTTAAGGAATTTATCACAGAGAGAATGATAAAATAGACATGGGTACTTTACAAGTGAGTGAGCATTAGGCATTAAAAGCAGCCCTTGAAATGTGGGCTTTTAACTTAGATTTGTATATAACCAGAGATGGAGCTTGATATACTGATTCAGGCAGTCTGTTCCAGGCATTTGATACAGCAAGATAGAAGGGGCGGAGTCTGGAGTTGGCAGTAGAAAAGAAGGGTATAGATAAAATAGACTTATTCAATGAAAGGGGCTCCTGGAAAGGAGTATAAGGAGAGATAAGAGAAGAGAGATACTGATGAGCTGTGAAGTGAATGCACTTGTAAGTCAATAAGAGGAGTTTGAACTGTTGTGGAAATGTTAAGGGAGCCAATTAAGTGACTTGAGGAGAGGGGTAATGTGAGCATTGCAACACTGGCAGAATATAAGTCATGCAGAAGAATTTTAAATGCATTGAAGGGGAGAGAGATGGTTTAGTGGAAGACCTGCAAGAAGCAAGTTGCAGTAATCTAGTTGAGAGTTGATAAGAGTGTGGATGAAAGGAAAGGTCAGATTTTGATGATATTATAGAGAAGGAAATTACAGGCATTAGTGGTCTGTTGGATTTGTGTAGAGAAAAAGAGAGAGAGGATTCCAAGATGACTCTTAGATTGTGAGTTGATGAGAGTGTTATCTACAGAAATAGAGGATGGGGGAAGAGAAGAGGTGGGCTTAGGTAAAAAGCTAAGCTCATCTTAGCCATGTTCAATTTTAAATGGTGGTGAAACATCCAGGTAGCAATTCTGGCAAGCTGAGATTTGGGTCTGGATTTCTGAAGACATTTCTGGCATAGAAAGGTAGATTTGGGAGTTGTCAGCATAGAGGTGATACTGAAAACCATGGGAGGAGATCAGAGCACCAAGGGAATTAGTATAGATAGAATAAAGAAGAGGTATCAAGACAGAACCATGAGGTATACCAACTGATAGTGGGATAGCAGTAGAGGAGGATCTACCACTGCATATACTAAAAGTGTGATGGGAGAGTTAAGAAGAAAATAAAAAAGAACAGAGCCCTGAAATCCAAATGAGAACAGCATATCAAGGAGTAGGTGGTGGTCAACCGTGACAAAAGTAGCAGATGGATCAAGAAGGAAGAGGATAGAATAGAGGCCTTTGGACAAATCATTGGAGACTTTAGTAAGGGCAGTTTCAGTTGAATGCAAAGGGTGAAAGCCTGATTAAGGTGGATCAAGAATAGCTTGGGAAAGGGACTTAAATACCGCCTTTTTCGTAGTTTCACAACCACACTCAAAGAGATTTACATACAGGTACTTCAAACATTTCCCCTGTCTGTCCCGGTGGGCTCACAATCTGTCTAATGTACCTGGGACAGTAGAGGATTAAGTGACTTTCCCAGGGTCATGGAGCAGCATAGGGTTTGAACCCACAACCTTAAGGTGCTGAGTCTGTAGCTCTAAACACTGTGCCATACTCGCCTTGAAGAAAGTCAAGACAATGGTGGTGAACAGCATGTTCATGTAGCTTGGATAAGAAAGAGAGGAGGGAGATGGGGCAATAGTTAGAAAGGCAGGTAGGGTCTATTGAGGGTTTTTTGAGGAGTTGTATAACTACGGCATGTATGAAGACATCAGGAACAGTTGCAGTTGAAAGTGAAAGATTGATGATACGATAGAAGGGATGACAGTAAGAGAGAGAGTGCTGAGTAGATGGGTGAGAATTGGATCCGAGGAACAGGTAGTGAGTTTAGATAGAGGAAAGAAAATGTTCAGTTTCCTCTTCAGTGATTTCAGAAAAGGAATAAAAAGTGGCAGGAATTGGAGGAAGGTTGACAGAATGGATTGGAGGAAGGAGAAGTGGAGGTGACCTGGCTAAGAACTCATTCATGCAAGACCTGAGTCCTATTTCCTGGTTGGCTAACTATTTTTAAGGATATAAGCTCTGTGGAGATCACGCACTTAGTATCATATCAAAACCAAATGACCCATTCATCTGTGGTATATTTTCAATGTAGACAACACTGATCTCCCCTAACTCCTGTCCAATGCTTTGCAATTGGGCTTGTCAATACCTAACCCCCTCATAGTTATGGTTTTGAGGAATTAAATTATGTATCACCCTATCCAATTGCTATTTACTCTCCCTAGCACAGAATAATCTTTTATAGGATCACTTTCTAAAAGATTGTCCTAAAGTTGCTAAGATGCAAATCTTGTTAGAAACCAAACAATAAACAAAGGTAAACTGAAGTATACACCACATGGCAATAAATGAAAGCACCAAGGGCCTTTAAGTACGAGGCAACTGACCTTCTTTTTATTGATGTACCTGTCACAGGTCATGTTTCAGCGAAACCACCTGTACCAGAGGTCTGTACAGAAAAAGGTACATAGACATTGGTGACAGGTTATAAAAATATATCCAAATAAAACAAATGTTTAAAACATGCCAACAAAAGTTGTACCCAACATGCATTATACATGGAGGGGCATTTTTAATAAGATGCTTAAATATGACTTTGGACATTTTGAGAAAAATGTCCCAAAACTGGTTGGAGAAAATGTCTATTTTCAAGCTCACAAGACATCTTTCTTTTTTCTTTTCTTTTTTTTTCAAAAATGGTTCAGCTAGATGTTTAATCCAACTATTTATTTATACCATTATCGAAAATAAATTCCAAAATAAGTTATTTGCATATAGGAGGGTCAGCATTTTTAATGGACTTGGCCAGACAGACATGGCAGCCAAGCTGTGGGGCACCCTAGGGGACACTTCTGTGAACTTCACATTAAGGGTGTCAGGTACACATCTTACCATAACCCCCATACATTATATGGTGAGCCCTCTAAAACTCCCCCAAAACCTACTGTACCCATCTGTCTTTCACCCTAATAATCCTTATGCCTTCAGGTGTCAACTATATACTATATAGCAGTTCAGTGAGTTTTGGTGGGTTTTGGTGAGCTCACACTTTCCGCCACAAGTGCATTACAGTGACATCAGGGTCTGTCCCCCTTCTCCGCACACTGCCCATCAGGCTATTCCAGAGACCTGCTTTCAGCTCTACTAGGACTGGCCATTATTGAGATGGCTTGGGGAAATCCACTGCTTATTCCTAGGATAAGCAGCATAAAATCTGTTTTACTACTTTGGATCTAACTAGGTACTTGGGACTTGGATTGGACACTGTTGGAAACAGGATACTGGGCTTTATGGACCTTTGGCCTGGCAATTTGTCTTATGTTTCATTCAGATATTTGAAGGGGGGAGGGGGTTAGTGACCACTGGGGGAGTATGTGGGGGACCATATTTTCAATCCTCCAATGGTCATGTGGTCAGTTTGGATAACATTTTGGCCCTTATTCATTTTAAAAATAAGTCTAACCCAAAACGTCCAAATTGTGTGCTGTAAAACATCCAAGTACTAAGTCCACCCTAATCCCACCCAAAACATACCTCTATCATTTCCCCTTAATATTTAGATGCACTGGAGATTAAGGGCTCTTTTTATCAAGCCGCGCTAGCGGGGTTAACATGCGCAACTTTTCATCGTGCGTTAACCTCCGCGCTGGCCAAAAACTACCACCTGCTCAAGAGGAGGCGGTAGCGGATAGCGCAGCCGGTGGTTTAACTTGCACTATTACGTGAATTAAACTGCTAGCATGGCTTGATAAAAGGAGCCCTAAATGATCAGAAAAACATCAAGAAAATCAGTTTTGAAAATTCCCACTTTGACGTTTTGATTGGTAAGACGTCCAAGTGCTGGTTTATGCCATCTTTTGGATGTCTATTGCTTTTGTAAATGATCCCCATACTGTTTGAAAACCAGTTACATATACAGTGTCAAAAGGATGAATCATCAAAACAACAAATAAAATTTAAATATGCATCAAGCATACATATTTGAAAACAATATTATTTCAGTTAAAACATAAACGTGTGCCCAGTTAAATGAAATGCAGAGTAACAGTGAAGTAATGCATAAATGAAAAAAGTATAAGACAACTGAAGTGACATTGTAATTTAATAAAAAATGTACGTGAAAATGTGCAAATTAGGATAACTAATGTGAAATAAGCAATAGTGTTGATAAAAATGTGTCTGCAAAATAAACAAAAAAATCTGACATACAAAGATTCTAAGCTGCTCAAACTCTGTTGTTTTTAAAACAACAGAATGTAGATATATGCTATATATAAGAGACTCACTTATCGGACTTAGAGTCTCAAAAACTAAAAGGAGATTGGGTTAAACATTGCTTTTATGCCCCAGCTGTGAAGAAAAAAGCAGGTGTAGCAATTTTAGTGAATAAAAGATGCACTGCTATGTTCAAGTTGATAGCTGCTGATCCTTCAGGAAGGTGGTTACATGAACCTGGGAAATACTACAATGGTGCTTTTCAATGTATATGCACCTAATTCGAATCAAATTGAATTTTTTAAATCTCTACAATTGTTACTACCACTGGCTGCTTCTAATTTAGTTGTGGCAGGGGATTTTAATGCTGTTATAGATCCTTTAATGCAGGGTTGTCCAACCTGTGGCCCTAGGGCCTCATGCAGCCCCGTGAAGTATTTTGCGCAGCTCCGGTTGAGGGTAATGCAGTGTTTTCCTCTGCTGATCCCGGGTGTTTACCGTCTTGCCGGCTCCCTCCTCTGTCTTGTTGCAGCGTTTGCACGTTTATGCAGCACTAGAAACATTTTTTTGGCCAATGCGGCCCAGGGAAGACAAAAGGTTGGACACCCCTGCTTTAATTGATAAAAAATCTAGCAGAATTATGAAATCATTAAGATTAGAGAATTTGATACAAAATTGTGATTTAAAAGATATATGGCGAATATTTCATTTTAATGATCGGGAATTTTCATTTTGCTCTCATGTTCACAAATCGTTTTCAAGAATAGACTATATATTTGTTTCAAATACATTAGTTCAATAAGTTACACAAGCCTCCATAGATCCAATTATTTTGTCTGATCATGGTGAGGTGTGGATTAAAATTAAAATAATTGACCAGGATGATAGTAGATCTGTATGGAGATTCGATAATACATTGCTTGTAGAACCAAATTTTATGGAGAAAATTCAATTAAAAATAAATGATTATTTTCAAATTAATAATACAGAAGATATCTCAATGGAAATATTATGGGATGATTTTAAGGCAACCATGAGAGGTCAAATTATTTCTTTTTCGGCATATATTAAAAAAATAAATTAAAAATCAATTTTCCAGGTTAGAACAAGATATAAAGATATTGGAATCAAAATTAATTGATAAATGGGAATATTCTATACTACAGGATCTCTTGAAAGCTAAAGGGAAATATAATGAGATTTCTTCTAAATTGATAAGAAAAGATTTATTTTCTCAACAGGCATTGTATTATGGGAATTCATATAAAGTGGGAAGATTATTGGCAAATTATCTAAAAGCAAAAAAACGAAAAACAAAAGTAGTGGCGGTAAAAGATGATAAAGGGAATACTTATTCTGAAATTGGTCCTATTCTAAAACAATTTTTAAATTTTTATAAAGATCTGTATTCTTCTGAGCCTTATTTAAATAAAGAAAAGGATGGATCCGAATTTTTAAAATTAATTAAGGGACCAAAAATTCCTGAGCATATAAAAGAAAGTTTAGAAAAGCCAATATCAATAAATGGATTGCAAACAGCATTGAAGTCCCTTAGAGTTGGATCCGCTCCAGGTGGAGATGGTTTTACAGTAGAGTTTTATAAATCATTCCAAATTACCCTATTACCATATTTGTTAAATTTATATCAGATTCAACTAACTAAAGGTTTTATTACAGGTACCATGGCAGAATCATTAACTATAGTTTTGCCAAAGCCAAATAAAGATCCCACACTTGTTTCAAACTACAGGCCTATATCCTTAATTAATGTAGATGGAAAACTTTTAGCTAAAACATTAGCTATATGTTTGGATAAAGCTCTCCCTTTTATTATTGGAATGCACCAAACAGGATTCGTTGCTCAGAGACATTCTTCTAACAACACTAGGCTGACCTTACATATGTTGAATTTGTCAAAAGCCTTTAATGATCCGGCTTTTTCTGTATCCCTGGATGCAGAGAAGGCCTTTGATCGAGTTGAATGGACCTTCATGTATCAAGCGTTGGAATGGTTTGGCATAGGTTCAGGATTTATACAAATGATTCAATCATTGTATAGCTCCCCTGTTGCTAAACTATATATTAATAATAATTTTTCAGAAGGTTTTAGGTTGCAGAGGGGGGTTAAACAAGGCTGTCCCTTATCTCCTCTGCTTTTTGATATTGTATTAGAACCCTTGTTATTAGCTATTCAGCAAGCCAAGGAGATACAGGGTATTCCTCGTAGAGATCGGGAATATAAAGTCTCTGCTTATGCAGATGATATACTGCTTTATTTGAGAAATCCTGAGACAACCATTCCTTGCTTACTTGAAATGATTGAAAATTTTCAGGATACAAGATAAATTGGAGTAAATCAGAAATTCTTCCACTTAATGTCCACTGTACAAAAGGTTTGTTTGATTCATTTCTCTTTCTTTGGAAAGAAGATGGAATAAAATACTTCGGTATTTGGATTTAAAATACGCTGGAAGAAACAATGAAAATAAAAAATTGTTATTACAGAAGGTAACAGAAATGTGTGAGCAATGGAATCCTTTACATCTTTCGTGGTGGGGGAGAGTCCAAACTATTAAAATGATGATTTTACCTGTGGTTTGTTATCAGATGGGTATGTTGCCAGTTTTTTTTCAAGGGTCCTTTTATAAGAAATTAAATAGCATTCTTACAAAATTTATTTGGCTAGGTAAAACTCCTAGAGTTGCTTTGGTATTTCTACAAAAGCCGATCTCAGAAGGAGGGGTAAATTTTCCCAATTTTTATAGGTACCATCAATCCTATATTTTGCGCCAAGGTATGTATTCGGTCATCCCAGAGCTCATGGAAAAACTCCCAGATTGGTTGGTTAGAATGGCAACTCATGCCTCTTATACGTCTATGCCATGTTCTCAGTATCAAAATGCCTAGGTACTGAAAAGATAATAGAATATTAGTTGATACATGGAAAACATTGCAATATGTAAGTAATTTAACAACTATTCCAATTCACAAATCTACAAATCAATCTATATGGCTGAACTCCAAGATTCAAATTGGTGGAGAAAAGCTTGTTTGGAAGAATTGGATGATAGAAGGAATACGTTTATTGGATGATGTTATCTCTAATGGTAAACTGCTTGAGTTTTCACAGTTGCAACATAAATATGGCCTCAATAAATCAGAAAGTTTTAGATGGTTGCAACTGAAGCAGGCCATTCAGGCAGGGTTCCATGAGTGGAAAAACCTTAATAATCAATATAGTATGGAGTTCTTACGCTTTCAGGCGGACTTCCTGGGTCACCAGGCTGCCCAGTGGTATAAATTGCTGACTGGATTTATTAAAAAGAAACCAAACACTGGTCTGAGAGACATTTGGAGCATTAAGATCAAGCATCAAATTTCTGCGTCTCAATGGCCACAAATTTGGACTTGGAGGATGAGATGTACAGTGTCAGCATCTATGAGACAAACATGTTTTTTTCTGTTACATAGAACATTATGGACCCCTGTTCGGTTACAAAAATTGGATAGCTCTAAGTCTAATAAATGTTGGCATCTCGAAGCAGGGACTTTAGATCATTTATTATTCTATTGTCCATTTATTATGACTTTTTGGAAATCAATTTGGGACCAAATTAATTGTTTATTAGAAAACCCAGTGGCATTGTCATATGATACTGTATTATTTGGTATGTCAATGAGAGCAAAGAGTCAGATATCTTCAAATAATAACAAGCTATTACTCATAATGACTGGGGTTGCCATTTAACAAATTACTTATAACTGGAAGAACTGGAGTAGACAAAATTATAATTTTTGGTGGAATTCATTATGTCATGTATAAAATGGAAAGAGTAATAGCAACACATTGAGGATCTATTAGAAAATTTCAAGATGTGTGGGAGCCATTAAAAAATTTTGTAATGATTAGATGTTACTTTTCCCTTAATTCTTAAAGTTCATTTTTCAGGGAGGATGGGATTTTAAGTATAACAACTTATCGGAGAAAGGAATCCAAGATGGCGGATGCTATTTCATTAAATTTTATTAAATATACTGTAAAGCTGTTACCTTCTATTGATATGCCCCATACTAAGAGGAAGGGGAATGTGAGAGCGGCTCAGTTACCGCTGCTCAAATCGTTGCCGGCCCAGTAGACGATCCAGCGTTTCTTAATGCCGCTGAATTCAGCTGACACCCGGATGTCCCCGCAGCGGTAGAGCTCTGCATCGGACTTAAGTGAGGGAGCACTCGAGTCCCTGGACTTGCAGACATCATTGTCACCGCCACTTCCCTCTGCACCACTGTATCCAGCAGGAGCGCAGAGTGTTGAGCTTGGCCCCGAGGGAGAGGATGAGGAGACCACGGAGCAGGCATTGGGAGGAGCTAATGCCCCAGCTGGAATGCTGGACAGAAAGACCGCTGAAGGAGAGGGAGGATCAGCAACTACCCCAGCAGTGACACTGGAGATACTCCTGGACGCTATCAAGAAGGTGGATGTGAAGGTAGAGAAGACTGCCTCGGACATGGAGGTATTGTTTCAGAAAATGGATACTTTTTCAAATAGTTTATTTAAAGTTAAATAAGAATGCATGGACAAAATACAAACTTTGCTGCTCGTAAAATAGAAATGATAGAGAATTATAATAGAAGATTGAATCTGAGAGTCTTAAACTGCCCGAGGATACCAGCAATATCACCGACTGAGATTTTAAAAAAATTTCTTATAGAGTGTTTGAATTTTCCACAAAACCAGATACCACCTATAAATAAAGTGTACTTTTTACCTGTTTTAAAAAGAAATTCTGATAATAATGAAATACCTAAGGGTGAGAATTTGGTCTCTGACAAAAACTTGCAAAATCTTACATCAGTATTAGAGGAACCATCTATAGAAGTTAAAGAAAGAGTAACTTTAATTGTTAACTTTATCTTTGAACAAGCCCTTAATTCAGTGATGAGGTTATTCTTTAAAAAGTCTGGAACACTTTTTTGTGGTCAACGTTTATGGTTAAATCATGATGTAACTAGAGTAACTAAGGAAAGGCAAAAATTGTTTTTGGGAATGAGAGAAGAAACAAGTAGGCTAGGTGCTACATCCTTGTTAGCCTATCCATGCAAATGTGTTATTAAGTATATGGGACTAAAATATGTGTTCCTTATACCAGAACATCTACGATCATTTTTAGATCTTAAGGGGTTCACAATAAAAAAAAAAAAAACGTGTAAAAAGTGTCCTAAATGGCTACTTGGACGATCAAAAAGCTGCATGGGTTTCTGAGTGGGGTTTGGGGGATGCATATTCTGGTGTTTTGGGGCGCAAGTGAAAAGGTGGAGTTCACACAGACTTCGGGTGGGGATTTTTCCCATATTTCCTGTTGAAGGATTGTTTAAGAAATTCTAATGTTTTTTGGTTTGTTCTGGATGTACTAGTGATTTCTGTATATCTCGTGCTTTTTGGTTATCTATTTTGGCATTGTTGCCGCCTGATTGTGTTGCTTCACTGTTAATAAACATATGTTTAAAAAAAAAAAAAAAGCCTGATCGTCCAAGTACCCATAACCAAAGCTGATTTTTTTTTTTTTTTTAATCTTTATTTTCATTTTATGGTATTGACATAATATTAGTCAAAACAAGAAAATAATACAACACCAGTTCAAAGAGTAAAATAAGACAATAGGTAATAACGAACATTTACAAGTAAAACACAAGAACAAAGCAAAATTTTCTTTCTCATACGGTAAAAACATTAAACCCAAAATAAATTTTACTGGTTTGTATCATTAGACCTCAATCCTTGGGGGAGAAAGCTTTAACTTTGCTGAAATCTTTATCAAATAATTACCAAGAAAAATGAAGATGGTAGCAGGAGAGAACATAACCAAAAAAACTTTATACTTGAGCAGGTTGAGACAGAAATTTTCTCAAGAATTTAAGTTTGCTCTTTAGCAGAAATAAATTTTGTCAACTGCTGAGGTTCAAAGAAAATATATCTATTCCCTTGATAGGTCATTACACATTTACAGAGGAATCTGAGTACAAACGTCGCACCTAACTGCAGAACCCTTGGTCTCAAAATAAGAAATTGTTTTCTTCTCTTTTGGGTCATTTGTGACATGTCTGGATACATTCTCACTATTTTAGTCATAAATGATACATCTTTAAACTTAAAAAACAATTTAAGCATCCATTCCCTGTCAGCATCTATAGCAAATTGTACAAGCAGCGTGGCAGTTGCCGGTATCTCTTCACCTGACCTCTCCAGGAAATTTGTCAAATCCAAACTATCAGCAGACAAATTCTGCTGGTTTGGTTTTTGAACAGATACTCTAGTTGGTAAATAATATATTTTAGTGAGAGGCGGATAGGAGGTTTCGGGAACTTTCAAAACTTCTTTCAAGTACTTTTTAAATGTATCCTGCGCTGAAATAAGTGGTAATTTTGGAAAGTTGATAATCCGAAGATTACTTCTTCTAGTCATATTTTCCAACATTTCCACCTTAAAATTAAGGTTTCCACTGTCTTTTACCCAGACCGAAGCCTGGGACTCCACTGTTTTTATTCTAGTTTCATGTCCATCCACTTTATTTTCAACGCTAGATATCCTATTCTTCATTTCCAAATTTTCGGACACAACAGAAGTATAACGTGTGGCAAGTTGCTGCATTTGAGTTCCCAAAGAGATTTACAAACTGGATGTTGCTTCCCAAATTGTCTCCATATTGAAAACCTTGGGCCTCTGCATTGGTATCAGTTCAGCACCCAGAACCTCTGAAGAAAAAGTACCTGGAACTTCAGCAGGAGATGAAGTCAGTGTCAGGAAATCCTGAGGCAGTTTCTGTCCCATCTCCTCCGAATGCACAGATGATAATAATTTTGGCTTCACCCCTCCTCCTACTGAGCCGATTCCCGATCTCAGCATGTCTGGAGAGCAAACACCCTGGGGCATTTCCTCCACCGCACCAAAGCTGATTTTTAGACGTATCTAAAAACAGCTTAGGCCTTTCCCCTGTCTCTAAATGCACAGAGAGAAAAGAGGCGTGTTTAGAGGAGGGAAAAGGGCGGGCGGTGGGCCGACCTACACCTAGGCATACAACAGGTATAACCAAAACCGTAGGCAGGTTGCCTAGTCGGCACTTATACCTTTTTGACTTAGACGAAGTCAAACCAGGTCTAAGTGCCGAAAAAGGGGCCGCTGAGCTGATTGTGGCTGCTGCAATCAGCTCAGGGGCCTCAGCAACCTGCCTACCCCTCCACTGCAAGCATCATGGCAGGAGAGGTGCCTCATTTCCCCTACCTTGATGCCATCACTCCTCTACTCAAACTGCTGCAACCCTCGGCAGGAGAGATGCCCTATCTCTCCTGCCGCGGGTCGCGGCAGTTCGGGTAGAGGAGTGATGGCATCGCGGTAGGGGAGATGAGGCATCTCTCCTGCCACGATACATCACCCCCCCGCACACACACAACATCGGGGCAAGAGGAAACCCAAGCCCTCTTGCCCCGTCGAACAGCGATCCTCCCCCCGATGACATCGGGGCAAGAGGGAGCCCAAGCCCTCTTGCCCCGTCGAACAGCGACCCCCTCCCCTGATGACATCGGGGCAAGAGGGAGCTCAAGCCCTCTTGCCCTGGTGATCGTGCCCCCCTCCCCGCCAAGTACGAGCAGGCCAGGAGGGAGCCCAAGCCCTCCTGGCCCCGGCGACCCCCCTCCGACACAAATGGGCCAGGAGAGAGCCCAAGCCCTCCTGGCCCCGGTGACCGCCCTCTGACATGAACGGGCCAGGAGAGAGCCCAAGCTCTCCTGGCCCCGGTGACACCCCCCCTGACTGGATTAGGCCAGGAGGAAGCCCAAGCCCTCCTGGCCCCGGCGACCCCCTATCCCCCACCCTCCTGCCCTCGACACAACCCCCTCCCCCAAACAACTGCCCCCACAGAACCCCCAATCAGCCCCCCCGCGACTCGCGACCCCCCCGGCTGACCCCATGACCCACTCCCACCCCCTTCCCCGTATCTTTAACATTGGCCGGATCGATGGGTGCCAAGCCCGCCCGTCTGGCAGGCCAGCCTGCTCCAGAATGGGGCCAGATTGGCCCAGCCATCTGAAACCCCGCCCACAGGTGGGGCGTATGGCACCTGGGCCAATCAGAATAGGCCCGGGAGCCTTAGGCCCCTCCTGTGGGTAGGGCATTAGGCACATGGGCCCAACCCGGGGGGGTCGTGTTTCGACGGGGCAAGAGGGCTTGGGCTCCCTCTTGCCCCGATGTTGTTGGGGGGAAGGGTTCGCGGTTCAACAGGGCAGGAGGGCTTGGGCACCCTCCTGCCTGGATCATTGTGGGGGGGATTCTGTAACTGGTGTTGTTTTTAACAGACACCGGTTATAGAATCCAGCTTTTAGGCGAAGGACTGGCTCTTCCTTTGCCTAAAAGCCCTTGTGTTGGACTTTTGGGGCTTAGGCTTTTTTATGGTTCATTATGGGCAAAAAGTGTAGACGTCGTGGGGGTGTACTTGTAGACGTAGTGGTGATCTGGGCGTTTAGTAGAGGCAGGCCATAATCAAAACAAAACTCCTTTTGGACGTTTGTTTTGATTATGGATATTTTCCCTGCTTCTGCTTTGAACATTTAAGGACTTAGGCCAAAAGGGGACTTAGACTTTTTTTTGATTACGCCCCTCTATGTTAAAATGTAATTTGTGTGTATTATAATGTGCTTCGGTTTAGAGTGAAATATAAATATGAAAAAATAACTAAAATAATTCCACACCACACCTTTTATGAAGATGTGTTAGAGTTTTTTATTACCCACCACAGCGATAGTAGCTCCAACGCTCATAGAAGTCCTATGAGCGTTGGAGCTAATACAACCGCAGTCAGCGATAAAAATGCAACTTTGTAAAAGGGGGAGGGGTTGTGAATTAATTTTGGCAAATCCACAGCCCTCAAGTTAAGAACTGTGCAGTGTCAGAATGTGTATGTTTGAGCGAGACGTAGAATCAGATATTAGACATGGTCTGTACAGCAAAGGGTTACATATTTGGTGATAGCTGCGTGTTCTAAAGAGCATTAATTTGGGGTCATAATATTTTTCAAAATTAAATTAAATTAATTGTTATTTCATTGTATGACAATATGAAAAATTAAACAAATATTCATAATTATGCCACACAATAATCCATAACTTAAAGGAATTTGAAAAGGAATTGAAAGAATATCTATTGTGAATTAGTCCAACATATCTCACAAGTTACCTTGCATGTGGGAATTAAATAACCCAATAAATCTCTTCATATCCCACTATCTTTAATGATTTTTTAAAGCCAATGGAGCAAAACTAATTAAACCATAATTCTTATGGTTCTGATTCTCAAGTAGAATCAGTAAATGCAAAACAATGTATTGTATGTGTGTCTAAAGCAGTGCTATGTTGAATATTACTAATCCGTGAGGTACTGCGGTATATAAATAAATGTATTATTATTGTAAATTTTCGAAATGTGATGGATCTGTTTAGTTATGTCTGCATTTTTGATTCTTATATTCAAAATTCTTGGCAGTTTACCAGAGAACATAAATAATATATCAAACACAGACAAAATATGAACATAATACTCTGTTTGAAGTTTCTTCCTGTAGGAGTCTGATATTCAAAACTGGATAAGTTCATCATTTTGGCTGTTCAGAGCACACAATGCTGTTAATTACACCGCTTTCTACATAGCAGGATCTTGACATGGGACAACTTTGCGGTCTACTCCCTGCCTTTCAAACTAGTGTCAAACTTGTAGGGGTCCATGGGTCAAGGTAAGTGGCATGGACTGAGCACATAGTCAGGGCTACCACAAACCCTAAAAAGCTCACCTTAAATATTTTGAGTGAATATTATTCAACTTCTATGGTGTCTTATTAAGGGCATACAATGGACTAAGACGTAAAAGCATCCCACAGACAAAATATTCCATCCAAAGTGGAACATTCAGTACAACACTGTTAAATCATTATGGTCCCCTTTTATCAAGCTGCATTAAGGATTTTATCGCAGGCCGTTGTGATAAAAGCTCTGATACTCATAGAATTCCTTGATAAAAGGGGGTCTATAATATTCTCCACAAAGTGGGTATAAAGGGGGAAATTCTATAAACAGCGCCTAAATATAGGCATCGGTAAACACCCTGCCGATGCCTAAGTAATTGAAAAATGAAGTCAGCAATGGCAGGGTTGAAGCACCTACCAATACCTAAATAAAAGGCGCCTGAAATGGCTGCTGGGATTGCAGCTAGGTAGCTGCTTTAGGGCGTGGATCCAAACGTTGGCATGGCCAACTGCAGAAGTGGCGTTAGGTGGGCTAAAGCGGCTACCCAGCCAGGGCCGGATTCAAGGGTAGGCCCAGTAGGTACATTCCTCGGGCCCAAAAATATCATGGGGCCTCAGGACCGGCATTAGTGGGGGAGCAAACAGGGCAGGGGGCCCCCAACAGCCTGGTGAGGTTAGCTTCCCTCCCACTGCTCGCAAGTGAAATGAACCCAGGCCACAGGGCCCTAACACTGTGCGCGCTGGCTTCCCTTCTCATTACCAAATAAACACGCCCTCTGTGATGCTGGACTGAGCCCAGCCTTCCGGCATGCTCCCAACTCCTGCCGACAAAATCCCCCACACTTGGGCCCCAATCGGGGCACAATTACTCTTCCAGACCCCAGTGCCCACCAGGCTGGGGTCCAAACACCTACCCAACACTTTCTTCTGGCTTCCCGGGGTCTTCTCTGCTCTTCCCAGCCCTTTAGGAGTTTTTGGCACGTCCCACACCTTAGCCAGGCTTGCGACCTACTTTGGGGCATCTTTGCGCATGTGCGGGAACCCACGCATGCACCGACACGTCTTTCTCTTGATATTCCCCGGTGGCTGGCAATCAACTGATTGCTGCCACCCATGCAGGGAACTTGACTGCCACACTCTTCTTCAACCCTGATTAAGGGCCTGCCGCTGCCTCCTTCAACATCAGGCCAGTTCTGAAAACTCGCCACAGAACTGTGATGCGTCCAGCTGACCCAGCATTATCGCAGCAGGATCACAATCACTTCTCCTGCCCTCTGGAGCAAGGAAGGAACATGCAATACAACAACTTCGGCACAGGAGCCAAAACGGACCATGCTTCAGCACCAATCACTCTGGTGAGTAAAAAACACAAAACCTGATTATAGAAGGAAGTAGGCATATGCTGGATTGGGGGAAGAGGACAGAGGGGGAGGGAGATAGGAGAGCAGAAAGATGCCAGGAAATGGGGGAGAAAATGGAAATTAAGGAGAGGAGATGCCAGATCAGAGGCAAAGAAAAGAGAGGAGATACCAGAGCATGGAGGGAGAGATAGAAGGAAAGGAGAGAGATGCCAGACCATGGGGTTGAGTAGGAAGGAAAGGAGAAGAGAGAGATGCTAGAACATAGGGGAAGGGGTAGCGACAGAAAAATGGAGAGGTAGTGAAGCTGAAATTAATCATGTACAAAGGAGAGAAGGGGCACAGGACAGACAGCTTATTGAAGGGACATAGAAAGAGGGAAGTTGCCATATGGAAAAGAGAGAGAGGGTGAACACTGGATGGAAAGGGCAGAGAGGGCAGTAGATGGAATGGGTATAGAGAGGGGGATAGACACTGAATGGAAGTGTGGGGGAGAGGGGGGACAGATGCTGAATGAAGAGGATGAGAGGTGGGAGCAGACACTGGAAGGAAGTGGGGAGGAGAAAGTAAAGAGGGCACATGCTGGATTGGGGGACGAAGATAGAGTTAGATACTGGAAGGAGTGAGGGAAAGAGGTGGAAAGCTATAGGTAGACACAATGAAACAGGGAAATTGAGGACTGAATAGTAAGAAAGAATTAAGACAAAGGCAGAAAATAAATTGAGAAGGAAGACCAGGGAAGAAAAGGAAGAAGGGAGCAGAGATAGAGATGCCAGAGCAAGGGAAGGGGAGGAGACAGATACCAGACCTGGGGGGAGTAAAGGAGGAAGGAGACAGATACCAGATCTGAGGGGAGGAAAGGAAGAGAGAGAGATGCTAAAATCTGCTAGGATGTAGGGAGAGATGGAAGGGAAGAAGGCAGATGCCACACCATGGGGAGAGCGGAGAGAAGTAGATGGATGCCACACCAATGGGGGGGAAGCGATGGAAGGGAGAGGCAGACAGTTTCTGGAAGAGGAATAGAAAGAGAGCAGATTCCATATGGAAGAGACAGAGAGAGGGCAGAAAATGAAAAGCGCGTCCCACGGTTTAGCGCGCACTATTACACGCGTTAAACCGCTAGTGCGGCTTGATATAAGGATCCCTGAATATCACAATTACTGGTATAAGTTGCAGTATTGGCTTTTTTTTAAAATGTAGACATTCAGGGGTAAATTCTCTATTACTGCGTTTAACTTAGGCGTGCTTTGGACGTTCGATGTAAGTGAATAATTACGGAGTTAAGGGTCTTAATTAATGTTAATTGGGAGATAAAAGACACATAGACGTCCCTAAGAGGTAGTTGACGGACTGACGTCTACAGAAAGCATAGTCCCGTCTCCAGCTTTGGATGTGGGCATTCCGTGGACGTGCCAAATGGGGACGCTAGATAGGCGCTACCTGAGCGAACGCCTGCGTCTAAATATCGTGTATTATGTAGACGTAAGAAACCCTGGTCTAACTTGGATTTCAATGCCTTTTCAACTTTCGTAATTGCGGCTCTTTGTTAGACGCGAGGCAGACGTTCGCTGTGTTTTTTCATCAATAATTCCAATAGTGAGTTTGAATAGGTAATTTTCATCTTTTCTCTGTCCTAATAAATATAATGTCAATGGAACACATTATATTGCATGGCTAACAAACCACATTTCTGCCCGAACAATAAAATAATTTACACATGGCTTTTACAACCCCCTTTTTTTTCTCAACAAACAGCACTGCAATCGGCTCTCTTTTGAAAGCAAAGAAAAAACAGCACACATTATCAGCACTTAAAAAGAGAATAAACAGATACATACCTTAACATTCAAGCTTCCCTCATTGCAAAATGGAGGTCTTCAGTTGCACAAAACTGACCTCATTGTGACCTCATCAATCTGCACCTTCAAAGTAGTATGCCACAATTAAAAGATGTGCTGGGTGTAGAACTCACAACCTCTGGATGTTAGGAGCACAGGCTGGCTCCTAACACATAGAGCTACAGCTGCTTCTACTTAGGTCCATCTCACCACCCTTTCATATCATACTTGACTGAGCTGTCTATGCTCATTAGCTATCGTATCAGGATGAACTCAAATAAGTTTAAGCAAAGGAATGCCTAAAGATTTGGAAGGTTTTCAAGTAGAAAACAAATATCAAATATGTATTAAAGAATTGCAGCACAAATGACGCTGATCGGTAAGGGCAAAAAAACACCACTTTTCCGGGTATGACGCCTAAACGGAACAGATTACTTACAGTCATATATCCATTAGTACAGTGCTTAGAATGAAGATTAGCATGTGAGAAAAATGGAGCTGCACCTCACATGCATTCATGCACACTTGGGAATATGGGTTTGGGGCTCAGTGAAAGCAGCGCTTTTAACCATTGAGCTACCACTCTTTTGTCTCAGCCTACTATGACATTATAGCTAAACTCCTTTTCCCTTAGCACTTCACTAAGATATGATATGACAAGGGAGCCAGAGACATTGGAGCAAAAGGTGCTGTTGGTCAGTGAGGAAAGGCACTCTCTACCAATCTTCCGGGTTTTGAGGGTTCAAATCCCAGCCTGTATTTTACTTGTGGCATATCTACCTTCCAGGTGCACTTTGATGATGCTTTCCACTTCTTATAGGAGTTGAATATAACATTACTGTACAACTTTGCTGTGTAGCAGAAAAATAAACTTTTCCCCCTTCCATGCTAAGAATTTGAGTTCAACTCATCTTATATTTCTCCTTTTAAACATGGCATACTTTGTTAGTTTTTATCATGGTAAAGTATACATTTCTGAAATGGTTAATTTTTTAGGGACTGTGTAAGCTGATCTGGGACAGTCTTCAGCGACTCGGAGCCCTCCTCCCGGCTGGGCAGAAGGAGGAGGCTTTGGCGGTGGTGGTTTTGGTGGTGAGTGAGGGTGGGAGGGGGGAGTCGCCTGGCTGCTGCATCTGCACTCCTGCTGGCCACAGACCTACTGATCACAGAGCAGAGATCACAGAAGCATGCAGGTATGTGCGCATGCGCGGCTAAGGTTTTATTATATAGGATATACACCTATCGCATCTCATTTTCATCACAAACACATTAGCGAGACTATACACAATACATTACAAAGTTGAGCTTGGGTTTGATAAAATAAACAGCATAATTTTGACTCTGTATTACATTTATTGAACCATACTTAAGAATATGGGTGTTGCATCCGTGACAACGGTGCTTTACACCATTGAGCTACCAGTCTTTTGCCTCAACTGACTGTGATATGATAGCTAAGTAGAGTATACTTTAGCACATCACTAAGGTATGCTATGACAGGGGAACCAGAGACACAGGTGTAGGTCAGTGAGTAAAAGCACTATATCGATCATCTGTAGGTTGTGAGTTCAACTCCCGGCTTGTCTTTTACTTGTGGCATATCTACCTTCCAGGTGCACCTTGATGATGTCACAATGAGATCAGCATTGTGCTGCTTGCTACTTCCTCTTCCTGTGAACTAGAAGCCACATTCAGGTCTAATCTATGTTTTGATTCTGTTTCTAAGTTGGGCCAGTGTAAGTTATGGGATTTACCTTTGTTCTGAAGAATGAGCTGATTGTTGCAATGTTTTAAGACCAGGAGAGTGTTCTTTCGAGCAAGATATCACTTCTAAACTATCCTCTCTGAAATAATGTCTCTGGGAAATCGAGAGAAAGCTTATTGGATGACTTAGGGTGCCTTTCCTGCCAGTCTTTGTGGAACTTAAATGAAGTTTATAAGAAGTCTATATGGTGTTCAAAGTCCTATCCTTTCCACTTCTAATAGGAGGTGAGTATGACATTTCTGTACAGCTTTCTGTGTAGCATACATCTACCGGTTCCCACCTTCCATACTGATAATGTAAGTTCAACACCACCTCGGTACGTTTCATCTTCTAGTTCTCCTTTGAAACATAACATATTTTTTTTCCTTGTATTAATGGTAAACTGTACAATTCTGATATCCTAGAGGAAAAAGATACAACACAGCAGTGTTCTCTGTCTGCCTTTCCCTAACTCACTGATATTGCTAGATCAACTAATATATAGTTTACAAAATGGTATACTGTGTTTTGGTTATCTTTTTCATCATCCTATACTTACAATGCTGAATGAGTGATAATAAAGAGTATAAAAAAAGTATAATCTTAAAAAAAAATAAATCGTACCCACGTCTATCACGGGTCCATTGGAGACGTCTTAATGACGTTTCAGAAACCTGCGTCTATCTTGCGCGAAGAGGTTGTAGGGACGTCTACCGCACGCCTAAGTACCGTTTGATTGACACTTGCGTTTGCCGGACGTCTAAAGCACGCCTATGTTAGACGTACTAATAGAGAATTTACCCCTCAGTGGAGAGCACTATTCAGATGATGGTGATTAACATCAAGATCAGGAGTGGGGAATAAGGGCTGCAATCCAGTTGGGTTTTTCAGGATTTTTCCAATGAATATGCATGAGATCTCTTTGCATACGTATTTGATGGGAGAAATCTTGAAAACCCGACTGGACTGTGGCCCTCGTTCCCTACCCTTGATCTAGATATTTTTTATTTTTTTTTACCTCTACTGCCAGTGTTAAAAAAAGACTAACTGTGGCAACAATATTTTGATCTGAGAATATCTAGGCAGTCCTGAAAATGATCTTTATGTGAAGGCATGGAAAATTATTGGCTAGATAAACTATTTTTTTCTCAGGCACATAAAATGGTAAAAAAATATTTCCTATCCATTTTCCCCACGTCTTATATTCATTCACTTTCCAAAACATCTGACCTTTCTTTTTTCTTTTTTTTTCTATGAAGATATAAAAAGTTGAAAATGTCAAAAATGGAAATCAACATTCAAAATAAAACTGTCTTTTTCAAATGTCACTTGCACAAATCAATGTATCTTATGTTGAGTCAGATTAAGAGCACCAGTACCAGAGTATACAATGCTAAATGTTGGTCAGGTAAATCGGGTCGATACCTGCTAAAGTACAAGCAAGAAGAAGTGTAGTGGAGGGCAGTCTGGAAACTAAGAAGACAGTTGCAGGAACATTACAGATTTTGCAGGAATTGGATACATGTAATACAGTAGCAAAATTAAGACAGGCAAACAAAAACACATATGGAGGAGCTGCTGAAAAGTTCTCAGCCCAACCAAGAAGAGAATGATGTGGAGTCATGAAATTTATAAGTTATTCCACACTTTTCTTGACACTTTTTGCTTCAATGAGGCAAATGCATCTAGTAAATGGGCACAAGTATAAGGGAAACCAAGCCATTGTGACATCACTGATGAGGCAGTTTCTTAGGCATTGGTGGAATGAGACATGATATCACAATATGAGGTGCCGCTGAAAAGTTCTCAGCCCAGCCAACAAGAGAATAATGTGAAGCCATCAAACTTTCAAGTTATTCCACACTTTTCTTGACACTTTTCATTTCATATCATTGAAAGGAAAAGTGTGGAATAACTTGTAAGTCAGTGACACTATTTTGCATCTGAGTACTTGTGGGACAGGAGTATCCAGGGTTCACTCCTACAACTTCCCAAACACCAAAGAGAGCCCTGGTGACATTTGGGAAGGGTAGGGTGGTTGGGGACATTGTTCTGGATGATGTACTGGATCAATTTTCAAAGGGTTTAAATGTCTAACCTTGAAAGTTAAACTCATAATATAATCCTTTTGAAAGTAGGTTAGAATTGAATGTACACATTTCCCCCCTTTTATGAAGCCACGATAGGCTTTTTTTTATTGCCAGCCACGGTGGTAAAAGCTTCAATGCTCATAGAATTCCTATGAATGTCAGAGCTAATATCACCATGGTTGGTGATAAAAAAAAAAAGCCTATTGCATCTTCAGGGGGCCTTTGGTAGATTCATGTGATGCAGAATCTTATGCTCCTAGAAACAGAGTAATACCTAGAGAAGTTTAACATTCTGCACGATTCCCAGTCAGGATTTCGCACCAACTACAGCACAGAAACAGTCTTAGTTTCGTTAACTGACCACCTCTTCCATCTGTTTTCTCTGGGTACTTCAGTTTGACTTAAGCAGTGCCTTCGACGTTGTAGACCACGACATTCTGATCAGTTGTCTTGATTCTATTGGCATTTCGGGACAGGTACTAACCTGGTTCACAGGCTTCCTAAAAAACCGCACCTACCAGGTCCACAGCGACAGAACCTTTTCCCATTCTTGGAGTAACCCCTGCAGAGTTCCACAGGGCTCCCCTCTCTCTCCAATTCTATTCAACATCTACATGGCATCACCTGGTCATATGTTATCCACTTTAGAATTGAAATCATTCATATATGCAGATGACATTACAATTATCATCCCCATAACTTCTTTGACACAACAGACTGAATAATTCACCTCATCCGTTCTCACTATGGTAGAACAATGGACTACACAATTCAAACTAAAACTAAACGCAGAAAAAAATCAAACTTTTCCTCGCAAGTCCCAACCACAAACTAACGAAGACCTCTCTGAAATTAAATGGGCTAATCTACCCAATCAATGCCACCACTAAAATCCTTGGATTCATCCTGGATCGATGCCTGACTTTTGAAGATCATACCAATGCTCAGGTTAAAAAATGCTTCTGCTCCCTCTGGAAACTCTGCACCATCAAACACTATTTCGACTTCCTCTCCTTCCGATTGCTGGTCCAGTCTCTAATCTTAAGTACCTTAGACTACTGCAATATCATATATCTAGGATCCTTCAAGAAAGCCAAATGCCTGAGAATTATCCAGAATACTGCCATCCGCCTCATTTTTGGTCTCAAAAAGTCAGAACATGTAAGTCTGTTCTACAGAAAACTTCACTGGTTGCCAATGGAGGCAAGGATCATCTTCAAGTTCGCCTGCCTTTGCTTCAAAACCTTAACAGGTTCATCCCTGATCTACCTATCGCACCATTTTGTGTTTCCAGGCACCACCTGCACACGTAGCGCCTACCTATTTGCCTTCCCCTCCCTGAAAGGCTGTGTCTACAAGAAATTCCTTGATAGAACATTGTCATTCCAAGCTGGCAAATGGAATAAATGTCTAACCATCCTCATTTCAAGTGCTCCCTCTTACCAATCCTTCAGAAAATCTATTAAAACCTATCTCTTTGATAAATTTCTCTGAACCCTCCCCACCCTGCTATACCACTGAAATTACCTGCTGTATCTCTGACATATTTCCGATTATATCTAACCTCTCTTGGCTCACCAATATAATTTGAAATTTGTTACCAATGTACTTGACAATACTTTCTGTAACATCGCTGTATATGTAGTCTCTTCCTCTGTAAACCGCTCTGAACTGCTTGTGATATTGCGGTATTCAAAAATAAAGTTATTATTATTATTATTATTAATAATGCAAGCTCAGTAGACATAAAGGGTAAAGAGTCATAGATTTGATTTACTGCCTTTCTGTGGGTACAACCAAGGCAGTTTATATACTGTATACTATATGCAGGTAATTTTTTTTTCTGTCCCTAATGGGCTCTTATTCTAATTATTTACTTGGGAAAATGGAGGATTAAGTGATTTACCAGGGTCACAATGAACCGCAGTATGAATTGCATCCAGGTCCTGGTGTGATCAGCCCACTGTACTAATCATTAGGGTACCCCTTCCTTAATTAAGATCCTAGAACTGATTTTCAGCACTATATAGGTAATTCTATAAGAAGCCACCTACTGCAGATTTAGTGGCGAGGTATTCTGTGGAAAGATGGTAATGATGGTGGGGTTTTCTTTAGGAGGTATGGTTCTATCTGTTTTAGTTAGGGAGCGTTGTTGCGGGTGGAGGGTCTAGGTGTACTTGCAACTTTCATGGAGAAGGAAAGGAGAGACATTGAAGGGCCCAGAAACAAAAGGATATTGCAATGAGGTTGTAATGCTTCTGGGTAACACCGCCATGAGGGTTGGTGTGACTCAGTGATAACATGGGTTATGCAACAAATTTGTGTGATACGGTAACACTGCGCGCCATGCTATAACAGGTTATTATTTATTGATTGTTGCTAAGTGGGGTGCTATTTTGTTACAGACTAGTTTGCAAATTGGAACAGATAGCTCTGGACAAGTTTCATCTGTCCTGCCAGCTCAGCTGATTGTGAATTCTCCTGTCATGAACAGCTCAGTCGTCATGGAAAGCCCCGATTCCTCCCAACTACCCTATGCTCAGGATAATCCCCCAACCATACACACATTCTATGCCCACCTTGCCCAGTCCCTGACCCCCCTACCAGACCAAGCCCCCAAACCTCTTGACAACCCCCCACCTTTAAATTGAATTGGATAGGAGGGATGCCCTCTCCCTCATGCCTCAGGGTACCCCCATCTGGCTGCATGACCCACAATCCATCCCCCTGTATCTTTGTTTTAAAAAACTTGGCAGGAGGGATGCCCATTCCCTCCTGCTGGCTGAATTGCCTCTTCAAAATGGTAGAAACAATTATAAAAAGTAAAATTGTGGAACATGTAGACAAATATGATTTAATGAGATGGAGTCAGCATGGGTTCAGCCGAGGGAGATCTTGCCTCACAAATTTGTTTGACTTCTTTGAAGGTGTGAATAAACATGTGGATATAGGTGAGCCAGTTGATATAGTGTATCTAGATCTTCAGAAAGCTTTTGATAAAGTTCATCATGAGAGGCTCCTGAGAAAATTAAAGAATCATGGGATAGGTGGCGAAGTTCAGTTGTGGATTAGGAGTTGGTTATCAGTTAGAAAACAGAGGGTAGGGTTAAATGGCCATTTTTCTCAATGGAAGAGATTAAACAGTGGAGTGCCACAGGGGTCTGTACTGGGACTGGTGCTATTTAACTTATTTATAAATGATCTGGAAATTGGAACAATGAATGAGGTGATTAAATTTGCAGATGACACTAAACTTTTCAAAGGCATTAAAACCACCTGCAGATTGTGAAAAATTGCAGGTGGAACTTAGAAAATTAGAAGACTGGGCATCCAAGTGGCAGATGAAATTTAATGTGGACAAATTCAAAGTGATGCACATTGGGAAGAATAACCTGAATCATAGTTACCGGATGCTAGGGTCCACCTTGGGGGTTAGCGCCCAAGAAAAGGATCTGGGTGTCATTGTAGGCAATACAATGAAACCTTCCGTCCAATGTGTGGTAGCGGCCAAAAAAGCAAACAGGATGCTTGGAATTATTAAGAAAGGGTTGGTTAACAAAACTAAGAATGTTATAATACCCCTATATCACTCCATGTTGCGACCTCATTTGGAGTATTGGGTTCAATTCTGGTCTCCTTCTCCTTATCTCAAGAAAGATATAGTGGCACTAGAAAAGGTTCAAAGAAGTGCGACTTTAGAACCTTCCCCTAGGGGGGTTCTTAGGCACCCAAACCAATCAGGGTCTTAGTCCCATGCTTGGTGCATCCTGGGATGTACTGGGAGGGACCTTAGGTACCTGAGCTAATCAGGGACTTAGACTCCTCCCAGTGTATCCCAGGATGCACTGGGAAGGGGAAGGCCCACCTTTTTGAAGAGGTGGACCTGTCGACAGGAGGGAGTGAGCATCATTCCTGCTGGGTCTTGTAAAAAAAGTTCAGGGGTTGGGGGCCATGCGGCAAGGTGGGGGGGGGAGCTGGTCTGTGACAGGAAGGAGTGGGCATTCCTCTTGCTGATTCTTTTTTTAAGTATGGGGGGGGGTCTCAGAATCAAGGGGATGGTCTGGTCATGGCATGGGAGTGGTGCTGGCTGGCTTTAATACAAACTAAATCCCACTAAAGGGTATTTGAAAGGGATCATGGAGTAAAATGGTCTCAGTAATACACTTGGATTGGGATAATTCAATCCCAGGATATTTTCATCCAATGCCAAGACATACAGGTTTTAAGATTACCATCACTGACCAGGTTACCTTCACCTCCTAATTTTCTATTACCAATTTTTACTGTATCATAAATTATTATTTTAATTTTTCTACACAGCAAATCAACACTTATCTTTAAGCCTGGGATTGAATTATCCCGATCCAAGTGGGTTACTGAGACCATTTTACTCCATGATCCCTTTCAACTACCCTTTAGTGGGATTTAGTTTGCATTAAGTTATTCCTAAAGAATCCCACTAAAGAATCCCACAAAGGATGGCTGTCCATGGGGGGGAGGGGGAGGCTCGACAAGAGAGAGGTCTTAATTTTTTTAGCCCCAGCTTTTGTGCATGAGTTGTGTAAGCACATAACATAACACAGTAGCTGAGCCCATTAAAATAAAACTAAACAAAGGCCCTGTTCATTTGAAAATAACTTTTTTGGTTTTATTTTATATGGGCTCAGCTGTTGTGTTCTTGTAGTGTGCGTGCACAACATATGGACTATAGCTGCCACGCTGGCGATCCTCTTGAATTTTAAACTGTGAGTGTGTGGGGCTTTGTACCGAGTAGGGGGGAAGAGAAGCATTCCATCCTGTTTGCAGACCCCCCCCCCCCCCTCGAGCTGCCCTACCTGACCCCCCTAACATTCTTGGAAGGAGGAGAAGAGAAATATGTATGAATGAGAGGGTATTTGGGAAAAGGAAGGCAGAGATGGTGGACTTGGGAATGATAGGGAAGGAGGAGGAGGAAAGGAGAGATGCTGGATGGAATGGCATTTGGGAAGAAAAAGGAGAGATGATAGATTTAGGGGTGGTGGGAGGGAGGGAAGAAGGGAGAGATGCTGGATGGGAGGGAATTTGGGAAGAGAAAGGGAAAGATGATGGGGAGGAAGAGAGTGATACCAGATGAAAGAGCTTTGGTAGGTGGGGAAATTGGGGAGGGACCAGGATGTGAGAAATTTAAAGTCCCTCTCCTTAATTTCTGCCCTGTGCCCCAGCAGGCCTAACACCATACCTGCTTAACAGTCCTGCTCAACTTGACCACCCTCCACCTCAGAACAGCTGGTCTCTCCCCAGAGAGCTGTAGAAAGGAAAGGTAAGATGAATTATTTTATTTTTTGTTTAATTGAAATATATAAATTAGGAGAATTTAAATGAGCTATCTCTATATTGCACTGTACAGGGGATTATTTATGTGATTAATCATACAATTAAAAGTTTTAATTACGATTAACAGTGTGATTAAAATTTGTAATCAATGTACAGACGGTTTTTGCAAAGGCAGATCGTGTTTGACGAATTTGCTGCACTTCTTTGAGGGAGTAAACAGACAAATAGACAAGGGCGATTTGGTCGACATTGTATATCTGGATTTTCAGAAGGTGTTCGACAAGGTTCCGCATGAATGGCTACTTTGGAAAATTGCAAGCCATGGAATCAAGGGTGAAATACTCACGTGGATTAAAAACTGGCTGGAGCATAGGAAACAGAGAGTGAGGGTAAATGGACAATACTCAGACTGGAAGAGCGTTACCAGTAGGGTGCCGCAGGGCTTGGTGCTTGGACCCGTGCTCTTTAACATCTTTATAAATGATCTGGACATAGGTGCGATGAGCAAGGTGATTAAATTTGTGGACGATACGAAGTTATTCAGAGTAGTAAAGACACAGGGGGATTGCGAAGATCTTCAATGTAACATAATCAGGCTCGAGGAATGGGCATCGACATGGCAGATGAGGTTCAACATGAATAAGTGTAAAGTGATGCATGTCGGTAACAAAAATCTCATGCACGAATACAGGATGTCCGGGGCGGTACTTGGAGAGACCTCCCAGGAAAGGGACTTGTGAGTTCAGGGCAAACAGAATGCTAGGAATGATAAAGAAGGGGATCATGAACAGATCAGAGAAGGTTATCATGCCGCTGTACTGGGCCATGGTACGCCCTCACCTGGAGTACTGTGTCCAGCACTGGTCGCCGTACATGAAGAAGGACATGGTACTACTCGAAAGGGTCCAGAGAAGAGCAACTAAGATGGTTAAGGGGCTGGAGGAGCTGCCGTATAGCAAAAGATTAGAGAAACTGGGCTTCTTCTTCCTCGAACAGAGGAGATTGAGAGGGGACATGATCGAAACATTCAAGGTACTGAAGGGGATAGACTTAGTAGATAAGGTCAAGTTGTTCACCTTCTCCAAGGTAGGGAGAACAAGAGGGCGCACTCTAAAGTTGAAAGGGAATAGATTCCATAGAAACGTAAGGAAGTTCTTCTTCACCCAGAGAGTGGTAGAAAGTTGGAACGCTCTTCCAGAGGCTGTTATAGGGGAAAACATCCTTCAAGGATTCAAGACAAAGTTAGACAAGTTCCTGCTGAAAAAGAACGTGTGCTGGTAGGGCTAGTCTCAGTTAGGGTGCTGGTCTTTGACCAGAGGGCTGCCGTGTAAGCAGACTGCTGGGCATGATGGACCACTGGTCTGACACAGCAGTGGTAATTCTTATGTTCTTATGTTCTTTATATACTGTATATATACACATTTATGCAGCAATCCCACTGCTAAGAATTGACCTCTTTTTTTTAGCTCTACCCTTGGATACTCCATAGACTCCATGTAAACATTTGTTAATACAGTTTATCCAGAAAGCACATCCATTTAAAGTGTATTCATTCACTAGTCCTGAAATTTCTGCCACAATGATTCATGAAGTTACTATTTTTCTAAAGTTAAGCATATACATCATTCTATATGTAAACTGCAATAATTTTAGGTATGAATGATACAAATTTTCAGAGTATATTTTTGTATCATCTTTAGAATTTTTTCTTTCAAGACCAGCAGGTTTAGTGGTTAGAGCTACAGCCTCAGCACCCTGAGGTTGAGGGTTCAAACCCCATGTTGCTCCTTGTGAACCTGGGCAATCCTGTGTTGCCCTAGGTACATTAGATAGATTGTGAGCTCACTAGGACAGAAAGGGAAAATGCATGACTCCCTGATTGTAAACTGCTTAGGTAATCTTGTTAGGTGGTATAGAAATACCTAATTTTTTTTTAACTGATTGCATATCAGCAATCTATTATATAGGGTTTTATTTAGTTAGGGAACATTATTGAAAAGATTTTTATTTCTAAAGCTGGGTTTTTTCAAGTAAATTTACTTAAAGCCTGGACATTTTAAGCAGCAAAATCCAGACACATGTTTCTCAGTTGTAGTGGAAAGTGAGGAAATGACAGAAATAGTTACAATAGGAAATATAGAGCTCAGTAGATGGGTGAGAATAGGATCAGAGGAACAGATGGTGAGTTTGGAGGAGGAAAGAAGATGTGCTTCATTTTTTTTTGTGATTTTAGAAAATTAAGAAAAGATGGCTGTGAGAATGAAGTGGGGGAAAAGGAGATGGACTTAGTCAACATCTCAAGGTTAGCCTTATAATAATAATAATAATAATTTTATTTTTTATATACCGCCCAATCAATAGTTCTGGGCAGTTCACATCAAGAGAACTGTTACATTTCAGTGAAAATACAGTCATAAAATACATTTTGATAGAAATATAAACTTATGAACCTTGTCATGGAAATATTCAGTCATCGTCTAGAGCACATGTGTCAAACACAAGGCCCAGAGGCCGAATCCGGCCTGCTTGGCCATTTTATATGGCCCGCGGCAGTGCTCCCAGCCTTGGAGTCATGGTCTGGGAACTTCTCCTTCTTGTAGCCCAGCTCCAAGGTTCTGGGTGGTCCCCATGGCCCAGCATGTCTTCCCTCTTTTTTTCTGCACCAGTCCGATGTCAGCCTCACCTTCTCTCATGCTGAAAAATCTGCTAGCCTTGGCAGTGATTCAGAAATATTGCCCACGGTTCCCATTCCTGCTTTTCGTCTGCTGTGGTCCACTTGGGCGGAAACAGGAAGTTGCGTCATTGAAGACAGACCATGGCAGATGGGAAGCAGGAAGGGGAGTTGCGGGCAATGTTGCTGAATCACTGCCAAGGGTAGCAGATTTTTCAGTGTGACAGAAGGTGAGGGTGAGATCAGAGAGAGTGCCCTCTCATTCTCCCTACCTTGGAGAGGGTGAACAACCTGTCCTAATCTACTAAGTCTATCCCATTCAGTACCTTGAATGTTTCAATCATGTCCCTTCTCAATCTCCTCTGTTCAAGGGAGAAGAGGCCCAGTTTCTCTAATCTTTCGCTGTATGGCAGCTCCTCCAACCCCTTAACCATCTTAGAGGGGGGTAAGTGACTTTTCCAGAGTCACAAGGAGCAGCACTGGGATTTGATCTCACAACCTCTAGGTGTAAAGGCAACAGCTCAACCAGTGAGCCACAGCTCTTCTTCCAGGTGTGGGGCAGGGCCACTTTATCCTTTTATAGCTAAAAGTTTAGTAAGTCTTCAATAAATAAATAAACAAACTTTATTTTACTAGGAATATGCTTGGAGACTATATTTTCAAAGCCATTTACCTAAGTAAAACACTTTTTTTAACCCACCCCACCCTTTTTTTTTTTTTTTTTTTACCAAGCCGTGGTAAAACTTTTTATCATGGCCTGGAGCGCTAAATGCTCTGACGCTACTCCCATGCTCATAAGATTCCTATGAGCGTTGGAGCATTTAGCACTCCAGGCCATGGTAGAAACCTCTACTGTGGCTTAGTAAAAGAGGGCCTTATTTCCTATGGAAGTTGACATTATCAGAATGTCCCGCCCAATATTCAGGTGAAAGTATTAACTTTCAGCCTATTATTTGTGCATTTGTGCATTTGTGCATTTGTGCATTAGGAGAAGCAGACCCATTGCTTCTCCTAATTCTATACACTAGTGGCCAACATTTAGGCCTAAGGGCTCATTTTCAAAGAATTTAGACACACATAGTACCATAATAACCTGTGGTACTTTTTTGTGTCTAAGTGCTTTGAAAATTGCCCCCTAGTGTGCAAATTTGCATGCACAATTTATAGAATAAGGTCAGTTGTGTGCACAACTTAATTTACTTGGAGTTAACAGACAATTATTGACTTTAATCCATGTTAATTAGCACTGTTTGGCATCAATTAGCAGTTGCGTGCAACTGCCCTTAGTCAATATTCTAGAAGACATGCATCCAAAATTCTATGTCATGACAAAAAACAGTCAAAAACATCCCTTTTTTATTTGCTCTAGATATTTTTACAATGATCCATTATTTCAGAAAAACATCCAAATCATAACCTCACCTTAGTCCCACCCAAAACACACTTCCAACATGCCCCCTTGAGATTTAGACAAACTGTATAGAAAAACATCTTAAAATGAGTTTTGAAAAAACCACCCATCTGCCACTTTGTGCCACTTTGTGGATGTTTCAAAATTTGCCATACTCTACAGGAAACTATTAGGGCAAAAATGTACTGTAGACATATCAAAAAGCATACAGAGGTTAGTTTTTCAGTATTTAACTAGAAAACATTGCTAATGCTGACCTTTGTTTTCTTTAAGAATGTCAAGTTAACATATTAGTCCCTGTTGATAATTGGATATCTGAATTATTTAATTCAAGTTAATTAAACTAAAAATTCATTCAACAAATTAATTAGCTATACAGTACACTTTTCAGATACCTGATCTACCTTAAAAATGTGAATGTCAATTGTTAATGTAAACAGGATAAAAACTAATATATCTCTTATTATTACATTAGCACATTAACCAGTAATCATTTATTATGTACTTTAAAATTAATGGAACATCACTTAGCTTTAACTTAGAGTGATGTTGTCCATTCTTCTTCTCTCCCGACATGCATGTTTCACCAGAGGAAACTTTCTTCAGGGTCGAGGGAAACAACACTGGAGCTAATTCACGCTGGTGAAACATGCATGTCGGGAGAGGCAAAGAATGGACAACATCACTCTAAGTTAAAGCTAAGTGATGTTCCATTAATTTTAAAGTATTTAAAATAAGATAAAAAGAAAAAAGCATTAAAAAGAAAAAAAACAAATGTGTTAATAAAAGGTGGACCGACGAAGAGATTTATGGCCAGGGGTATGTACCCTTATGGTGGTTTGAAGGTCCATACATTTGAATAACAAACTATAGTGTATGTCTATAGAAAAGTTACTGAGACAACCAATAAAACTAAGTCTGAGGTTGGACATTTTGTGCAAAACGTCCACAAAACCAGCAGGAAAAATTTCCATTTTCAATGCTGCCAAATGTCTATGTTTTATTTTTGAAAATGAGCAAGGTATAAGTTTTGTTCCTTAGGACATCTACATTTTTTTACATATTTTCAAAAATAAAAACGTGCATGCGAAAAACGTACAATAGCAAGTTTTGTAGACATACCCACCAACTACCTTGTCATGGCAGAAGGAATCCCCATCAGCTGAGACAGTTTTGGGGGATTCCTGGTGGCTCAGCTGATGAGGATTCCCCCTGCCAGGATCAGCTGAGCCACAGAGTCCTACACCCCTCCCCCTGATATCCTTGACATACTCCTGATATCTTGTACCTCCCCTTCACATCTCAACATCCTCCTTCATATCCTGACATCCTCCTGATATCCTATACCCCTCCACATCCTCCAATATTCCTGGACCCTCCTCCCACATCCCCGGAATCCTCCCTACCTTTGGAAGAGCAAAATACAGGAGGGAAGCTCATAGCCTCATGACTACAGGGCCATGTTCTGCAATGATGGGGCTTCCTCCTCCCAATGCATCTTGGGATGCATTACTAAAAATCACCATTTTAGCCAATCAGTATTGCATACTCATAATATAAACCTTCTATTAGTATTCTACGGTATATGTAAAGGAAAATAAGTGCCAGATCTTCTTTATAGAATATGTACCAATCTAATTACCTCTGGGTGTCAATAATAGAAACAGAGAAACATGAAGGCAGATAAAGGCTATCCAGTCTGCCTATCCGCAGCATCCCCTATCTTCTCCTCAACCTAAGAGATCCCACATTCCTGTCCCATACTTTATTGAATTCAGGCAAGTATTTGTCTCCACTACCTATAATGGGAGACTACACATCTACCACCCTTTCTGTAAAAAAAGTATTTCCTTAGATTACTACTGAACCTTTCACCTCTTAACTTGGATTTAAGCAGTGCTTTTGATTTAGTGGATCATGATCTATTGTTAAACTGCTTGGACTCAATCAGGAACAGTGGTAAGATAAAAAAATTGGTTTAGAAGGTTCTTAGAACAAAGAACATATAAATTGTTTTCCGATGAGAAATATTCTTCCTCTTGAAAGAGCTCATGTGGAGTACATTTATCTCCAACGTTGTTTAATGTCTATTTAGTGTCTCTGGCACATTAACTCCAAAGTTTAGAAGTAACGTTTTATATTTATACCAATTTAAAAAAAAAGTTAAAGACATTCTTATTTCTCAATGCATTTGACACGTAAACTGCCCTTTTAAGGGCGATCCAGTTTCTGGAAAGGTTTTTTACCTTTAGTTTCCCTTCATTTTGTTTTTCCCTTAAATGTTCTTTTTCTCTCTATCAATTGTAGTTCCAACCCTCCTTCCCTTTATTCTAGTTTGTCCATATTACTAAAAATTGTCTATCTCCCAGTTTCGTATTTAACTGTTACTGTAACTTACTGTGATACATCGTTTTAGTATTTTTTGTACACCGCCTTGAAGGTATGATAAGGCGGTATAAGAAATTTTAAATAAACTTGAAATTTGAAGACATCTCAAATGAATTGATCACTCAAATTTCTAAAATTTTGGAAAAGGTAGAATTATGGGTGCTACAGGTTAGGTTGAAGTTCAACCCTGAAAAAACCAGGGTTTTTTTGGTAAGCCCTAATGAGAAAATTTAAGAAAAAATTATCCAACTGAAGGGCCAAAATTTTGAGATAGCGTCTAATTTGAAAATTCTGGGGATCACTTTGGACTACACATTAACTCTTAGGAAACATACAGATTTATTAATTTAAAAAAGTTATGCACTATTATGGAAATTAGGAACCATTAAAAAGTTTTTTGATAGCAAGTCTTTTCGGTTACTGTTTCAATCTATTGTATTATCAACTTTGGACTATTGCAATATAATTTATTTCAGGTTACCTAAAAAGATTATATTAAGACTTCGATTGGTGCAAAATGCTGCAGTTTGCCTGATTTTTAATCTTAAAATATATGATCATATTAGCCCTTTCTATACCAAGTTGCATTGGCTGCCTTTTGGGGCCAGAGTGCTTTTTAAGTTTGGATGTATTTGCTAAAAGGTGCTTTTTGGATTATCTCCCTCATATCTGACTCCCTATCTGAAATTTTCTTATTCAACAAAAGGCACTAGAAATTCTGGAAAGTTCATCTTCCCTACTCTAAAGGCATGTCGTTTCAAGATCTTCTTAGACAGAACTTTGGAGTATCAAGCTGGGAAGATGAACTCCAGGCTAAATCCGATGCTCAATCCAATTCTTACTTCACAACTAGGAAATCATTAAAAACCTATTTATTTGACAAACAAGAATATTAATTCTGATATATTTTTAAATGAGGTTTTATGTTTCTATTCTTATTGTCACAGTATGTTTTAATTTTCAATAATTTTTAATAATTGTAGTAGTATGTTTTAAAAATTGTATTACTTTTAACATACATTCTTAGACTGTAAATAGATAGTGTGTTCTATGAAACTGTATCATGTGCTGAAATGTCACTGTCGCCTCCGATATTATCTTCTGGCCGGCTCCCTCTTCCTCACTGCCGCAGTGTGCACAAAGCCGCGGGTGGCGGCTCCTACATGCATCCTACGACTGAACCAGAAATCTTCTCTCTGACATCGCAACATCAGAGGGAATGCTTCCGGATGAGGTTTGGGACGCGTGAGGAGCAGTCCGCAGCGTTGTGCACACTGTGGCAGTGAGGAGGAGGGACCTGGCTAGAAGACAACACCAGAGGGGGCAATGAAAACACCGCATAACACCGTGGGCCGCATAAAATGGCCAGGTGGGAGCAGGCCAGAAGATAAGACACTCACTGAAAGGGAGGCACGTAGTTGAGGTACCGCATGGAGGGAAGGAAACAACAAAGATAGGGGGAATGATTTTATTTTCAATTTAGTGATTGAATTGTGTCGATTTTGAGAATTTACATCTGCTGTCTATAGTGTGCACTGCTCAGGAAGAAATGCATTTGTTTCTTTTTCTCTGGGGTTGTACTGCATACAGAGTCTTGAATCTTAGGGTTTCGTTTGTATATATTAGTACTTTTAGTTTGTGGTCCTGTATTTGCATAGGGGTTATCTGTGTTCTGGTAGGAATGAATGTTGAGAACCATACAGTGTGCTTTGTGTAGTTTAATTTTGTGGTTAACCATTATGTGTTGTTAATAAGATTATATTGTGTGTGTGTGTATGTATATATGAAAAATGAATGGAAAAAATGGTGTTACAATTAGTACTATTATGGGGGCGGGGTCTGGGGTGGAGATTGGGCAGGGTCTGGCCCACGACTTAGCCTATGTTTTGGATTTCAGCCCCTTAATGTGACTGAGTTTGACACCCCTGCCCTAAGCTATACTGTTCCTTTGTGTTTTTGCAGACCAAATACATGATCTTGCATTTCTTGGCATTAAATCTCAGCTAAGAAAAAGAGAGAAAAAATTAGTATACAAATAAGAAGGGCAAAAACTAGTCGAATCAAAAATAATGTGAGGGGCTTATTTTTGATTAAATCTCAGCTGCTAAATTTCAGACCATTCAGGTTCTTCCTCATCTACACCATCAGATTTTTGTATCATCTGCAAAGAGGCAAATCTTACCTGACAGCCCTTCAGCAATATCACTTACATACCATCCGTCCTAATTGCTTTCTCCACCTTTAGTTTAGCTAGCTCCTCACAAACAAAATCCTGTGAAAATCAATCAGGGTCTACCACATCTGCAGCCCTGTTTGCATTTGTTTTCTGTGGTATCACTCCCAGTGCTTCAGCTGTGAACATAGAACAGAAATATTTATTAAGCAATTCAGCTTCTACATATTTCTTCCCTTCATCTTTGAGTCTCACATAGAGGTCTGCATTGGTATAAGGCTTGGAGGAACCCTGCAGGTTCCACAAAAATCCAGTGGGAATCCCCTCTAGGTTCATGGGAATTTCAGGGGGGTCCCCACAAAGGCTGTGGTGATCCCACAGAGATGGATACTAGACCTGTGAGGCTTTTTCTCCACTTTTTTTCTGTGTCTTCTTTTTTTCAGACTGTGGGTGTATGTGTGGGTGGCCTTGTAGTGTCCCATAAGACCCTTGAATGTTCAATTTAGGGCACATTTTTTAGGTAAATGGTGATTGTGCTCCTGCGATAATGCCAACCTAACTTTCTTGTGCTAAGTCTGCCTACTGCCAAGTTTTTATTTGTGCCTCCCAGCCACAGCTGACCCATCTTGCTGATCAAGGCTGGGACTGGGAGGTTGCACTCACCAATCATCAGGCACGTGAACATGGAGACTGGCAATTGGCAGGCAAGACTTCTAGCCTCAGCCCCTGATGCTGCATCCTTCTTAAACTCTTGCTGACTTCTTCCTTCTTCTTTTGCTTCTGAGACTGAGCCAGCTGTGGTTTTGAGGTAATTGAGGTCAGGTTGTTGTAGAATGTGCACTCACATTACAGCAGCCATTGATAGAGTCGACAGCCATAGGAGAAGGCAACAGACAGACAGAGGAAGGCCTAAGAATGTAAGTAAATGTTGGGTGATTTTCACAGTAACTATAGGTTCCGGCAGGGGAGGGGGAGGAGGTTCCTGTGATTAATGGGGTGTGTAGTCCTCGGAGACCCACATCAATATGCACAGCACTTGCAAGCTGGTGGCCATTTTCATTTAATATGCAGAGGGAAGAACTGGCAGGGCCTGCTTCCAAATCTGAGCCTTGTAAAGGAGGAATTTATAACTCCCCACACAGTCCTGTGCAATCTCACCCTCCAGCTGCGGATGTTATGTGTACTAACCCTTTTAAGTTGTGACTCATTTTCTCCACTCATGTTTTATCCACCTCCCCCATCCCCCGTCTTCAAAGGTTGGCTGTCATGAAAAGTATCACATTAATTGGAGGTGTTAAACCCAGCACATATTACCCTCCTCCTGGGAACTAAAGGAGTTTGCTCAGTTTTGAAGGTGTTTCAGCACCATTCACATCATCCCCAGAGATGATGTCTATTCTGTTTATTTGAATTGACTGGTGATAGTAAACATATGGAATAGACAAGCCCCCCCCCCCCCACACACACACACCCCTCACCCTAATATTTATACTCTTTATTTGGTTTAGTTTCCTTATTTTAATTTTCTTTAGAACAGCTCTGTTTCCTAATTATAATTCAGAAATAATGGTGAAACTTGCTTCATTGAATGCATGATATTATATTGTTCTTATTATAGCTTTTTAGTGATAACTTGTTGAAAATCTTACACATTGCAAATTAGTATTAAAAGACTTTTTTTTGTGCTTTAATTCAAATAGTTGCCTACCCTGAATCTGGCAAAAAGAGCTCAGTGATCCTAGCACATGAATGCAAACAATGTCACTGCACTGGGAAATTGTTTGGGTTATTGACCTCTGTGTATATTATAAGCTTATTTTACTGTTACTATTGTAAGGATCCCTTTGGGACCTTCATGGGTTCAGTATGCTCACATTTTCAGGATCATATTGCTTTAGTTTAGTGCGTGAGGAAGTATGTAACAGTACTGAAAAGGAGCAGAGATGAGACTGAGATATTCAAGCTGGCAACAATTTTATTTAGTGTGTAATAAATGAGAATGAACCCACACACTGAATAAAATCATTGCCAATCTCCGCTCCTTGTTTTGTTTTCTTCAGTGTGGAGTATTGTTGTTTTTTTGTTGTCTTGTTAACCATCCCTTTTCTAATAATTCCTAGCATTCCATTTGCCTTCTCGGCTGCGGCCACACATTGGGCGAAAGGCTTCAACATATTGCCTATGATGACAACCAAGGTGGTCTCTAGCATCCAATAACTGATTCAGGTTATTCTTCCCAATGTGCATTTGTCCATATTGAATTTCATCTGCCATTTGGATACCCAGTCTTCCAATTTCCTAAGGTCTTAGGAAATTGGAAAACTGGGTCTTCCTGCAGTTTTTCACAGTCCACATGCATTTTATCAACTATGAACATTTTACCCCCTCTTCTACGAAATTGCGCTAGCAGTTTCTAGTGCAGAGAGCCGCGCTGAATATTCCGCACGGCTCCCGACGCTCACAGGAACTCAATGAGCGTTGGGAGCAGCACGGGCCATTCAAGGTGGCTCTCTGCACTAGACACTGCTAGCGTAGTTTCGTAGAAGAGGGGGTTAGTGTCATCTAGTCTCACAATGCCTCTTATGCACTTTTTCCAATCACTGTTAGCTATTTTTTCTTTAATTTGCATCGTAGCATTCCTGACTACTTGGCAGCCTCTCTTAACTTTTCCAGATATTTTTGCCTCTTACTCTTTCTGCAATCTTTTGTAGCTTATGAAAGTTAACCTCTTATTTCTTACCTTCTCAGCTACTACTTTTGAGAACCAAAGTGGCCTTCTTTTCCTCTTACTTGCCTCACAAAAGGTTTGTTGCTCTTAAAATTACTCCTTTCAGTTTTGCCCACTGCATTTCCACTCTTTCTAGACATTCCCATCCAGACAATTCCTTGATGCAATCCCCCAACCAAATAAAGTTAATTTAAGTCTAGAACCTTTGCTTTTGAATGAGCCCTCTCTATATCCATCTTAATATTAAACCGTACCATGAAATGATCACTGGATGCCAGATGATCACCCACTGTAACTTCAGAAACACTTTCCCCATTGTAATCACTAAGTCCAGTATGACCCCATCCCACGTGGGTTCCATTACCAACTGCTGGAACAGTTCTCCTTGTAGAGAATCCAGGATCTCCCTACTTCTAGAAGACCCTACAATAGGGATAACCCAATCAACATCCAACATGTTAAAACCACTTATATATAAAACTTCCACTTTCTTAGATATATTCTGAATGCCTACTATTAAATCTCTGCCTACTTCTTCCATCTGTGAAGGAGGACTATATATCGCACCAATGTAAATATATTCACCATTCCCTCATTCCAAATTGATCCATAGTGCTTCTTCTTTGCCCTGCAGATCCTGCAATTGTGTAGCTTTAACATAATCTTTAATATATAACGCTATTCTCCTTCTTTTTCTTCCTACCCTGTCTTTCCTGAACAGATTATAGTGCAGTGTAATTATATCCCAGGTATGGTTCTCCATGAACCACGTCTCTGTGATCGCCACTATATCCAACTCATCTTCTTCCATCACAGCTTCTAGATCCAGAATCTTATTTCCCATAATTCGAGCATTAGTATATACTGCTTTCCAGACATTGCCTACTTTTCCCATCTGTGTAGAGGTATTATGTGATTTACTTAACTGAAGGCTTATATTCACCCAGGGGCTATGATCACCCTGCACTATCACTTCTAGTTTAAAACCATCTTCAGTAGATTAGCCAGCCTGCTGCCGAAGATACTTCTTTCCTTTGAAAGATGCAAACCATCCCTGCTCAGCAGCCTTTAGAAAATCATCCCATGGTCCAGGTAGCCAAAACGTACTTGACGTCACCATCCACATAGCCATGCATTCATCTCCAGGATGCGAACTTCTCTGCCCTGGCATTTACCCTTGACAGGGAGGATAGAGGAGAATACCACCTGCACACCTGACTGTTTCACTACAGAACAACAAAAGATGATCGTTACAAGATGCCTGAAAATGAAACAAAAAGCTCAAAACTAATATTCTAACTATATAGTAAGAGCCATCATAAATAAACCATTAATGCTTTCATTTCACTCAAGACCTAGTACAATGATCAATCCACCCAAATAAATTGGCACCTTTTATTTGTCTCTGATAAGCCTCAGCTTAAAATATTGTTTTACTTCTTGAAGTCAATAGTAATTCTGATAAATATATTGGTGCAGTCACATAGTTCCCACTTTGTCTTTTGGCTGTTCTTTTAACAACTATAAATCTTCACAAGCAGAAAGCAATAGAACTACTTTACAATACATTCTTGCTGTATGTATGCAAAACAAATGCATTTAAACATTTTGTTTCCTCCTAGAACATGTTTTAAAAGTCCAACATCTTTCTTTAATGTCTGTACTACTGCCTTTCTCTTTGACCTTTTTGTCCTGTTGGAATAATCAATTTTGTTCTCCATTATATTGAACCTACACCTTAAGTAAGTGATAACTTTCTACTAATGCATGGTTTATAAACCTGCAAAAATGCAGCAGAAGCTATGCAAAATTATCTTTTTATTGTCTCTATACATCCTTAGATCTTTGGATCAGTGGTGTAGTAAGAGAGGGCAGGGGGTGATCCACCTCAGGCACCGTCTTGGAGGGGTTCACATCCTCCTTTCTATCCCCCACTCCCCACTAACTCACATGCGTGCCCCCTTCCCTTTCCTCATACCTGCTTGCACCAACATTGGCTCTTCCTCTGATGTCACTTCCTGGACCTGAACCTAGGAAGTGATATCATAGGAATATACGACACTGGCACGGGCAGCTGATAGGTCGGGGTTGCTGCTTGTGTCGCTAACATTAAAGAGGTATGGGGAAAGGGAAGGGGCGGATTGGGGTAGGAGTGGAGAAGGAGCAGATTGGGATGGGGGTAGAAGAAGGCGGGAAGGAGCACCACCGGCCAGAGTGCCTCTAATCCTTGCTACACCACTGCTTTGGACTAGGAATATCTTATCCTTCCAAATACTTACTATAAAATTTGAAATGATGACTTAAGGCACCTTCTTAAAAAGAAGTTTGGGGCAGATGTTTACACACTATGATATCAACAGGAGTTGATGCTCTATTAAAAACACTTCAGCATCAAATGATGAACAAATCTTCACTATGTATACTAATAGGTCACATTTGTTGCATCGAATGTTGCTACTATTTGTTTTTTTGCCAAGTACTTGTGACCTGGATTGGCCACAGTGAAGATGAGATACTGAGCTAGATCTGACCCAGTAAGGCTATTCTTATGTTCTTAAGACTCAGAAATACTTTCAAGCAAAATAATCTCGGGAGAACACACAGGAATCTAAGAACTTAAAAAAAAATTACAAGAAGATAAATGAAGAAAAGGAGCAGTTTTTACTGATGAGACCTTGCAATCTTTCTGGTCACATTACTGTATCTTCTTGTTGAACATCCAGTTCATATTTTACAGTCATAAGGTTCTTCATTCTCCATATCACAGAACTTATATAAGTTTATTATGAAAAGACCAGATGCTATTGTGCATAAAGTTTCAGTTAAATTATAACATATCTTTCTCCCTTCCATTTTATGGTAATTTAGATTTTCTTTCAGGTCTAGAAAATATGGCTTTTGAAAGATGAGAAATTAAAGGTTTGACAACTGTATTTCATTTAATATGTGTCTATGGTGGGATGGTAGATGTATTTCAGGGTCTGGTAAGGAAGTTCAATTTTCCTGTTAAGGCATTTGTATGCCTATTTGCAAATGAGACATTTTTCTGCATACTACAGTTTTAGATCAAAAGTTTTTCTTGATATATCAAATCAAAATATAAATGGAAACTTCAAGATTATATTTATGTAAATGTTTATTTGATAAATGGAAACAAGACAGTGTACTCTGTCTAACTTCAGTATGGAAACTGATCGTTTCAAGTGTACTGTTGAAAATATTCTTTTAAGAAAAATACATTTCAAAATCCTAAGACATATTTACATACTTCAAAGTAGAACCTATAAGACAAAAATCACACATAAATTTGCAGGCAGGAATATCAATTTTCTGTAGGTTTATCTTTATTAGGGGAAGGGGCAGTGAGAGAGGGTATAAGCACATAGTTTTACTCTAACTTCTACAATATCAACTAGCTAATAGACTAGAAACTTAGGGGATAGGAATGTATATGTTGTGCACTGTCCTCAAAATTCTGTACTGTATATGGCACCTACTGTATAGCTGAGCTCATATATTGGTAATCATAGCCAATGTGTGCACACAATTTAATTTATTAATTGGCCTAATCAATGCAATAATTGGCAATACCTCATAAATGACACTGATTGGCTCTAATTAAAAGTTATACACACAAATTGCAAAATGCAATTCTATAAAAAATATGCACCTGTTGCAGTACAGGAATCTGACAAAGGGCCAGGCATGGATCATGGGCATTCCTAAAAAGTATATGCATTGTTATAGAATATGCCTGATGCCCACACAACTTAGATATAAGTATTTAGGCCTGGTTTTAGCTGGCTTCGAAAGAGTATTCCTAACCTATGCAACTTACACCAGTACTAAGCATGGTTCTATAAAAGGTATGCACGCCATGTAGAATCTAAGTGCTGTTCTAGTTGGCACCAATTTTTTAGCTGCCAGACCATGTCCTCCAAATTCTGTATGCAGTATGGTGCCTAAGGTTGTGCTTGCACATCGTTGCACGTAGCTAATATGCTCATTGTTAGCAGAATGTACCCAATGCATGCACAACTTAGGCACAGGCATTTAGGACTGGTTTTAGCTGGTCTAAATGGGTGCACCTAACTTATGTGACATGTACAGGCATTAAGTGTGATTCTACAAAAAGGTAATCACACCTTGTAGAATTGTGATAAGCGCTATTCTAGTTGGTACCAATTTTATAGGCACCATATATGGAATCAAGCCATGTGTATGGATGGCACCCCAGAAGTTCCTATCTATTGTATACTGTACATTCAAGATTACCTATGTATTATGGTAAGTTATTACTATGTTTACTTGACAGCACTAGTATGACTTCTACCTGGTCTGTATGGTTCCCTTATGAAGGCACACCAACTGGTAGAACCTTATGGTACACTACCACTTTAGTTACTCCTTTTTTCACCCAAGACTTTATACTTCATGGTATTGGTAGCCCCATCATCCCAAAGGAAAGTGAATGGGGATTTGTATATTGCCCTATTGTGGCTTTGGCATTTCAAAGCTTACATTCAAAGCAGTGAGCACTGGAGGATTAACCCCCTCCTTTACTAACGCATAGAGTGAGTTTTAGCTCCTAGTATTGGAACAGTTATGCCACTGCCGGTGCTAAAACCCGCGCTACACGTTAGTAAAAGAGAACATAAGTATTGCCGCTGCTGGGACAGAACAGCGGTCCATCATGCCCAGCAGTCCGCTCATGCGGCGGCCCTCTTGTCAAAGAGCAGCGCTCTAACTGAGACCATCCCTACCAGCGCACATTCTTGTTCAGCAGGAACTTGTCTAACTTTGTCTTGAATCTCTGGAGAGTGTTTTCCCCTATGACAGACTCCAGAAGAGCGTTCCAGTTTTCTACCACTCTCTGTGTGAAGAAGAACTTCCTTATGTTTGTACAGAATCTATCCCCTTTCAACTTTAGAGAGTGCCCTCTCATTCTCCCTACCTTGGAGAGGGTGAACAACCTGTCCTAATCTACTAAGTCTATCCCATTCAGTACCTTGAATGTTTCAATCATGTCCCTTCTCAATCTCCTCTGTTCAAGGGAGAAGAGGCCCAGTTTCTCTAATCTTTCGCTGTATGGCAGCTCCTCCAACCCCTTAACCATCTTAGAGGGGGGTAAGTGACTTTTCCAGAGTCACAAGGAGCAGCACTGGGATTTGATCTCACAACCTCTAGGTGTAAAGGCAACAGCTCAACCAGTGAGCCACAGCTCTTCTTCCAGGTGTGGGGCAGGGCCAAGTGTAGGGCAGATGTACTGAGCATTTTAGAGTCAAGGGGCTAAATCCTGAATGCCTCAGATACTCAAAATAATGTTTGAGTCCCTAACAGAGATGGAAGCATATTTGGTCACCACCAAACAATAAAAAGTTCAGGATGGGTGAATATTTATTTATAAACATGGTATGCAGAAAAAAAAGCAAGGCCCTAAACATTTTCCCAAATAACCCAAAGCATCATTCTGTAGCGGAAACATCTGCCTGAAATTTGCCACATTTCTGAGTATTTTATTTTTCAACAAGATGGAGCTCTAGTGCATCGAGCTTGAAAAACAGTTGAACTCTTAACAGTTGCTCACAAGGAAAAAGTAACCAGGAAAGTAGCCCTAGTAGCAATAACATCTTGAAATATCTTCAAAATAAAAAGCAGTTAAATCCCAAAGACTCTGATATATTGGCTACAATATCTTGTACTACCTCTACTGACCCAGATTAATTTGCAGGTACTTGTAACAATTACAGACACATACAGTACTTCCAACATTCTTAAATATTTACCAACAAAATCTCAGAAGAAAGACAGCATTTAGAAACATTCAAAAAAGTGAAGTCTTAGCACAAACTATATTCTCATGATATTCTGCCTATGTATTACCATACTGTCATTAATAAAATACACTATAGTAGCTCACAAATTACAGACCACTACAGCCATTGGAGACAGTCTAGAAACAGCCTGGATATCCTATATAATAAAACCTTACCCGTGCATGCGCTTTTAAAATGGCGTGATCCTTGCCGCTGTGAGTTGTGATCCGTGGCCGTATTCTATTTTAGAACGCGGCGGCAGGGATCACTCTGGCCACTCCCCTCCTCCCTCCCTCACTCACCAACCACCGCTGATCCTCCTATTCAAAGCAGCCTGTGATTGTGGCCAGCTTTAGCGAACCGCGCAGGCCGCTCTCCAACCTCAGTAGTACGTTCCTTCTGACTCATGGGATCGCGTCAGAGGGAACGTGCTACCAAGTTGGAAAGCGGTCTGCGAGGTTCGCTAAAGCCGGCCACGATCGCAGGCTGCTTTGAAGAGGAGCAGGACAAAAGACGCCAGGATGGAGGGAGGGTAAGAACGGGAACAATATAGGGGGAGAGGGAAAGGGGGCTGCTTTGGGGGAGAGGTGTGCTGGGGACAGACAGCTTTGCTCTGGGGGAAGACAGAAGGGGCCATGGAGAGACATTTAGGGAGAGGGAAAAGGGGCTACTTTGGGTGGAGGGGGGGTGGGAAGACAGAAGGACACAGACAGTGGCCAAGGAGAGAGAGAGAAAGAAACACAGACAGACAGACACATCTATTCTAGCACCCGTTAATGTAAGGGGCTTTAAGATTAGTGAGCATATAATCTCCTGTATGTATGCAAATGGTATCTACAATTTAAAAAGCCAAGTTTACATGTATAAGAAACAGTTTTTGAACTGATGCTACTTAAATGATTGATGTACACAGATTTAATAAGGTTTATTCTGGGTATAGTTTGGGCAGATCTTGAAAGTATCCAATTGCAAAAGTAGAGTCGCTCAACAATACACATTTATATATTTGTTCTTCACAACCGGGAACACACCCCTATATGTGCCTCTCTTGGTCAATCACAGCGCACATATGAAATATTTAGAACCCACAAATCTTCTAGAACTTCTTCAGTTAAGTGTACAAATGATTGAAAAAATAAAATATTAGAGATTTGAAAATATAAGCATATAGAAAAATGCATAAGAAAAATACCATGGAGTGCATTTAGAGGTGTGTCCTTGGTTGTGTTTTCCATAATGGATCTGAGTGCTTAAGGTCATATTGTGAAGAACAAATATAAAAGTGTATTGTTGGGCGACTAATTTTGCAATTGGAAAGTTTGATGTTTTTATTCACCCTTGTATGTGAAATTAGTCCCAGTTTGTACATTTGGGGATCCCAGATCTTGAAAGTTTACATGTAGAATGGGTTTTCCAACAGCAATGCTTTTATTCTTCAAAAAATTCCCATGTTGCCATTTAGGCCTGCTTCTTCATGCATAACCCTAGATTGACTGCTCATTTGTGCCTGGTATTCAGGTCCATATTGTGACCTGGCAGATGCTGTGCCTGCCGATGTCCTGGTGAGAGTAGGCAAGAAGGGGGGTAGAAATCCCAGGGAAGGTACATTGAAAGCCCGCCCTGGACACTATATTGATGACCCAGAGCCTACTAGTTTGCCAGAATTAGAGACTGAGAAGTCCTGTGATCCACTAGTGGGAGCTGGTAGGCCCAAGAACTTGCCAAGTGGCAAATATTCTGGTCGCTACCGGGGGACCTCAAGAGTTGTGTATGTGCCTGCTGACTCAGCTAGATCAGAGCATGTCCCTGGTCTAGAAAAGGCAGCAGTTTGGGAGAAGCAATTAGGCAAGCTAGGGAGAAGGTTCAGGTTATTTTCCCAGGATGATCCCCCTGGTCCAGGCAGAGGTGAGAGCAGTACACCCATGGAGGTAACTGAGGCTGGTGACTCACTGAATTTGCAAGCATTGGATAAGAAACCCCCATGGAATTGCAAGGGAGCTTGCCTGAACAGTTTGCTGAAAATCCTGAACCAATGGAGGTTGGGTTAACTACCAGGTGCCAGGAATGACATGTTTGCACTGTGAGTTTTTGTTTGGACTTTCTTTTGAACTCTGCATTTTTTTATGGTGAAACTTTGAAGCTGAGAGTGTTTATTAATTGGGTGATGTTTGCAAACACCCAGGGAGGGAATTTTGATAGCTGTGTGAAAAGCTGTTTTGTAAAGCAAATCGAAGACACTCTTGATTTTCCCAGCAGTGCTACTAAGGCTGTTGGAGGCTTCCGTTTAGGAACTGTGAACATTGCACCTACCTTATGCAGAGAACTTTCTTGTGTGTATCATATCCTACTTGAGAGCAAGCCAAGAGCTCATTGAGTAAATAAGCTCTGAGGAGAGCAGGAGCTCAGGAACATTATTTTTCTTTATTGGAAAGAAAGAAACTTGAACTGTGATTTTGCTCTTGATATTTTGTTTTCACTTGATGATTCTTCTGGCAAGGATCATTATCCATTGTGCTTGTGCCAGCATTGACTTTATTTTTTGAGAGTAAAAGTTATGCTATTATACAACTAAGATTGTGGGGTTTTTTTGTTTTTGTTAAAGTTCCTCCTGTCAATCCAATCCTGCAGGGTGACTCCAGGCCAGGTCACATGTCAGTGTACTTCCTATGTGTAGCCACTAGCAGTGCTATTGAGTCCCAGTCCCGGGCTGCCGGGTGGTCACAATATTCTATTTCAGTCTTCAGTAATTATTAGTTAAAGGTGATAACTGTCCGATTGTTTTACGCACCATGCTGCAATTTCCCCAGCCAGAATGTGTCTTGCAATCTGTTGACAGGAAGTTGTTGTCAATACCATCCTTGAATATCGTGAAGTTATCAGTCAGTCGCAAAACAATATTTTCAGTGCAGGGACAGTGTGCTGGAATACCTCTTTAACATGCACCAATTTGATCAACATTAGCATTGCAAAATAATGGGTTCCCATATTTATATTTTTGAACAGCCACTCTGAATTTAACTCATTTTTATTTAGCATCCTGTCTCATAACTAGCCCCCCTTTTACTAAGCCATGATAGAAGTTTCTACTGCAGCCCAGAGCGCTAAATGTTCCAACGTTCATAGAATTTCTATGAGCATTTGAGCAACATTGGAGCATTTAGCGCCCCAACAAGAGTAGAGTTCCTGGGAGCAGAGTCTTGATAAATTAGTATGTTGGACTCCTTTGATATTTTTCTTTTTCTTTTTACTACTGTCTTTTTTCAGTGCTTTGTTAGAGATCAAATCAAGTCAAACAATCTGCGGAGCAATACCATTCCCTTCATTCAATTAACTAATTTACGAAGTAAATTATTATTATACAACCTTAAGCTAGAACAGAGACTATTATGTCTGATATCTTTGATGTCTGTCTACTGGAAATAAATGCTGCACTAATTTAAGAAAAGCAAGCTGCAATATCATAAGCATAAAAACAAAGAGGTACTCAAAGCTATGTATTACTTTGAATTTGGTAATAACTTGTCCAAGTTTTTCAACATTTTAATTTTTATTATGTGCATAGTAACATAGTAGATGGTGGTAGTTAAAGAACTGCATGGTCCTTCCAATTTGCACAAGATACACTCATAGCATATGATGTAATATAAAATATGTGTATTGATCTAACATAAAAAACATAACATAAAAATCAATTTCTATACCACAATACTGTTGAGATTGATGTAGTTTACAAGAAAGAATAAACATACAATTAGATGAATTATGTTAATTACCTAAAAATCTAGTAAACAAATAAGTTTTTAATTATTTCCTAAAATGTTGATAAGAGCTGGAGGTCTATATCATACATCTAAGATCCTTATAATGCTGCTTGATATGAATAATGACACTGATGTTATTTCTTATATTGGCAACCCTTAATAGATGGAAAAACAAATAGAGCATGTGTGCTTCGAAAATACATAGAATTTGCAAAAGTGAATGAGTCTACAAGATAATTGGGTATTTGACCTGATAAAATCTTAAAACAGATGCATCCGAACTTAAATTTCACTCAAACCTCAATAGGCAATCAATGTAGTTCACAAAAAAAAGGAGTAACATGGTCGAACATTTTCACATTATAAATCTGTCTAATGGCTGCATTCTGGATGATATGTCTTTGCCATTTTGGGGGCACAGACTGTAGAAGTCTGCCCAATACTGACTTTAATTCCCAACTACTGGAGTTGCTGTTGAAGCCCTCTAGCCCATCTAGATTCAGAAGAGCTAATTGTTTTTTTAAAAAAATAAAAAACCCTCCTCCCAATCTTGAACATATCAAGTGTACTTCCATGAGTCCTGCTCTAATATCTGGTGTAATCCATGTGGAGTCTCATAGGGTTCCCCACTTTCTCCTGTCCTTTTTAATATTTATCTTGCTTCTTTAGGTCAGATACTATCTTCATTTAAGCTGAAAGTATTCAATTATGCCAACGATATTACTATCGTTGTTCCTATTAGTTCTGATCTTTCAGCATCTTTAAATTCAATTAACAACATTTTTCTTACTGCAAATAACTGGATGAAGGAGCACAAATTAAAACTTAACCGAGACAAAACTAAATTTTTCTATGCTTCTCCATCTAACAAAACTACGAAAAAAGTTTTGACATTAAATGGGATTAAACTAAACTAAACCTTAAGTTTATATACCGCATCCTCTACACGGAAGTGGAGCTCGGCACGGTTTACAAGAACTTAAAATATAAGAGAGAAAGGAAAAGGCTTACATGAGCTTATATATAGAATGGAAGAGTAAGGGGAAAATAGAATTACATGTTAGAGAAGAGCCAAGTTTACAGTTGCTTGCGGAATAGTTGGAGAGAGCCCAGGTTCCGCAACGGGATAGTAAGGTCGTTCCAGAGACCTGTGAAGAGATTTTCCCAGTTTACCTGCATAGAGAATACCACGTAGAGAGGGGAAGGATAGTTTATATCTTTGGGCGGGTCTGGTGGAGTCAGGACTCGAGAAGTTAAAGGATAGTGGGATTAGGGGAGGAAGGATGCCATGAATGATCTTAAAAGCCAAGCAGGAGCATTTGAAATGGATTCTGGAAATCACTGGGAGCCAGTGAAGATTGGACAGGAGTGGGGAGACATGGTCAGATTGCGTTTTGCAAAGATCAACTTGGCTGCAGTATTCTGGATAAGCTGGAGTCTTTGAAGACTTTTTTTGTTAGGCATAAGTAAATGGCATTGCAGTAGTCAAGTTTGGAGAGGATGATGGATTGGACGAGGACGGAGAAATGTTTTTGGCGAAAGTAGGATCTTACTTTCCTCAGCATGTAGAGGCTGAAAAAGCATGATTTTGCCAAGGAGTTGAGGTGGTCGTTGAGGGAGAGAGAAGAATCAATAGTGATGCCAAGGACCTTGCTTGAGAACTCAAGGTGCAGAGCAGCACCTGTGGGTAGTGCGAAGATGGTGGGCAGGTGTTCTAACTTTGGGCCGAGCCAGAGTAATTTTGTTTTTGATTCATTTAATTTCATCTGTACCGAGAGGGACCAGGAGTGAAGTCTCATTATGCAAGATGTAATGTTCTCGTGGAGGTTGGTGAGGTTCTGGTCTGTTTCAAGGAGGACAAGGATGTCATCAGCTTATGTGTAGATTGTTTCAAGGGGGGGAAGTTGGAGAAGCTTCGGGGAAAACATGTAGATATTAAAGAGAATAGGGGATAGGGGTGATCCCTGAAGGACACCGCAAGATGGTGTCCAAGGTACGGACATGGTGCCATTTGTGTTGACAGTGTAGGAGTGAGAGCGAAGGAAGTTTGAGAACCACTTTAGGATGGTGGAGTCAATTCCTATCTCGGAAAGTAGTTGATAAAGTAGTATGTCGTGGTGGACGACATTGAAAGCTGCAGAGAGATCGAATTGTAAAAGAACAGCAAATTTGTTACGAGAATGTAGTTGTTGAACCTTTGAAATTAGGGAAACTAGGAGGGACTCAGTGCTGAAGCTTGGTCTGAAGCCGTGTTGGTAGGGGTGTAGAATGGAGAATCTTTCTAGGTAAGAAGAGAGCTGGGTAGCGACTATGGCCTCTAGCAGTTTAGTTAGGAGAGGGATATTTGCTATGGGGCGGTAGTTCAATTGTAAGGAAGGGATTACTTATTGGATCGACTCAGAAATTAAAATTCTGGATGTATATCTGGATAAGAATTTATCTATGAAAACATATACTACTGCCTTGGTTAAGAAATGCTTCTTTATTTTATGGAAGCTGTGTATGATGATGTCTTACTTCAGTCCCTCTGCATTTAGAATGTTGGTTCAATCTTTGGTTCTCAGTACATTGGATTATTGTAACTCTGTTCATCTTGCAGGTCTATGTTCAAATCTAGATAGATTACACAAGATTCAAAATGTAGCTGTACATCTGATCTTTAATTTCAGAAAGTCGGATCATGTTACTCCCTATTATAGAGAGCTGCATTGGTTGACTTTTGAGGCCAGAGTATTATTTAAATTTGGGACTTTATATAATAAAGCATTATATGGTCAAGCTCCCAGTTATTTGCTTGATCAATTTGCACTCTTTAAAGTAGAATGTTGGCTGTGGATTAGTTCGATGTTTGTATTTCCTTCAATGCGTGGCTACCTACACAAGAAATTTTTACATCGAACAATTGCATTCAGGGGGTAGGCTTGGTGATCTACATGATGGGTGGGTTCCGGCAAGTGAGATTGGGCATCTCTCCTGCCGGTAGTCTTCATGGGGGTAGAGATGGGTTGCCACTAATCATATTGTGGCAGGGAGATCCCTTGCTGCGATAAGCTCAGTGGCAACCCGATTCTCTAACCGGCGTCTGTAACATGGATGTCGGTTAGAGAATCGGGTTCTTTTAAGGTGGGCTAAGGTGTGATTTTGTATAAGATGCCCATTGGCTTCTGAGACTGGGCATCCTATACAGAATCCGGGCCATAGAGCCAATCCATAGCCTATATCTCTAAAGGGCCGTAGTGGTAATCCATAGCCATAGATCTCTGAATCTTTACAAAATACCAACACAAATCCTGCACAAGTAATGTCTAGATTAAAACCACAGATATTTGCATCTGCTTTGGAACAGGTGTAAACTCTATATATGAATGCACAATTTATTAAATATGCACATAAATTGCAATCCCACATAAGCTCTACTAAACCACTTTCCCTGAACACACCTATTCTAAAATTGCATACAAGATATATGGCTACTACTGTATTACACCGGTATTAATCCGGTGCGTGCGCTAAAAGCTCTAACGCACCTTCGTAAAACGAGCCCTAAATACTATAAGGGGATGAGGGGTGGAGGGGGAAGGTATTTTTAAATTTTCTTTCTCCAGGCATAAATCCATTTTTATTGTAGAACTACCTGCATGGCCCTTTTTTCAAGAGTTAGAAAATTCTGTAGCAATTCAATAGCACATTTGCATACATTTTTTACATATTTTATGAGGGGTGGGAGGGAGTCCAGTAAGGTGCCTCTCCCATCTGAGGGATAGTAATAAGTTTTTCCAATGGGGGAGCGCCTATTTAGTACATTTTCTTGTTTGGAAAGTAGGGAGCACATGGGATCAGATGGTTTGCGGGGACGGGACAGGGACCGAGCTCACGGGTAATGGGGTGGGGACGGGGACTGAGCTCGCAGGGACGGGGATAAGCTCACGGGAACGAGGCGAAGATGGGGACAATTTTTTCCCCCATGTCATTCTCTAGTAGCAGTGTCATTTAGAGCTATTTCGGTGGTATGATTTGTGCATGAATAATATCTTAATGCTGTTATGTTTTCATGATTCCATAATTCTCAGTTCTTATTTATGGGTCAGAAGGTATGCATTTATCTGGATATGACTATGGGGGGGAGTTATTAAGGTGTGGTAAGTTGCAAGCTTTTGCCATACCTTGATTTACCACAGGGATTACCAACTTGCCCTTACACAGAATGATGACCCCTAGCAGTAGAAAGTACAGACATGCAGTAGAAAGTAGACAGTAGAAAGTACAGACAGCAGTGTAAAAACATGATGGCCGATAAAGACCAAAGGGCCAATCCTGTCTGCTCATCCACAGCACTTATGGATTATGGCACTGGTGAAGGTAGGAGAGTCTGGGCATCACTCCTGTCCTTACCACTGACCATCAGTTTACAAATAGTAGACTTGGAGGCCCTTTGAGAGGGTGGGAGATGGGGTTGAAGCGATTCAAAATGGAGACTGTTAATAGGTGGATAGTTTGGAGGTAGTTTTCGGACTCACTTTAGGGAAGGAGGGCTTGATGAAGGGAAGTACTGTAGAGCAGTGGTTCCCAACCCTGTCCTGGAGGAACACCAGGCCAATTGGGTTTTCAGGCTAGACCTAATGAATATGCATGAAGCAAATTTGCATGCCTATCACTTCCATCATATGCAAATCTCTCTCATGCATATTCATTAGGGCTAGCCTGAAAACCCGATTGGCCTGGTGTTCCTCCAGGACAGGGTTGGGAATCACTGCTGTAGAGGGTGATTCAACTTTAGAGGATGGGGCTCTTTCACATACTGTGTATTTACACAGCTTGGCAGACCAATGCTTCTGGGTATTTAAATAAAGCTTTTAGCTTGGGTTATTTTACAGGTATATCATGGCTTGTGGTATGTTCCTGGTGCTGACTGCAAACCTCATTATAGAATGTACATAGTAATTATCTACTTTAAATGCATTCACATGTTTTACTTTTCATTGCCTTGTTGCCCATGATGACTTAGATAATACTGTGTTAGGGCAAGACAGCCTACGTTAATATTTTTTGAGGGGGTGCTGAAAAGTTATCGGCCCAACTAAGAGGAGAATGACATGGATAAGATTCAATCAATGATCGGAAACAATATCAAAACATAGAATTTGTTTCTGCTGATTGGCACTTAATGAAATAAGAGAACATTTTTTCAGCTACAGTAGCAAAATAACACTCAGAATTTAGGAAGTTGGTTGGTTGGGCTGAGAACTTTTCAGCACCTCCTCATATACATGAAAGTGAGGATTTTACAACTTCCACATGTACGTAGTGACATTTTTATGTGTTCTTGCCCTATTTATTTAGTTTCATGTCTAAAATGCATTCTTCCTTTCTTCTATAGATTTAGATGGGCATTATCAAACTGTATTAGGGCAATAACCCTCATTATTTGCCATTTAACATAACTTACGAGGGGGTGCTGTAAAGTTCTCAGCTCAACCATCCAACTTCCTAAATTCTGAGCATTATTTTGTCACTGTAGCTGAAAAGACTGTTATCTTATTTTGTTAAGTGACAATTTGTAGAAATAAATATGATGTGTTGACATAGTTTCAGATCATTGAATGAACCTTATTCTTGCCAGTCTCTTCTTGACAGATCTGAGAACTTTCAGCACTCCCTCATAAATGCTGACACCTCCATGCAGATGCTACTGGGTTCATATTTTTTAGTACACATGTACTCCTGCATGTATTTTAGAGAAACCTTGTTTATATCAAAGGGAAATCTTTAACCCTGTACTATAAACCACTGGAACTGAGCATATTCTGAACTGAATGTATCAATTCCAGTGAGGTAGTTTAGAAAGAATATTAACTATAAAGAATAAAAATTGATCTTTGAATAACAAACAGTAACCCCGTAAGGTTTAAATGAAGAATTTGATTGATTAACAGTTTTTTATAATTCTTAAAAAGCTGATTTAGTAGCAGTGATCACAGGATCCTTACCTAGGTCCCCCTTAATTGCTGTAAATGGTATCATCCATAACGGTTTCTTAAGCATTGTTTCCTCAGGTTCACGGAAGTTTCGCCCCCCACATTTCGCCCCCAGCAATTCGCCCCTCACATTTCGCCCCCCGGATGTTTCGCCCCCACACATTTCGCCCCCGCACATTTCGCCCCCCGGATGTTTCGCCCCCACACATTTCGCCCCCGCACATTTCGCCCCTGAGTGTCAGACTATTCCTCTCGCAGGCGATTTCTTTGCCGACACGACGGCAGGCTACAAATTCAAAGTGCACAGCTGGCTGTTCTCACTGCCTCTAATGTCGGCCCTGCAGCTCCGGACTTCCCCACACCTGCTCTCTCCCCCCCCCCCCCCCGATCACTATTATTTTAAATGTTATGGCAGCCACGGCGCTGTATCCATCGGAGGAGACTTCTAACCTCGGCCATGAAGTTGCTGTTGCAGGAAGAGTTCCGGGGCAGGCCGAGGTTAGAAGTCTCCTCCGATGGATACAGCGCCGTGGCTGCCATAACATTTAAAATAATAGTGATCGGGGGGGGGGGGGAGAGAGCAGGTGTGGGGAAGTCCGGAGCTGCAGGGCCGGCGTTAGAGGGAGTAAGAGCTGATGGTGCCACAGGGTCCCGCGTTGGGGGGGGGAGGGAGGAAGAAAGAAGATGGGGGTCATAATCCAACGCTACCTCGGCCTGAGGTGTGGGGAAGTCCGGAGCTGCAGGGCCGGCGTTAGAGGGAGTAAGAGCTGATGGTGCCACAGGGTCCCGCGTTGGGGGGGGGAGGGAGGAAGAAAGAAGATGGGGGTCATAATCCAACGCTACCTCGGCCTGAGGTGTGGGGAAGTCCGGAGCTGCAGGGCCGGCGTTAGAGGGAGTAAGAGCTGATGGTGCCACAGGGTCCCGCGTTGGGGGGGGGAGGGAGGAAGAAAGAAGATGGGGGTCATAATCCAACGCTACCTCGGCCTGAGGTGTGGGGAAGTCCGGAGCTGCAGGGCCGGCGTTAGAGGGAGTAAGAGCTGATGGTGCCACAGGGTCCCGCGTTGGGGGGGGAGGGAGGAAGAAAGAAGATGGGGGTCATAATCCAACGCTACCTCGGCCTGAGGTGTGGGGAAGTCCGGAGCTGCAGGGCCGGCGTTAGAGGGAGTAAGAGCTGATGGTGCCACAGGGTCCCGCGTTGGGGGGGGGAGGGAGGAAGAAAGAAGATGGGGGTCATAATCCAACGCTACCTCGGCCTGAGGTGTGGGGAAGTCCGGAGCTGCAGGGCCGGCGTTAGAGGGAGTAAGAGCTGATGGTGCCACAGGGTCCCGCGTTGGGGGGGGGGGGGAGGAAGAAAGAAGATGGGGGTCATAATCCAACGCTACCTCGGCCTGAGGGGTGGGGAAGTCCGGAGCTGCAGGGCCGGCGTTAGAGGGAGTAAGAGCTGATGGTGCCACAGGGTCCCGCGTTGGGGGGGGAGGGAGGAAGAAAGAAGATGGGGGTCATAATCCAACGCTACCTCGGCCTGAGGTGTGGGGAAGTCCGGAGCTGCAGGGCCGGCGTTAGAGGGAGTAAGAGCTGATGGTGCCACAGGGTCCCGCGTTGGGGGGGGGGAGGGAGGAAGAAAGAAGATGGGGGTCATAATCCAACGCTACCTCGGCCTGAGGTGTGGGGAAGTCCGGAGCTGCAGGGCCGGCGTTAGAGGGAGTAAGAGCTGATGGTGCCACAGGGTCCCGCATTGGGGGGGGGAGGGAGGAAGAAAGAAGATGGGGGTCATAATCCAACGCTACCTCGGCCTGAGGTGTGGGGAAGTCCGGAGCTGCAGGGCGTTGGGGGGGGGGAGGGAGGAAGAAAGAAGATGGGGGTCATAATCCAACGCTACCTCGGCCTGCCCCGGAACTCTTCCTGCAGCCACCACCCGCCTAGGCAGGAACATGAAGTTGCTGTTGCAGGAAGAGTTCCGGGGCAGGCCGAGGTTAGAAGTCTCCTCCGATGGATACAGCGCCGCGGCTGCCATAACATTTAAAATAATAGTGATCGGGGGGGGAAGAGTCGGGGGGGGGGGGGAAGAGCAGGTGTGGGGAAGTCCGGAGCTGCAGGGCCAGCGTTAGAGGGAGTAAGAGCTGATGGTGCCACAGGGTCCCGCGTTGGGGGGGGGGGAGGGAGGAAGAAAGAAGATGGGGGTCATAATCCAACGCTCAGGGGCGAAATGTGCGGGGGCGAAATGTGTGGGGGCAAAACATCCGGGGGGCGAAATGTGTGGGGGCGAAATGTGTGGGGGCGAAATGTGTCTGGGGGCGAAATGTGGGGGGCGAAATGTGAGGGGCGAATTGCTGGGGGCGAAATGTGGGGGGCGAACCTTCCGGATCCCGTTTCCTCATACTTAATCCAAGCAGGCAATAATGTTTGTGATTCTGCAAACTTCCACTTTGAACTTTGCCGAAGTATAAAGGTCAAATGATACTCGTAAAAACTTGGGATGTTGACACCCCCCAATCCTTATCACACTTTAGGTTTTTTTTTACTTATCAAATCAAAATACAAGATGAGCAACCGGACTGTATCATTTTGTTTTTCTCTATCAAACTATAAAGGTGCAACTGCTCAATGATACATTTGAACTTAAATGTATATAAGACACCTAAGAGAATACAGGGAACTTGGGAGTTTGATCTGAATAAAAGATTGGATGAATCACAATGGAAACTAGTTTGGAAATCAATTATGACTTCATTACACTTAGCAAGTTTAATACAATATTCCTTCTTCTTAATGTATAAGCTGATATGAACCCCAGTTAAATTATAAAAAATAGATGCCTATAAAGGAAAACTCTGTTGGTCATGTAAGGATACAATTGGAACAATGGAGCATATGTTTTTTAAATGTCCTTATGTGGCTTCTTATTGGAGTAAAGTTTGGTCAACAGTATCAACTATGCTTTCTATATCAGAACCTTTAACTTACTTGATAATTATATTGGGGCATTTGGGTTAAAATCTACATTAATGGGGTCTTTTACTAAGGTGTGCTAACCCTCTTCTACAAAGCTGTGCAGTATCAGCCATGAAGCCCATAGAGATTTAAAGGGCTTCGGGGCCGTTGCTGCACAGCAGCCGCTAGTGTGATTTGTAGAAGAGGGTGTAAATATTAGCATGCTCTAGATCAGGGGTGTCCAACCTTTTGGCTTCTCTGGGCCACATTGGCTGAAAAAAATGTTTCTGGGGCCGCGCAAATGCTGTAGCAAGACAGAGGAGGGAGCCGGCAAGATGGTAAACACCCGGGGGCAGCAGAGGAGCACACTGCATCGCCGTCAATCGGGGCCGCACAAAATACTTCATGGGGCCACGTGCGGCCCTCGGGCCGCAGGTTGGACACCCCTGCTCTAGATGCTAACATGTCCATAGAATATATCACAATTATTGAAGAACTTAATAATAACAATCTTAACTAAATAGAAGGATTTTTCTAAATTGGAATATAATATGTGATGGAATATGTTATGTTTGTACAGTAAATATGAAAAAAAATTATGCAGTCAAATGTAGTAATCAGAGAATTTAAGAAACTATGGAATTGCTTACTTAAAATCAAGGATTAAATTTTATTAGTATAATTTTTTTAGTCTCTGTGATATTTTCTTTAAAATTTCAATAAAATATTTATGGAAATAAAATTTGATTTATGTCTCTGGTGTGAAGTGATTGGCTGTTTGCTGCCATGTGTTATCTTATATGTAAGATAGACACCACAGCCATTTTGTAATAATGTGAGAGGGCCTGAATGAAAGCTCCTGTGCCAGAAGATATGCCCCCCCCCCTTTACAAAGCCATGGTAGCAGCTGCTGTGTGGCAAATGCTCTGATGCCTTTGGACTTCAGAGCAATTACTGCAGCAGCAGCCACTGCTGTGGCTTTGTAGGAAGAGCCCATTGTGAGAGTGTTTTTGGACTATTTTGATGGTTTGATGTTGGAGATGAAGTATGTTTATGAATTTATTTCATCCACCAAATTATAAAAACCTGACACAGCTATTCAGTGACATAGCTGGATCATGTGCTGTAATAGTGGAATGGTTTAACATCAACTTATTACAGAAAATAATGAATTATGAAGAATACTAAAGATATCTAAAGCAAGTGGTCTGATTAAAACTTTTGGATTACATAAATGGAAACATTTTGGATTATATATAGGAAAAAATGGACTTGTAAGGAGCTGCGTGAGTGCATTTGAAAAAGCATTTTCTGAGTTACTCACATTGTGATGGTCCATAAAAATATTTAAATAAACATGAGAGGAGTACTTTTTGTAGTCAGTTCCAATCTTGACATTTTATGGAGCTCCATGTGTCATGAAATAAATATTTTGCATAACAGCTGTCAAATGCAATTTAAAATCCCTAAATAATTTTATTTACCATAGATTTACTTGCTTTCTACCTCAGGTCATATTTTACCCAACCAATATAATGTTCTACTTTTCTTTTATGTGGTGATTCAAATAAACTGCCCTCTTTATCAATAGGAACTTAGAACAATTCAGTATATGTTACCATAATCACTAATAATAAACCCTAAGCGCGCATGCACACTTCTACCTGCGTGATCTGTGCTCTGTAGCTCCGTGGCTTCACATGCGCAGTAGAAGGAGTCAGCGGTGGTTTCTCCTGCGCATGCGGAGGCACCTGATGCAGGGATGCATGGAGGTGACTCCCCCCTCCCGCCCTCACTCTGTCTAACACAGCGTGGCTCGTAGTCTGGCCAGCTCCCTTACAGTTCCTTGACGAAGTTATTTTTAAGTTCAAAGCTGCTGCCGCGGCTCCTCTCACGAGCCGCACCTGCGTCAGAAGCCTCTCTGATGTCACATCAGAGAGAAAGCTTCTGACGCAAGCGTAGATCGTGAGAAGAGCCCCCACGGCAGCTTTAAACTCAAAAATAACTTCGGCAAGGGACTGTAAAGGAGCCGGCCAGAAACAAACAGAAATGTTGCTGCACAGGGAAGTGGATGGGGAGGGAATGCTGCTGCATTGGGAAGTGGAGTGGGGGGAGGTAAATGCTGCTGCTGCACAGAGAAGGGGGGGAGGGAAATGCTGCTGGTGAGGAAAGGGGGGTTGGGGCTGGAAGCTGAAAGGGAGAAGGGGGCTGGGGGGGTAAAAATGGGTTTGGAGCTGGGGCTGAAAATAGGGGACATGTAAGGGAAGGAGGCTTTACTAGCACCCGTTAATATAACGGGCTTAAACACTAGTGTTATACATAATTTGCTTAAATGGTAGAACATATAATTTAACTTAGTTTCTTTAACATCAGCTTAGACTTCTGCACACACGTTAAAGAAAAGATTTGAAACTGAATGCTTTCCAAATGATTGGTTCAGATCTTCTGGTAGTGCAATTCAATTTCATGGCAATTTCCTAAGGTGGTTGCATTTTCATCCTCTGTGCTATTGAGCCAAAAGCAATCCTTCCTCCCTGTTTATTTGGAATAATACAATTTGAACATTTAATGCCACGTTGGTTGACTTTATAAAAGAGAGTGTTGCACTGTATTTTCTAACTGTATTGTAAGATGTCAGTAAAAAGCATCCCCCATTCTCCATTTACACACAATAGCTGGTATTATATAGAATATTCTGATTTTATTTCTGAAATTATAATCTTTACTTCAGTTTAAATATACATTAATTTAGCCAAAAACAAATCTTTTCAGATAGTCTAAGTAGAAATAATGGAGCATGATTGCTGAACTATAGAGTGACACAGGGACAAATATTTATTTCCACTCCTCCCCACAACCAAAGATTTTTCCTGTTTCCACCCTGTCCCGGCAATGACGTACATTTTTCATCCCTGTCCCTTCACCATCTCCACAGTCTTAGGGCTCCTTTTACGAAGCCGCGTTAGTGGCTTTATCGCAAGCAACTTTTTAGCGCACGCTAACCCCCACACTAGTAGATAAACTACCGCCTGCTCAAGAGGAGGCGGTAGCAGCTAGCGTGGCCGGCAAATTAGCACACACTATTATGCGCGTTAAACCGCTAACGCGGCTTCGTAAAAGGAGCCCTTAATTTTCTTCCCTGCATATCCCCACTCATAGTATAAAGAAGATTTCATGCAATTGTATGGGCCCAAAGCATTGCAAATAAACATTTTAAGCCTATAGTGTGTGTGTGTGTGTGTGTGTGTGTGTGTGTGTGTGTGGAGGGCAGTGGGATCTAACTTTTATTTTGATTGGGAAGAACGTCAATAAAATTACAACTTGTGATGCATGCTGGGTTCTGCATTATATACAGAAATCCAAACATCAGCTCAATACTAGTGATATTTTAATCTAGACAATGATTTTAGTTATAAATATCCTAAACTTACTTGCTCCACTTCATCACTGACGCTGAAACCGTGGATTGAAGACAAAGTTTTATTTTATTTTTCTTTCCAGCTTATGATTTATCTTTAATCTTATCTATTGTTTTGCCTTTTGTCTTTGTTTTGTTCTATTTCTTTCATTTAAATTTCTCCAGAATTCTACTGTTCAACGGCTCCCCTTCTGCTTCTATTCCTTTCTCTCCTCTCTTCTACCTTCCAAAGTATTTAGATCAATGCTGTCTTGTTAAAATGTTTATTTTATTTTTATTTTTCCTCTAACTCTACTTTTCACTTCTCTATTACCCTCCAGGTACTTTAGTTAGATTGTGAGCCTTCGGGACAGTAAGGGAATTTTTCAAGTACCTTTCTTATTTCTAATCTTAATGTATATTTTCTGTAAACCGCTTAGAACCTAACGGATGTAGCGGTATATAAGAAATAAATTACATTACAAATAAATTACATTACATTACATTACATTTATGTATAGAACATATCAAGAACAACCCTGAAAATATGCACACACATAAAATAATGCACAGCAAAATGATACAACATTTCAAACAGACGTATTTACAGTACTGTGGAAATATATGCAGGCACTTTAACATTTTGATCTCAGTCAGCCCTAGCTCCCCAGTCAGCAGCAGGCTGAGAATCAGGGAAGTCTGGGTTCACTTAACCCTCCATTGCTTCAGATGCAAAACTTAAATTGTAAGCCCTCCAGGGACAGAAAAATATCTATTGTTTCTGAATATAACTTGTCTTGAGCTATTACTGAAAAAGGTTTGGTGTAAATCCAATCTAACATGAGGCATAATATGAAGTAATACAAAACATATGTCGCTCAGGACCTACAGAGCAATTGCAACATGCCTTTATAGCAGTAACTTTCACAAGTCACACAAGGACCTACTTAGGAAAAGACAGCACTACGGTGGGCACTAGAACATCAGTACATTAATTGGAAAACTAAACAAGCCAGGTTAGTACAGATTAATCATGAATTCAGTGCTAACAGAAATCCATGTCTCTTTCACACATACAGTACATAACAGATCCTCATTCAGTTTATGAGTACAATAAATAACCAAAAACTAAAAAGAGAAATAAAAATTAAACTGAACCCCCAAGAAGGCAATCTCTGCATACAGTGCAACACTAGAGAAAGAGAAACTGTGATGCATATAACAAAAACTGACATATTTCATTCAAATTAAAACATTTTTTTTAATCTATTCCATAAGAATTTTCCTACGGAGTTAGATCAGAGGTCCATGTAGCCCAGTTTCCTGTTTCCAACAATGGCCAGTCCAATGATTAATCTGTACTAACCTGGCTTGTTTAGTTTTCCAATTAATGTACTGATGTTCTAGTGCCCACCGTAGTGCTGTCTTTTCCTAAGTAGGTCCTTTTCCTAAGTAGGTCCTCAGATTATATGAGTAAGTAGCTTCTAGGGTCCCCAAAATTGGCAAGATTTCATGCAGTGAGTCTCCCTGAGTCTTTTTAACTGTCTATGGACTTCCTCCATGAATTTGTCCAAACCTTTCTTAAACCCAGCAATATTAACTATATTTATTACTTCTTCAGACAAAGAGGTCTGGAATCTAACTATACACTGAGTAAAAACAAATGCACAAAAAAATACCCAACAAATATGGATTTTCCCCCTCAATACTTTGGAGTCTTCTAGCTTCTACACTAATATGGAAGGGAAGGAATTTTTCACTTTGTTTTAAGTGCTATATCTTTTGGGTTTTGCCTCTTTAAATTTTTTCTGCTCTTTCTTTGCTCATTTCACTTTCAGTGTCTCTGATGTAATCTACTGTCATTTTTAATTTTCCTAGAGAATGCTTGTCTGATGAAGTTTTCTGAATATTGTTGGAATGCATGTTCCTCTGATGAAGCCAGTTGGCAAAAGGGGTACCTGCATAGAAACATGATGGCAGATAAAGATCAAATGGCCCAACCAGTCTGCCCATCCATAGCATCCACTATCTCCATCTCTCCTTAAGAGATTCTATGTGCCTGTACCACGCCTTCTTGAACCTAGACACAGTCTTTATCTCTACCATCTCTACAAGGAGACTATTCTATGCATCTACCGCCCTTTCAGTAAAAAAGTATTTACTTAAATTACTTCTGATACTAGTACTTTTTAACTTCATTCTATCCTCTCTCATTCTGGAGCTTTCTTTCAAATGAAAAATATTCAAATGAAAAAAATGAAAATCATGCACATTTATGATATGTAGGTGTTTAAATATCATATCTTCCCTCTCCTACATTTCTTCCAAAGATATTGGGATTTTCCATATACCTAATGACGAAGGCCTCCAACCATTTAGTAGCCTTCCTCTGTACCAACTTAATTCTGTTGATATCTTTTTGAAGGTGTGGTCTCCAGAATTATACACAATATTCTAAATGAGGCCTCATCAGAGTCTTATACAAGGGCATCAATACCTCCTTTTTCCTATTAGCCATACCTCTCCCTATGCACCCTTCTAGCTTTTGCTGTCACCTTTTCAACCTGTTTGGTCACCTTAAGATCATCACTTTCTATTACACCCAATTCCCAAGTACCATTCCTGTTTCATGCAGAAAAGTTCTTCAGCCCCTAAAATGTATTGTTCCCTAGGATTAAATCTTAGCTGTCAAATTTCAGACCATTCTTCAAGCTTTAATAGGTCCTTCCTCATGTTATTCACACCATCAGGGGTGTCTATTCTATTGAAGATTTTGGAATCATCTGCAGAGAGGCAAATTTTACCTGACAGCCCTTCAGCAATATCACTTATAAAAATGTTAAAAAGAACAAGCCCAAGAACAGAACCTTGAGACATACCACTGGTAACATACATTTT